>NC_086451.1:335503737-335826862 GCF_028390025.1 Pseudophryne corroboree | reverse complement strand
GGCACCTCAGGTAAACAATGGAGATGGATAGATACTAGTATACTTATGGATGACGAGCGACTGCCGACACAGAGGTAGCTACAGCCGTGGACTACCGTACTGTGTCTGCTGCTAATATAGACTGGATGATAATGAGATAAAATTAAAATATATATATATATATATATATCACACTAGTACTGCAGCCGGACAGGTATATATTATGTAATGACGGACCTGCTGGACACTGTCTGTCAGACTCAGCACTGCAGACTCCTAAAGTAAGCTACTAGTATCAAGAAGATAGAAAAGAAAAAAAAAACACGGGTAGGTGGTATACAATTATGAATGGACGAGCGACTGCCGACACAGAGGTAGCTACAGCCGTGGACTACCGTACTGTGTCTGCTGCTAATATAGACTGGATGATAATGAGATAAAATTAAAATATATTTATATATCACACTAGTACTGCAGCCGGACAGGTATATATTATGTAATGACGGACCTGCTGGACACTGTCTGTCAGACTCAGCACTGCAGACTCCTAAAGTAAGCTACTAGTATCAAGAAGATAGAAAAGAAAAAAAAACCACGGGTAGGTGGTATACAATTATGGATGGACGAGCGACTGCCGACACAGAGGTAGCTACAGCCGTGGACTACCGTACTGTGTCTGCTGCTAATATAGACTGGATGATAATGAGATAAAATTAAAATATATATATATATCACACTAGTACTGCAGCCGGACAGGTATATATTATGTAATGACGGACCTGCTGGACACTGTCTGTCAGACTCAGCACTGCAGACTCCTAAAGTAAGCTACTAGTATCAAGAAGATAGAAAAGAAAAAAAAAACACGGGTAGGTGGTATACAATTATGGATGGACGAGCGACTGCCGACACAGAGGTAGCTACAGCCGTGGACTACTGTACTGTGTCTGCTGCTAATATAGACTGGATGATAATGAGATAAAATTAAAATATATATATATATATCACACTAGTACTGCAGCCGGACAGGTATATATTATGTAATGACGGACCTGCTGGACACTGTCTGTCAGACTCAGCACTGCAGACTCCTAAAGTAAGCTACTAGTATCAAGAAGATAGAAAAAAAAAAACCACGGGTAGGTGGTATACAATTATGGATGGACGAGCGACTGCTGACACAGAGGTAGCTACAGCCGTGGACTACCGTACTGTGTCTGCTGCTAATATAGACTGGATGATAATGAGATAAAATTAAAATATATATATATATCACACTAGTACTGCAGCCGGACAGGTATATATTATGTAATGACGGACCTGCTGGACACTGTCTGCAGAATGCGTTTATAAAAACACCACACGACGAGTGTTTAACTTTTTCAGGCAGACAATCACAATATACTGGTGGTCAGCAGACAATCACAATACTGGTGGTCAGTGGTCACTGGTCAGTCACACTGGCAGTGGCACTCTGGCAGCAAAAGTGTGCACTGTACTTAAAATATGTACTCCTGCTATAACTGCTCCCCAGTCTCCCCCACAATTAAGCTGTGTGAGCAGTGAGCACTCAGCACAGTCAGATAATGATATACAGTATTACATATGATGCAGCACACTGGGCTGAGCACAGATATGGTATGTGACTGTGTCACACTGTGTATCGTTTTTTTTCAGGCAGAGAACGGATTAATTAAACTGGTGGTCACTGGTCACACTATCAGCAGCAAGTAGTACTCCTCCTAATAATATGCTCCCCAAAATTAGTGTCTCTCTCTAGTACTCTAGTCTAAACGGAGAGGACGCCAGCCACGTCCTCTCCCTATCAATCTCAATGCACGTGTGAAAATGGCGGCGACGCGCGGCTCCTTATATAGAATCCGAGTCTCGCGATAGAATCCGAGCCTCGCAAGAATCCGACAGCGGGATGATGACGTTCGGGCGCGCTCGGGTTAACCGAGCAAGGCGGGAAGATCCGAGTCGCTCGGCCCCGTGTAAAAAAACCTGAAGTTCGAGCGGGTTCGGATTCCGAGGAACCGAACCCGCTCATCTCTAGTTGATACTGCATTTGATGTTTTCCTTTGCAGTTCTTTTATTGAAAATTAAACTACAATACTGTATTATTGTGTTTTCTTAGAACATTGCAGTCTATTGTCACACTGTGTAATACTGTAGTGCTGTGTACTTTACAGTCACATGTAATTCTTAGAATTAATTGTATAGAAAATCACTGCATGCAAATACATTTTCACTTTTTTTTTAAGGAAATTAATATGCAAATACTGTATCTGTTGAAATTCATATATTATCCCTTATCCAAAATGCTTGGGACCAGAGGTATTTTGGATATGGGATTTTTCCGTATTTTGGAATAATTGCACACCATAATGAGATATCATGGTGATGGGATCTAAGTCTAAGCACATAATGTATTTATGTTTCATATACACCTTATACACACAGCCTGAAGGTAATTTTAGCCAATATTTTTTATAACTTTGTGCAGTAAGCAAAGTGTGTCTACATTCACACAATTCATTTATGTTTCATATACACCTTATACACACAGCCTGAAGGTCATTTCATACAATATTTTTTATCACTTTGCGTATTAAACAAAGTTTGTGTACATTGAGCCATCAAAAAACAAAGGATTCACTATCTCAGTCTCACTCAAAAAAGTCCGTATTTCGGAATATTCCGTATTTCGGAATATTTGGATATGGGATACTCAACCTGTAATAAGATTATTGACAGAATATTTAATCATTTTTCTGTTCCGTTACAGTTGAGAATTCACTGCCTGCAAAGTTGTATTGCTAAACTAATCCCAACTTCCCCTGGTCCGTAGAAGAGAGTAATACAAACAGCAAAGATAAATCTCACACCCTGCACCTATTACTTCTCTACTCTCCTCTCTGAAGTCTTTTGTCTGCCGAGACAGCTCTGCAAAATCACCGGGACAATGGAATGGCAGACATATTTCTGGCATTTTGCACATGCACAGTAGGAAATCACTGGGAAAATTGCTCAACATTTTCCCAGAGCCTTGGGGTTGTTCAGTAGGCTCTAGCACATCATTAGAATCTACTAGTGCCACCTCTACTGACCAGGGGAGTAGAGAGCCTGGCCGGACCCAGGTACTTTTCATGGGACATGGTCTACTCATTAGAAGCATGGCCTTGCACAGAAAATAGAGAGAGAAAAAACAGGATTTTGATACCTACCGGTAAATCCTTTTCTCCTAGTCCGTAGAGGAAGCTGGGTTCCACTTCATGACCATGGGGTATAGACGGTTCCACAGGAGCCATGGGCACTCTTAAGACTTTTCATTGGGTGTGAACTGGCTCCTCCCTCTATGCCCCTCCTCCAGACCTCAGTTATAGGAACTGTGCCCAGGGAGACGGACATTTTGAGGAAAGGATTTATTTTAAACTAGTGGTGAGAAACATACCAGCTCACACCTCAACCATGCCGCACAACATGGCATTCAACAGAACATACGCCAACAGGCATGAACTAATTACAGCAACATGCTGAAACTAATATAACACAACTTGTGTAACTCTAATAACAAAACTGCAGGTGAAGTATGCACTGGGACGGGCACCCAGCATCTTCTACGGACAAGGAGAAAAGGATTTACCGGTAGGTATCAAAATCCTGTTTTCTCATACGTCCTAGAGGATGCTGGGGTCCACTTCATGACCATGTGGTTTATACCAAAGCTCCAGTACGGCCGGGAGAGTGCGGATGACCCTACAGCACCGATTGACCGAACTTGAGGCCTTCATCGGCCAAGGTTTCAAACTTGTAGAATTTAGCAAATGTGTTTGACCCCGACCAAGTAGCTGCTCGGCAAAGTTGCAATGCCGAGAGCCCCAGGGCAGCCGCCCGGGACGAGCCCACCTTCCTAGTGAAATGGACCTTCACCGACGTCGGTAACGGCAATACAGCATACAGGACAAACAAAGACTCTGTTTTCTGTATTCGAGCTGTTCTAGCGACATAAATCTTTAAAGCCCTAACCACATCTAGAGACTTTGACTCAGTGAACGTGTCAGAAACTACTGGCACCACAATAGGTTGGTTTATGTGTAAAGATGATACCACCTTCGGAAGAAAATGTTGACGAGTCCTCAACTCTGCCCTATCTTCATGGAAGATCAGTTAAGGGCTCTTGTGAGACAAGGCCCCCAATTCAGACACCCGCCGCGTGGATGCCAATGCCAAAAGCAGCACCACTTTCCAAGTGAGAAACTTCAACTCTATCTCTTGTAGAGGCTCAAACCAATCTGATTGAAGGAACTGCAACACCACGTTAAGGTCCCATGGTGCCACTGGAGGCACAAATGGAGGCTGGATGTGCAGAAACCCTTTCACGAAGGTCTGAACCTCTGGAAGAGAGGCAAATTGTTTTTGGAAGAACACTGATAAGGCCGAAATCAGGCCCGCCTCTACACCAGCCTGCAGAAAATGGAGAAAACGTCCCAACTCAAACTCTTCCTGTTATGCACACCAGTGCCTGCAGGAATGTACTGGTGTTTGAACTGTTATGCACACCAGTGCCTGCAGGAATGTACTGGTGTCTGAACAGAGAGGGATGCAAAACAAATGAACTCACAGACAGACTGGGAAATATGACATAACGTACACAGAAGGTGATAGGGTAACAAAACCAACACAGAGTGAACAGAGAAGCCCAGAGGCTAAGAAACTGGGTGTCTCCCTAGTATTAGAAATGCTCAGATGGAAAAAGCAAGATGTTGTGTTTTAATACGTAGAGAACCCGAAATGCTGTTGCTAAGGGCAACAGCAAAACCCTAAAGGGTTACCAACGGGTGTGGCAGTAAACTCCTTGGTCAGAGATGGAATAATAGACACAAGGAGAGTCTCCACAATCCTAATTCTCACTTGCAGGGCCCAGGTTCAGCTTACTGCCACTAAACTGACACATGGACGCCCTGCACAGTGAGAGAGGATTATGCAGGCAGGTCTGAAAGTACAGCCACAAACCTGCTGGGTTCACAGAATAGCAAAAGAACCTCAGCAGGCTAAATGACTGACTCCAGTCTTACTGCTAGGTCTGGATTGGCAGAGTGTAGTACCAAATCCCCAGGCCTATTTGCAGTAAGCAACAACAAATACAAAGCTACACAGTACTGGCTAACTTTCAGGAACTGACTAACCAACAAAGATTCAGCAGCATCTGCTTAACCTGAGAAGAGGCCTTATAAAGCAGGTGCTGTCCACGCCCCACACAGACCTCACAGACTGTGAGCACAAAAACCAGCACCGGATCCCCTGCCGTGCACAGAGCCTGTAACCACTGCACAGCACAAGACCCGAACCGGAGTATCAGCTGCGCTCAGGTTACTCCGCTAGCACTTGTCTCCCGGTTGCCATGACGACGTGGCAGCACAGGGCAGGAGACCCTAACAGTACCCCCCCCTCTGACGAGGGGTCAAAGAACCCCTACCACCGGGTTTATCGGGGAACTGCGAGAAGAAAGAGCGTATCAGTCTGGGGGCATGAAGATCACAACTGCGCACCCACGACCGCTCCTCCGGGCCATACCCCTTCCAGTGCACCAAAAATGACAGCCGACACCGAACCATCTTGGAGTCAAGAATCCTTTCAACAACAAACTCCCTCTGGCCACGTATCAGAAGAGGGGAAGGTCTTCCACTGGAAGAAGGATTACTAATCGCCCGTTTTAAAAGGGAACAATGAAATGTTTTATTGATACCCAAAGAACGGGGCAGATCTAACTGAAATGCCACCGGATTGATAACCCTGGTGATCTTATAAGGGCCGATGAACCGGGGGCCTAACTTATGAGATGGCTGTCTCAACTTCAAATTCTTGGTAGACAACCAAACGAAGTCTCCTAATTTGAAGCTGCAGGGTCTTTTCCGCTTATCAAAAACCCTTTTGGTCACTAATGACACAGACACAAGGGCTTTCTTCACTTTCCGCCAAATACCTCTAAGGACCGAAACCACAGAGGAACCACCAGGCGTGGAGTCCAGGGGGTCAAAAGAATTGGCCTTAGGATGATGCCCATACACACAAAGGAAGGGAGAGATCCCTGTAGCAGAGTGAGCTGCGTTGTTATAGGCAAACTCCGCCATGGACAGATGAGCAACCCAGTCAGTCTGACACTTGGAGACATAACACCTGAGGAACTGCTCCAAGGACTGGTTCACCCTTTCAGTCTGCCCATTAGACTGCGGATGGTAGCCTGACGACAAGCTGACAGAAATCTGGAGATCGGAACAAAATGCCCTCCAGAATTTGGCCACAAACTGGGATCCGCGGTCAGAGACCACATCAAGTGGCAACCCGTGGAGATGCACAACATGCAGCATAAATAATTCAGACAGGCGTCTGGCCGATGGCAGCCCAACCAGTGGAACGAAGTGCGCCATCTTCGAAAACCTGTCAACGACAACTCAGATGGCTGTCATCCCCGAGGATTTGGGCAAGTCCACCACAAAATCCATTGAAATGTGGGTCCATGGCTTAGATGGGATAGAGAGTGGATGTAATGGGCCAACAGGAACCCCTCTAGGAGTCTTATTTCGGGCACAGATGTCACATACCCGAACCCACTGATCCACATCCTTAGCCACCGAGGGCCACCACACCGCCCTAGATAGCAACTCCCGAGTTCTGGCAATACCCGGGTGACCTGCCGACTTCTTGGCATGGAATTCCAGGAACACTCGCTGTCTTAACCTAGGAGGCACAAACAAAAGACCTACCGGAAGGTCTGGAGGAGCCTGCTCCTGTGCTCTAAGGACTAATGATAAGAGGTCCTGGGTAATGCCCACTTTAATACATGATGGGGACACAATGGGCAACGGCTCCTCGGTGGTCTCCTGGATTGGAGCAAAACTCTGCGAGAGCGCATCAGCCTTGATGTTTTTTGACCCAGGGCGATATGTTATCAAAAAATTAAAGCGAGCAAAAAACAAAGCCCATCGTGCCTGCCTGGGATTGAGACGCTTCGCTGACTCTAAATATGCCAGATTCTTATGGTCGGTGAGAATTGAGACCACAAACTTAGCCCCCTCAAGCCAGTGTCTCCACTCCTCGAGTGCATCCTTAATAGCCAACAATTCCCGGTTACCCACGTCATAATTCATCTCGGCAGGCGAAAATTTACGGGAAAAGTAAGCACAGGGATGAAGGCGATTATCAGACACTCCCATCTGAGAAAGCACTGCCCCAATACCCATCTCAGAGGCATCCACCTCCACCACAAAAGGACGCTCTGGATCTGGGTGTCGCAGCACCTTGGCCGATACAAATGCCCTTTTGAGACGGGCAAAAGCCGCTTTAGCCTCACAAGACCAGTGAGCAATATCCGCCCCTTTCTTAGTGAGTGCCACCAAGGGCGCCACTATAGACGAAAATCCAGCGATAAATCGTCTATAAAAATTTGCAAAGCCCAGGAAACGCTGAAGCGCCTTCAAACTAGTGGGCTGCACCCAATCCAGGACTGCCTGTACCTTGGAACCCTCCATTTGGAAACCTTCTGGGGAGATAATATATCCTAGAAATGCGATTTGCTGAACTTCAAATTCGCACTTCTCCAGCTTCGCCCCAAGCCGGTGGTCTCTGAGTTTCTGGAGGACTAAGCGTACATGCTTCCGATGTTCCTCCAGGGAATGGGAGAAGATTAGGATGTCATCTAAGTATACAACTAAGAATCTATCCAAATATTCCCTGAGCACATCATTCATGAAATCCTGGAAGACTGCCGGGGCATTACAGAGCCCAAAAGGCATCACCAAATATTCATAATGCCCTGAGTGGGTATTAAAGGCAGTCTTCCATTCATCCCCCTCTCTTATTCGGATTAGATTGTACGCACCACGTAGGTCAATCTTAGAAAAAATGGTGGCAGTACGAAGCTGGTCAAACAAGACCGAAATGAGAGGCAGTGGGTATGAGTTTTTAATCGTGATACGGTTCAATTCCCTGAAGTCGATGCAGGGTCGCAACGAACCGTCCTTTTTACCCACGAAGAAGAACCCCGACCCAACTGGAGACTGTGAAGGTCTGATGAATCCCTTAGCCAAGTTCTCCTGAATGTACTCTGCCATAGCCTGAGTCTCAGGACGTGACAGGGAGTACAACCTGCTCTTGGGAAGCTTAGCATTTGGCAACAATTCAATGGCACAGTCATAGGGGCGATGGGGAGGTAGTACCTCTGCAACTTTTTTGGAGAACACGTCCGCAAAATCTGCTTAACACCCTGGCAATCCTGGCAAACTTAGCTGCGAGAGCCTGACTGGAAGGCTCAAGCAACTCCTGAAACAATCAGTACCCCAACTAAGAATCTCCCCAGAGACCCAGTCAAATTGAGGATTGTGGGCCCTTAACCAGGGTAACCCCAACACCAATGGGGCAAAAGTACAGACAGTCACATAAAAGGACAATTTTTCAGAGTGTGTGGCTCCAATAAACAAAGAAATCTGGCTAGTGCAAGAGGTAATTTTACCCTGGGATAATGGTTCCCCGTTTAACCCACAAATCTCAATTTCCGACGCCAAGGGTACTAAGGAAACAGAGTGTTTCAGGGCGAATTGGCGGTCCATAAAAACCCCGTCGGCCCCACTGTCCACAAAGGCCTCAGTCTTGACAGTTTGACCGAGGATCTTCAAGGTCACCGGAATGATAAAAGTCTTCTTGGGAAATTCTGACTTCTGGCCTGACAGGATATTTCCCATCACCCTCAGGCCCTGAAGTTTTCCGGCTTTTCTGGGCATGATACTACCACATGACCCTTATTCCCACAGTAAAAACACAACCCCTGCTGTCTCCTCCGCGTCTTCTCACGCGTGGAGAGGCGGGTAGCCCCAATTTGCATAGGCTCCTCGGAAAATTCCTCAGAGTCTGAGGTTCCCTTGGGAAAGAAGGAAACCTCGGTCTCCCTTTCAAGCCTACGCTCTCTCAGCCGTCTATCCACCCGGATGGATAACTGCATGAGCTGATCCAAGCTATCAGGCAAGGGATATTGTACCAGTTGGTCTTTTATCTGGTTAGAAAGACCTCTTCGGTACTAGTGTCTCAGGGCTGGGTCATTCCACTGGGTATCATGGGCCAACCTCCGAAACTCCGTACAGTAAACCTCAACTGGCCTTCGCCCTTGCTTAAGGATCGAAATCTGAGCCTCGGCTGAGGCCGTCTTGTCAGGGTCATCATACAACATGCCCAGTGCCGTAAAAAAAGCATCAACACTTTTAAGCGACGGACAGTCAGGCTGCAACCCATATGCCCAGACCTGTGGGTCTCCTTGTAGCAAGGAAATCACTATACCCACCCGCTGAATCTCTGACCCAGAAGACTGAGGCCTAAGCTGGAAATATAACTTGCAGCTCTCCTTGAAACAAAAGAACTGCGAGTGATCTCCAGAAAAACGATCCGGAAGATTTACTTTCGGCTCCTTAACCCCTGAAGGTGCTGCTGCTGCGGGAGCTCCGCCAGCGGCCTGGGAGGTGTGCATTTTAATGGACAAATCATTAAATTGACGAGTCAGGACCTGCACCTGATCGACCACCTGTTGCAACGTATTTTGAGGGGTATGCTCCATATTCCCACAAAATTTCAACAGGAGTATTGGGCTGCTGAATATGTTATGCACACCAGTGCCTGCAGGAATGTACTGGTGTTTGAACTGTTATGCACACCAGTGCCTGCAGGAATGTACTGGTGTCTGAACAGAGAGGGATGCAAAACAAATGAACTCACAGACAGACTGGGAAATATGACATAACGTACACAGAAGGTGATAGGGTAACAAAACCAACACAGAGTGAACAGAGAAGCCCAGAGGCTAAGAAACTGGGTGTCTCCCTAGTATTAGAAATGCTCAGATGGAAAAAGCAAGATGTTGTGTTTTAATACGTAGAGAACCCGAAATGCTGTTGCTAAGGGCAACAGCAAAACCCTAAAGGGTTACCAACGGGTGTGGCAGTAAACTCCTTGGTCAGAGATGGAATAATAGACACAGGGAGAGTCTCCACAATCCTAATTCTCACTTGCAGGGCCCAGGTTCAGCTTACTGCCACTAAACTGACACATGGACGCCCTGCACAGTGAGAAAGGATTATGCAGGTTGGTCTGAAAGTACAGCCACAAACCTGCTGGGTTCACATAATAGCAAAAGAACCTCAGCAGGCTAAATGACTGACTCCAGTCTTACTGCTAGGTCTGGATTGGCAGAGTGTAGTACCAAATCCCCAGGCCTATTTGCAGTAAGCAACAACAAATACAAAGCTACACAGTACTGGCTAACTTTCAGGAACTGACTAACCAACAAAGATTCAGCAGCATCTGCTTAACCTGAGAAGAGGCCTTATAAAGCAGGTGCTGTCCACGCCCCACTCAGACCTCACAGACTGTGAGCACAAAAACCAGCACCGGATCCCCTGCCGTGCACAGAGCCTGTAACCACTGCACAGCACAAGACCCGAACCGGAGTATCAGCTGCGCTCAGGTTACTCCGCTAGCACTTGTCTCCCAGTTGCCATGACGACGTGGCAGCACAGGGCAGGAGACCCTAACACTTCCATAGGAGCCTTCTTGTATTCACACCAAGACACATATTTTCTTCAAATACGGTGGTAATGTTTCGACATTACTCCTTTCCTGGCCTGAATAAGGGTGGGGATGACTTCCTTGGGAACACCCTTTCGGGCTAGGATCCGGCGCTCTACAGCCATGCCATCAAACGTAGCCGCGGTAAGCCTTGATACATGCATGGTCCCTGCTGCAGCAGGTCCTCGCGAAGAGGAAGAGGATCTTCTATGAGCAACTCCTGAAGATCTGGGTACCAAGCCCTCCTTGGCCAGTCTGGGGCAATGAAGATTGCTCGAACTCTTATTCTTCTTATGATCCTGAGCACTTTTGGGATCAGCGGAAGTGGAGGGAAGACATACACCGACCAGAACACCCACTGGGCCACCAGCGCATCCACTGCTATTGCTTGAGGGTCTCTCGACTTGGAACAATATTTCTGAAGCTTCTTGTTGAGACAAGATGCCATCATGTCTACTTGAGGAACTACCCAAAGACTTGTCACCTCTGTGAAGACTTCTTGTTGTAGGCTCCACTCTCCTGAATGGAGATCGTGTCTGCTGAGGAAGTCTGCTTCCCAGTTGTCTACTCCCTGAATGAAAATTGCTGACAGAGCCTTTACATGTCTTTCTGCCCAGAGGAGGATCTTCGTCACCTCTGCCATTGCCGCTCTGCTTTTCGTTCCGCCCTGCCTGTTTATGTACGCGAATGCTGTTACATTGTCCGACTGGATCTGCATGGGATGATCTTGAATAAGATGTACTGCTTGTTGAAGGCCGTTGTAAATGGCTCTCAATTCCAGCACGTTTATGTGAAGGCAGGCTTCCTGACTTGACCATTTTCCTTGGAAGCTTTCTCCCTGAGTGACAGCTCCGCAGCCTCGGAGACTTGCATCCGTGGTTACCAGGAGCCAGTCCTGAATCCCGAACCTGCGTCCCTCTAGTAGGTGAGAACTGTGTAGCCACCACAGGAGCGAAATCCTGGCTTGTGATGACAGGATTATCTTCCGGTGCATGTGTAGGTGGGATCCCGATCACTTGTCCAACAGGTCCCACTGGAATACCCTGGCATGGAACCTGCCAAACTGTATGGCCTCGTAGGCCGCCACCATCTTCCCCAACAACCGAATGCACTGATGGATCGACACACTCAATGGTTTCAATATCTGTTTTACCATTTTCTGGATTTCCAGAGCCTTTTCCACCAGAAGAAATACTCTCTGAACTTCTGTGTCCAGAATTATCCCGAGAAAAGACAATCTTGTCTCCGGTTCCAACTGTGACTTTGGATAATTTATGATCCAACCGTGTTGTTGGAGTATTGACAGGGAGAGTTTGATGTTTTGTAACAACTGCTCCCTGGATCTCGCCTTTATCAGGAGATCATCTAGATGAAGAATTATATTGACTCCTTTTTGATGCAGGAGAACCATCATCTCCGCCATCACCTTGGTGAATACCCTCGGCGCCGTGGAGAGACAGAAGGGTAACGTCTGGAATTGGTAATGGCAATCCTGAACCGCGAATCTCAGATAAGCCTGGTGAGGAGGATAAATGGGAAGATGCAGGTAAGCATCTTTTATGTCTACACGCACCATGTAGTCCCCCTCCTCCAGACTGGAAATCACTGCCCTGAGTGATTCCATTTTGAACTTGAATCGTTTCAAGTAGAGATTCAGATTTTTCAGGTTTAGGATCGGTCTTACCGAGCCGTCCGGCTTCAGAACTACAAAAAGGCTTGAATAAAACCGCTGTCCTTGTTGTAACAAAGGTACCAGGACTATGGCCTGATCCTGACATCATTTTTGGATTGCCGCTGTTACTGCTTCCCTTTCTGGAAGAGAAGCTGGCAAGGTCGATTTGAAAAATCGGCATGGGGGAACGTCTTGAAACTCCAGCTTGTAATCTGGGACACTATTTGCAACACCCAGGGATCCAGGCCAGACAGAATCCAACCTTGGCTGAACAGTTTGAGACGTGCCTCCACCCGAGTGGCCTCCCGCAAAGGAGCCCCAGCATCATGCTGAATATTTGGCAGAAGTAGAGGTAGACTTCTGCTCCTGGGAACCTGAAGCTGCTGTGGACTTCTTTCCCTTTCCCCTTCCCCTACCCGCAAAGAAGGGGGAACCTCTCGCTTTTTTGTATTTATTGGGCCAAAAGGACTGCATGTGCGGGTTATATGTATTTTTTGCCAGTGCAGGCGCAGAGGGCAAAAATGTTGACTTACCTGCGGTAGCCGCCGAGACTAACGCATCCAGGCCATCACCAAATAAGGCCTCACCTTTATATGGGAGAGCCTCCATATTTCTTTTGGAATCTTCATCCGCGTTCCACTGGCGAATCCACAACGCCCGCCGAGCCGATACTGCCATGGTAGCGGCTTGTGAACTCAAGAGTCCAATATCTTTCATCGCTTCTAGCATGTATGCGGCAGCGTCTTTGATATTCCCTAACTTAAGGAGTATCTCATCTTTATCAATCTTGTCAATTTATGATGACATGCTTTCTGACCATTTTTCAATAGCGCGACTCACCCACGCGCAAGCAATTGTGGGCCTGGGCAGCGTACCATTGGCAACTAGTGATGAGCGGGTTCGGTTCCTCGGAATCCGAACCCCCCCGAACTTCACCCTTTTTTGCACGGGTCCGAGCAGACTCAGATCCTCCCGCCTTGCTCGGTTAACCCGACCGCGCGCGAATGTCATCATCCCGCGGTCGGATTCTTGCGAGATTCGTATTCTATATAAGGAGCCGCGCGTCGCCGCCATTTTTCACTCGTGCATTGGAGATGATCGTGAGAGGACGTGGCTGGCGTCCTCTCAGTTTCTATGTTCAGTGTGCTGCAAATATCTGTGCTCAGTGTGCTGCAAATATCTGTGCTCAGTGTGCTGCAAATATCTACGTTCTCTTCCTGAAAAACGCTCCATATCTGTGCTCAGTGTGCTGCAAATATCTGTGCTCAGTGTGCTAATTGCTGTATTGTGGGGACTGGGGACCAGCAGTATTATATAGTAGGAGGACAGTGCAGAGTTTTGCTGACCAGTGACCACCAGTATACGATCTCTGCCTGAAAAACGCTCCATATCTGTGCTGCATTGTAGTATATAGTAGGAGGACAGTGCAGAATTTTGCTGACCACCAGTATATATATAGCAGTACGGTACAGTAGTCAACTGCTTTACCTCTGTGTCGTCAAGTATACTATCCCATCCATACCTGTGGTGCATTTAAGTTTTGCACAGTATACATATAGTAGGAGGACAGTGCATAATTTTACTGACCACCAGTATATAATATATAACAGTACGGTACCGTAGGCCACTGCTCTACCTACCTCTGTGTCGTCAAGTATACTATCCCATCCATACCTGTGGTGCATTTAAGTTTTGCACAGTATATATATAGTAGGAGGACAGTGCATAATTTTGCTGACCACCAGTATATAATATATAGCAGTACGTTACAGTAGGCCACTGCTCTACCTACCTCTGTGTCATCAAGTATACTATCCATCCATACCTGTGGTTCATTTCAGTTGTGCGCAGTATATATATAGTAGGAGGACAGTGCATAATTTTGCTGACCACCAGTATATAACATATAGCAGTACGGTACAGTAGGCCACTGCTCTACCTACCTCTGTGTCGTCAAGTATACTATCCATCCATACCTGTGGTGCATTTCAGTTGTGCGCAGTATATATAGTAGTAGGCCATTGCTATTGATATATTACTGGCATATAATTCCACACATTAAAAAATGGAGAACAAAAATGTGGAGGGTAAAATAGGGAAAGATCAAGATCCACTTCCACCTCGTGCTGAAGCTGCTGCCACTAGTCATGGCCGAGACGATGAAATGCCATCAACGTCGTCTGCAAAGGCCGATGCCCAATGTCATAGTAGAGAGCATGTAAAATCCAAAAAAATAAAGCTCAGTAAAATGACCCAAAAATCTAAATCAAAATTGTCTGAGGAGAAGCGTAAACTTGCCAATGTGCCATTTACGACACGGAGTGGCAAGGAACGGCTGAGGCCCTGGCCTATGTTCATGGCTAGTGGTTCAGCTTCACATGAGGATGGAAGCACTCATCCTCCTGCTAGAAAACTTAAAAGAGTTAAGATGGCAAAAGCACAGCAAAGAACTGTGCGTTCTTCTAAATCACAAATCCCCAAGGAGAGTCCAATTGTGTCGGTTGCGATGCCTGACCTTCCCAACACTGGATGGGAAGAGGTGGCGCCTTCCACCATTTGCACGCCCCCTGCAAGTGCTGGAAGGAGCACCCGCAGTCCATTTCCTGATAGTCAAAATGAAGATGTCACTGTTGAAGTACACCAGGATGAGGATATGGGTGTTGCTGGCGCTGGGGAGGAAATTGACAAGGAGGATTCTGATGGTGAGGTGGTTTGTTTAAGTCAGGCACCCGGGGAGACACCGGTTGTCTGTGGGACGAATATGGTCATTGACATGCCTGGTCAAATTACAAAAAAAATCACCTCTGCGGTGTGGAATTATTTTAACACAAATGCGGACAACAGGTGTCAAGACGTGTGTTGCCTTTGTCAAGCTGTAATAAGTAGGGGTAAGGACGTTAACCACCTCGGAACATCCTCACCGCTGACCGCAAAGTTCCCACCATTGAAAGTAATGGAGGGGGCTGTGCAATGCGCGTCTGAGCTCAGACGCGCAGAGCCAATCAGGTGAGTGCCACGAAGTGGCGCTTCCTGATTGGCTGAAGGGACCTTTCTGTGACAGGAGTCACGGGGGGTCTCTGCATTCGGGGAAAGGGGTCCCATGTGTAAACATGGGACCCCTTTCCGTCCGTGTGGTTCGGGTATTCGTTTTTTTGTTTTGCCAAGTACGTGGATTACAAATCACAGGACACTGGATTGAGGTGAGTATAATTTTATTTTCAGGTACACTGTGGATTCCACTTGGACAAGTGGACAGAGGTCGGCGTGTGAACATAGGTAAGTATGTGTGTCGACATGTGTGAAATAAAGTTTTACTCTCACGGTGTGCGTGTCCTGTTTTTATTTGGGTATTTTTTTCCAGTAGAACTACAGGTACCAGCGGGCCCGTTTTTCTCCCGCATGCTGGTACTTGTGGTTCTCCAAGTACCAGCTTGCGGGGAGGCTTGCTGGGACTTGTAGTACTACTGGAAAAAACAATATTCTTACATTTTTCAAAAGGCTGTCAGCCCCCCATCCGCAGCCCTTGGATGGGGTGGACAGCCTCGGGCTTCACCCCTGGCCCTTGGGTGGCTGGAGGAAGGACCCCTTCATTTAAGGGGTCCCCACTCCTCCAGGGCACCCCGGCCAGGGGTGACTAGTTGGGTATTTAATGCCACGGCCGCAGGGCGCTGTATAAAAGTCACCCCCGGCTGTGGCATTATCTGTCGAGCTAGTGGAGCCCGGTGCTGGTGTAAAAAATACGGGGGTCCCCTACGCTTTTTGTCACCCGTATTTTTTGCACCAGCACCAGGCACAGAGCCCGGTGCTGGTTTTAAAAATACGGGGGATCCCCTGTCAGTTTTTTCCCTGGATTTTTAGAACCAGGACCGGCTCGAAGAGCCCGAGGCTGGTTATGCTTAGGAGGGGGGACCCCGCGCAATTTTTTTTCCGTTTCTTTACCGTTTTTACCCGTTTTTGAAACATTTTTAAAAATCTAATAAAATTCCGTCAAATCGGCCGTTTTTTCGACAGCGGGACTGTCGAATCCGTTTTTTATTGGATATGTTGAATTCCGGCACCCACCTGCCGGAATTCGACGGTCGAATTGTGTCGAATTAAAAAACGGACGAAAAATTGCAGCGATTCGCCTGCAATTGCATATACCCCTATGTGCTGCTCTATTATGTTGCAATACACGACTGGATGTCAGATCAATATAATAGTCATAAGAACATCTTAAAAATTACTTAACCCATTTTTGTTTTAGTAATATCCACCTTGCTTTTTTCATTTTAGTTGAAAGTATATATACTGTTATTCTTTCATGACTTCATTTTCTTTCTATAAATTAATTCATGACACCCAAATCATCCACAAAATCCAAACAAGTATGAAAGTTTCAATTGTTTATGACATGACAATATACTTGATTTTCTCAGAATTTCCTTAACACCAGTACACTTTGAAGTATCAAAACAATATTTCAAAGGATTTTAGTCTTAAGAGTTTTCACGAACAAGCTAGCAAGCAGCAACACACGAGATGATCTACTAATACACATGACCTACTTTCCCTTCTTTTTCCTAATTTGTTTTTGCTACATACTGTACATTGTTCATTCTGCTTATTGTTACAAAATACATTTCCCCTATGCAATTGTAGGTAGAAAACAATAAATAAAAGAAAATAATGTTGCTGTGTGCATTATAACGGCTTATTACTTATCACTGCATGCAACATGCTGTGCATTGTATTTTGTAGATGAGCGGAAAACCACACGCCCCAAACATGGCACACCCAGCATAAATGTTCAAGGCAGTTGAATTGCATTTGACATTGTAAATCTCAATTTATCTGGAGCTGTACAAGCCATAGTTAAGAATAATATCACAAAGGACAGCATGGGACTATGGCTGAGTGTAACGTATAAGCAAACTAGTGTACAGTAGATTCTTGACTAGGGGTAGCAGTGTACAAGGGGCAACAAAGAAATAGTCTATGACTAATTTTAATTTTATGTTCTTAATATTTTATTACTTGGCCTTTGCTAGTCACTGGTTTTCACCATAAAATAGGGGGAGTGTTGAACAGAGTAAGATGATTGCGGGATTCACAAGCTTGAATTTAGAGCACAACGCATCTACTCACGTATCTAGCATACAATCAATCTACAGATGTACTGTAGAACATTTATGCCATAAAATGCTTTGGTGATCAAATTTGAATAAAATGATCTGTTGTCCATAGCACTGCATATTTTATCTCTACTGTATCTCTTTCATCTTGTTTCTGTCTTTCTTCAGCTCTCTTCCCATTCTTACTCCATCTCTCCCTGCTCTCCTCTCTAGTTCTTCTTTTCCCCCTCTTTGTTTTGCTTTCCCTGCCTTTGCTCTCCTCCCCCTCTGTGTTTTTATCTTCTACTAGCCTGTTTCTTGCTCAACGCTCACCTCTCTAGCTTTTTATTAGAATTCAGTACTTTCTCCTCGGCAAGCCCATCTTCCGTTTTTCCAGTTGTTGTTGCGCTGACAAGACACCAGCTGTGGCACATGCTGTTCATATCACTGTGTGGCCCGCACGTGTGTACACAGCAGACCTACACTATTGTGCACTTGTGTGTGATTGGACTGTATTTGAAAACTTTAAAGAGGACCAATGTAATTATTTTGCTTTTGTTTATGGGGAGGTTTGGGCGGTTGGGCTGAGCATGTGGAAGTTTGATTTTTAATAAGACTCGGCAGGAGGTGCATGTTGTGCGTGTTAAGTCTTATGTGCTCACTTCAGCATTATGACATAACTTTTTTAGCAGGACTTATTTGTACTATCTAGTTAATCTTTAACATTACTTTTGATTTCTATTAATTTTTACTATTGTACTTGTTGGGTCGTCCTCGTGCTCCTCCTCTCCTGTGTCTTTTCTTTCTGTAAGTGGCCTGGGTATCCCTGTGTGCCCTTTTTTCTTTCTTTTATACTGCTATACATTTTTGCATGTGGATTCTGTTGTGATGTTGTTATTGATGCTCAGATTTGTCTTTGTTTTCATCATAATGTGGTTTTTCATGATTACGTAAGGGAATAGCAGAAGTGTCTGCTTACCGAAAATAAATTCTAAGGTGCCTATTTATCAATCATTTTTTCCATATAATTATGTAGACACTGAAGGGTCTCCATAATTTTATTGTTTGTGGTTATGGGGGTCATTCCGAGTTGATCGCATGCTGCCGATATTCGCAGCGCAGCGATCAGGTTACTACTGCGCATGCGTATGCACTGCAATGCACACGCGCCTTGTACGGGTACAAATAGCATTGTGCTGTGCAATGCTTCTAGCGACGATTCCATTGGCACAGCCGTTCGCAAGGAGATTGACAGAAAGAGAGCGTTTATGGGTGTCAACTAACCATTTTCTGGGAGTGGTAGGGAAAATGCAGGCGTGTCCAGGCGTTTGCAGGGTGGGTGTCTGACGTCAATTTCCAGTCCCGAACAGGCTGAAGTGTTTGCAGCGGGTGAGTAAGTCCTGGGCTACTCAGAGACTGCACAAAATCTGTTTGTACCGCTGTTCTACACATGTGTTCACACACTTGCAAACAGGTTGAAGTGATCGCAAGGGCTGAGTAAGTTCAGACCTACTCAGAAACTACAACAAACTTTTTTGTCCCGCTCGGCTGCACATGCAATCGCACACTTGCTAAGCGAAAATACACTCCCCCATGGGCGGCGACTATACATTTGCACGACTGCAAAAAGTAGCTAGAGAGCGATCAACTCGGAATGAGGGCCAATGTACTAATAGCATAATGCAGGAGATTTCACAGGAATGTCCTCCAGAGTGCTAATTAGCACCAAAGATCGCAGCCCCCATTATTATGTACTAAACTCTGCAAGTGAAGCTTTCAGGAGTTTGGCCACGTTAGTTTACACTATCTTCTCTTCAGATGGTGTAAACCGCTTTAAGCCTATGGAGGCATTGTAGCAGGAGAGAGATCTTCCTTTCCCCCTTACGTGGTCTCTGACCGGTGACAGCCCAGGTTCCGGAAACCACAACTGTGTGCATACGCAGTGTCAGATTCCCCTGGACAGAGCCGGCCCTAGGTATAGGCAAACTAGGCAATTGCCTAGGGCATCTGGTATGCCTAGGGGCATCAGCAGCTTCTGCTGATTAAAATGATATGCGGCATGCCTATATTCTGTGTGTAGCATTTCGTACGCAGATACAGCCACAGTCGCACACAGTATATAGGCATGCCACATATCATTTTAATCAGCAGAAGCTGCTTGTGTATCCTAGCCACATAGCAATGCAAATAAGATGCATTTTCATAAAAAATAGGCACCCGACGTTAGCAGAGCGGCCAGTTGACTCACGCTGGGAACTACATGTGTCATTATGTGTATAAGGGCATTAATAATGTGTAACATATGTGTAAGGGGCACTATGTGTGTCATTATGTGTATAAGGGCACTAATAATGTGCGGCATATGTGTTAAGTGACAAATGTGCACACTGTTCTTATTTAAATTACAAGGGGTAGGAAAAAAAATAGGATTGCTATGGGTGGGGGGTGATGGTGCTGGGAAAGGGGTGCAGGGTCAGAGGCGGAACTCGCGGTGGTGCTAGGGGGCACCAGCCAAAATCTTGCCTAGGGCATCATATTGGTTAGGGCCGGCTCTGCCCCTGGAGGAGTTTTTCACAAACATGAACAACTCCTCCAAAATTTCAGGGATAACACTCGCAGGGACAATGGTTATCGCTACTGCTGTACCTGTGGGTTTCACATAGTACAGAAGGTGGATCATTTCAGTAAAAATGAATAAAGCTGCCGTGAAACAGAGGGAGATATCCAATTAGCCCTGGTAAAACACCGGGTCCGAAAAACGTATGTTTTTCATGATTTTTCACCGATTATTATTATTATTATTATTATTATTATTATTATTATTATTTTTTTTTTTTTTTTTTTTTACAGGCTATCCAAATTGATCGCCTGTAAAAAAAAATGCAATCTCTCCCGAAAACACACAGGTACAGTAAAACCTGTGTGTTTTCGGCACAAACAGCCCCATTTTTGCATGAAAATAGGCTGTTTCTGGGGAGTTGGTTTTGCTAGTCCGCCCTGCATGTCCCCCCCCCTCCCCCCCCCCGCGCAAGGGTGCAAAGGCATCGCACAGCGCCGATGCTTTTGCACCAGCTGAGTAGATCCCTGCCAGAGCAGCTCCTGCATGCTGGCAGGCCGCTACTCGCCGCGTCCCGGGTCGCATTGGCTGTGTGTGATGTCAGCCACTGCGGCCCGCAACAGTCCAGACACGCCTGCGTTGTCCGGACTGTGCCCCGCCAACGGTGTTCTAATGCCGTTGGCATGCCCCCTTCCCAGCCTATGATCGCCTCTGCCTGTCAATCATGCAGAGGCGATCGCAGCTCAGAGATGCTGTTAGCATCTCACTGGGATCCCCAGGTGCGCTGCGCGTGCATACTCCATAAAAGCATTCAGCCTGCGATAGCTGCTGCTGCAGTGATCCAGTCTAAATTAGGCCCAAAATCCCAGATAAAACGCGTCTCATGCCGGCTTATCAGGGCTAATTGGATATCCCCCAGAGTGTTAATAGTCGTGGCAGTTCTGCTATTATTAATATGTATGCACCTAAGGATTGTAAACAGTTGCAAATATGCTACAATCTACTGTGTTAGAATGTTGCTGCACCGGTTTGAGTATATTGGGTGTGTTGTGAGGGAAAAGTCTGTTGAATAAGTCAGTTTGATGGTGAGGCAGAGTCAGAGAATGTTGGTTTTAAACTATCATAAATGAATAAGTTGCACGTTGTACCAGTCAAAATATGTACAATACTCAGAATCTGATATCTGGTATGTGAGTGGTTGGTATGGTGCAGATGGGGGATATGTATCAAGCCTTGGAAAGAGATAAAGTGGAGAGGTTTATCTAGTAAATCACTCAAACAACAGTTTGAAGCTGACTGGACAACTGCTCCTATTTATCCCTCGCCAAGGTTAGATAGATATCCCCTACAATCTATTTATGAGATGTAGTATCAAGTTCAACATATTCCAAGACAGAGTTGTCAAATACAATTTGTGTATGGTAGTTTGACTGTTATGAGACATATTACTGTGATATAATTGTCATGTCTTTTTTCTGCCACTAAAATCCATGATAAAAGAAACTTTACATTTATTCTACTCATTTATTTATTATGTCTACATATACTCAATGAGCAAATGTAGACATACTATCATTAATCCACTAGACAACGAAATCAGAATCACAACATGTGTGCCACTTAATGGCCTACATAAGACTGTAGATGTGATATGTCAGAGAGGTCCGAGTTAGGTTTCGCAGAATAGAGGAAGTTAGGGTTAGGCTGTGGGTGTAGGGTTAGGGTTAGGCTGTGGCAGTGGCGTCACAAGGGGGGTGCGGGGGGTGAGGCCCGCTCCCGGGTGTCACCCGCCGAGGGGTGACACCAAAATGCCGGTTCCTGCTTAGAGACAGGAGCTGAGTGCTGCACTGTTATATTAAGTGCAGCAGTCGGCTCCTGTCACTGTGTAGGAGCCAGCACTGCAGGCACAGCACTCCCCAGGAGTGAGCCTGCACCTCCTAACCCCCCAAGTTAAAAAAAAAACGGGTGTCGGGACGCGAAGCCCCGCCACTTTCGGGAAGCCACGCCCCTTTCAAGTCATTCAAGCTGATAAACAAGGGATGTCAGTCCGCGAAGCCCCGCCCCCTCTTTTGCCGCCGCACCGGGTGTCTAAGAGGTGAGTGACGCCTCTGGGCTGTGGGAAGGGAGAGTTAGGGTTACGTACAAAATGAGGAGGGCTAATTAGGCTGCGGGAGGGGGGGGTTAGGGTTAGACACCACCGGTGTGGGTAAGGGTTAGGCTGATGGGGAGGAGGGTAAGGGTCAGGCTGCAGAGAGGAAGGGTTAGGGGGGTAGAGGGGAAGGATCAAAGTACTCACCTAGCAGGGGTCCGAATTCTGTGTATCGGGATGCCACTGTTGGTATTCTGACCACTAGCATCCAAAGCGCTGGGACCCAAATAATATCCCCCTATAACATGGCAGTTATGAGCTGATTAGTTAGTACTGTAGATTTCTCCACTTTATTTCTCTCCAAGGTTTGATACATTTGCCAACAACTGTAATTAGGGCAGTATGGAGGGTCATGGGTTTGATTCCCACCATGGCCCTAACCGTGTGGAGTTTGTATATTCTCCCCGTACTTGCGTGGGTTTCCACCGGATACTCCGGTTTCCTCCCACAATCCAAAAATATACTGGTAGGTTAATTGGATCCCAACAAAAATTAACTCTAGCCTGTATGCATGTGCATGTACATGTGGTAGGGAAAAATAGATTGTAAGCTCCACTGGGGCAGGGACTGATGTGAATGGCCAAATATTCTCTGTAAAGCGCTGCGGAAATGTATGCGCTATATAAATAACTGGTAATAAATAAATAATAAATAATTAACTGCCAATGTGGTGACAAAGGGGGAGATTTACTAAACCTCTACAGAGGAGAAGTGAAGATGTTGCCTATAGAGACCAAGCAGTTTAATTTATCAAGTACATTATTGAATGATATGGACAACTTTTCCACCTGTCCTCTTTAGAAGGTTTGATACATCTGCCCCATACTTTCTTATCAGCACTTGGTTTTATTATATAGACTGGTACCTTACCAGACGTCACTCAGCTCTCTTAATATAAGAGCATGTGTCTCTTATTATAATAGCATATGTTAACATGCTCTCCCAATGGTTTTGGGTGTTACTGTAAATAAATGAACAAATAAATAATTTTATCTCTACAGGAAATAAAAAAGTAAATAAAATTACAGAATTGAATATAAGACATGCATACAAAGTTACAAACTTACAAACATACAAATCCCTAATAAAGTACACATATTTGGTATAAGAAACGAAGTAGCAACTAACTAATGGACTAATGAGAGAACTACTGAAGATAGGACTTTTTGTGTAAATTTTTTGCTTTTGTTTCTTACACGAGATAGCCATAAATGAAGAAAAATGTAATAAAATTCCATTATCAAAAATTCCCTAGTTCTCACAAAACAGCTGTATACATTGTTAGACTATAAAATAAGGTTATTTTCATTGAAACTGATGTAGCACAAAAATGTGATAAATAGTTTGACTTTGGCCAGCTGAGATTCATATTCGGTACACACTGCTGCAAGTGAAATGGTTACATCCAATATACAGTATACAACAGAAACAAGATTGTATATTCTTGTGTTACAAATACCAAAGGGGGAATGTAATAAGAGTACGAGAACCTGGAAGTGCAGGACCTTATTCGAGTTCTTATTAGAGATGAGCGGGTTCGGTTCCTCTGAATCCGAACCCGCCCGAACTTCAGGTTTTTTACACGGGTCCGAGCAGGCTCGGATCTTCCCGCCTTGCTCGGCTAACCCGAGCGCGCCCGAACGTCATCATCACGCTGTCGGATTCTCGCGAGGCTCGGATTCTATCGCGAGACTCGGATTCTATATAAGGAGCCGCGCGTCGCCGCCATTTTCACATGTGCATTGAGAGTCATAGGGAGAGGACGTGGCTGGCGTCCTCTCCGTTTAGAGAAGAGAGAGACACAGTATTTTGGGGAGCATTATTAGGAGGAGTACTACTATACTGTATACTACTATACTACTTGCTGAAGTGATATTTATAGATTAGATAATAGATAGTGTGACTGTAAGTGTATTATCTGACTTGTGGGGGAGACACTGACAGTGGGGAGCAGTTAGAGTCTGAGAGCAGGACTCAGGAGTACATATAACGTACAGTGCACACTTTTGCTGCCAGAGTCAGTGCCACACTGCCATTGTTGTGACCACACTGACCACCAGTATAATAATATATTTTGTGATTGTCTGCTTAGGCCTCGGAGTACTAGTTGCAAGTTGCAACGTGACCTGAAGTGACCACCAGTTTAATAATCAATCACCACCAGTTTAATATATATATATATATATATATATATATATAATTGTATATAATATATATATATATATATATATATATATATATAATATTGTATACCACCTACCTGTGTTTTTTTTTTTTTTTCATTCTTCTTTATACATACTACTATAGTAGCTTACTGTAGCAGTCTGCGGTGCTGTGCTGACCTGACAGTGTCCAGCAGGTCCGTCATCAGTCATTACATAATAAATATATATAGTACCTGTCCGGCTGCAGTACTAGTGATATTATATTGATTTCATCTCATTATCAATAATTTATCATCCAGTCTAGACTCTATATTAGCAGCAGACACAGTACATTAGTCCACGGCTGTAGCTACCTCTGTGTCGGCACTCGGCAGTCCATCCATAATTGTATACCACCTACCCGTGGTTTTTTTTTTCTTTCTTCTTTGTACATACTACTATAGAGTATAGTAGCTTACTGTAGCAGTCTGCGGTGCTGCTGAGCTGACAGTGTCCAGCAGGTCCGTCATCAGTCATCATTACCTAATAAATATATTATCTACCTGTCCGGCTGCAGTACTAGTGATATTATATATACATACATATATATATTGATTTCATCTCATTATCAATCATCCAGTCTATATTAGCAGCAGACACAGTACGTTAGTCCACGGCTGTAGCTACCTCTGTGTCGGCACTCGGCAGTCCATCCATAATTGTATACCACCTACCCGTGGTTTTTTTTTTTTTCTTCTTTGTACATACTACTATAGTATAGTAGCTTACTGTAGCAGTCTGCGGTGCTGCTGAGCTGACAGTGTCCAGCAGGTCCGTCATCAGTCATCATTACCTAATAAATATATTATCTACCTGTCCGGCTGCAGTACTAGTGATATTATATATACATACATATATATATATTGATTTAATCTCATTATCAATCATCCAGTCTATATTAGCAGCAGACACAGTACGTTAGTCCACGGCTGTAGCTACCTCTGTGTCGGCACTCGGCAGTCCATCCATAATTGTATACCACCTACCCGTGGTTTTTTTTTTCTTTCTTCTTTGTACATACTACTATAGTATAGCTGCTTACTGTAGCAGTCTGCGGTGCTGCTGAGCTGACAGTGTCCAGCAGGTCCGTCATCAGTCATCATTACCTAATAAATATATTATCTACATGTCCGGCTGCAGTACTAGTGATATTATATATACATACATATATATATATTGATTTCATCTCATTATCATCCAGTCTATATTAGCAGCAGACACAGTACGGTAGTCCACGGCTGTAGCTACCTCTGTGTCGGCACTCGGCAGTCCATCCATAATTGTATACCACCTACCCGTGTTTTTTTTTTCTTTCTTCTTTGTACATACTACTATAGTATAGTAGCTTACTGTAGCAGTCTGCGGTGCTGCTGAGCTGACAGTGTCCAGCAGGTCCGTCATCAGTCATCATTACCTAATAAATATATTATCTACCTGTCCGGCTGCAGTACTAGTGATATTATATATACATACATATATATATTGATTTCATCTCATTATCAATCATCCAGTCTATATTAGCAGCAGACACAGTATGTTAGTCCACGGCTGTAGCTACCTCTGTGTCGGCACTCGGCAGTCCATCCATAAGTATACTAGTATCCATCCATCTCCATTGTTTACCTGAGGTGCCTTTTAGTTGTGCCTATTAAAATATGGAGAACAAAAATGTTGAGGTTCCAAAATTAGGGAAAGATCAAGATCCACTTCCACCTCGTGCTGAAGCTGCTGCCACTAGTCATGGCCGAGACGATGAAATGCCAGCAACGTCGTCTGCCAAGGCCGATGCCCAATGTCATAGTACAAAGCATGTCAAATCCAAAACACCAAATATCAGTAAAAAAAGGACTCCAAAACCTAAAATAAAATTGTCGGAGGAGAAGCGTAAACTTGCCAATATGCCATTTACCACACGGAGTGGCAAGGAACGGCTGAGGCCCTGGCCTATGTTCATGGCTAGTGGTTCAGCTTCACATGAGGATGGAAGCACTCAGCCTCTCGCTAGAAAACTGAAAAGACTCAAGCTGGCAAAAGCACCGCAAAGAACTGTGCGTTCTTCGAAATCCCAAATCCACAAGGAGAGTCCAATTGTGTCGGTTGCGATGCCTGACCTTCCCAACACTGGACGTGAAGAGCATGCGCCTTCCACCATTTGCACGCCCCCTGCAAGTGCTGGAAGGAGCACCCGCAGTCCAGTTCCTGATAGTCAGATTGAAGATGTCAGTGTTGAAGTACACCAGGATGAGGAGGATACGGGTGTTGCTGGCGCTGGGGAGGAAATTGACCAGGAGGATTCTGATGGTGAGGTGGTTTGTTTAAGTCAGGCACCCGGGGAGACACCTGTTGTCCGTGGGAGGAATAGGGCCATTGACATGCCTGGTCAAAATACAAAAAAAATCAGCTCTTCGGTGTGGAAGTATTTCACCAGAAATGCGGACAACATTTGTCAAGCCGTGTGTTGCCTTTGTCAAGCTGTAATAAGTAGGGGTAAGGACGTTAACCACCTCGGAACATCCTCCCTTATACGTCACCTGCAGCGCATTCATAATAAGTCAGTGACAAGTTCAAAAACTTTGGGTGACAGCGGAAGCAGTCCACTGACCAGTAAATCCCTTCCTCTTGTAACCAAGCTCACGCAAACCACCCCACCAACTCCCTCAGTGTCAATTTCCTCCTTACCCAGGAATGCCAATAGTCCTGCAGGCCATGTCACTGGCAATTCTGACGAGTCCTCTCCTGCCTGGGATTCCTCCGATGCATCCTTGAGTGTAATGCCTACTGCTGCTGGCGCTGCTGTTGTTGCTGCTGGGAGTCGATCGTCATCCCAGAGGGGAAGTCGTAAGCCCACTTGTACTACTTCCAGTAAGCAATCGACTGTCCAACAGTCCTTTGCGAGGAAGATGAAATATCACAGCAGTCATCCTGCTGCAAAGCGGATAACTGAGGCCTTGACAACTATGTTGGTGTTAGACGTGCGTCCGGTATCCGCCGTTAGTTCACAGGGAACTAGACAATTTATTGAGGCAGTGTGCCCCCGTTACCAAATACCATCTAGGTTCCACTTCTCTAGGCAGGCGATACCGAGAATGTACACGGACGTCAGAAAAAGACTCACCAGTGTCCTAAAAAATGCAGTTGTACCCAATGTCCACTTAACCACGGACATGTGGACAAGTGGAGCAGGGCAGGGTCAGGACTATATGACTGTGACAGCCCACTGGGTAGATGTATGGACTCCCGCCGCAAGAACAGCAGTGGCGGCACCAGTAGCAGCATCTCGCAAACGCCAACTCTTTCCTAGGCAGGCTACGCTTTGTATCACCGCTTTCCAGAATACGCACACAGCTGAAAACCTCTTACGGCAACTGAGGAAGATCATCGCGGAATGGCTTACCCCAATTGGACTCTCCTGTGGATTTGTGGCATCGGACAACGCCAGCAATATTGTGTGTGCATTAAATATGGGCAAATTCCAGCACGTCCCATGTTTTGCACATACCTTGAATTTGGTGGTGCAGAATTTTTTAAAAAACGACAGGGGCGTGCAAGAGATGCTGTCGGTGGCCAGAAGAATTGCGGGACACTTTCGGCGTACAGGCACCACGTACAGAAGACTGGAGCACCACCAAAAACTACTGAACCTGCCCTGCCATCATCTGAAGCAAGAAGTGGTAACGAGGTGGAATTCAACCCTCTATATGCTTCAGAGGTTGGAGGAGCAGCAAAAGGCCATTCAAGCCTATACAATTGAGCACGATATAGGAGGTGGAATGCACCTGTCTCAAGTGCAGTGGAGAATGATTTCAACGTTGTGCAAGGTTCTGATGCCCTTTGAACTTGCCACACGTGAAGTCAGTTCAGACACTGCCAGCCTGAGTCAGGTCATTCCCCTCATCAGGCTTTTGCAGAAGAAGCTGGAGACATTGAAGGAGGAGCTAACACGGAGCGATTCCGCTAGGCATGTGGGTCTTGTGGATGGAGCCCTTAATTCGCTTAACAAGGATTCACGGGTGGTCAATCTGTTGAAATCAGAGCACTACATTTTGGCCACCGTGCTCGATCCTAGATTTAAAGCCTACCTTGGATCTCTCTTTCCGGCAGACACAAGTCTGCTGGGGTTGAAAGACCTGCTGGTGAGAAAATTGTCAAGTCAAGCGGAACGCGACCTGTCAACATCTCCTCCTTCACATTCTCCCGCAACTGGGGGTGCGAGGAAAAGGCTCAGAATTCCGAGCCCACCCGCTGGCGGTGATGCAGGGCAGTCTGGAGCGACTGCTGATGCTGACATCTGGTCCGGACTGAAGGACCTGACAACGATTACGGACATGTCGTCTACTGTCACTGCATATGATTCTCTCACCATTGAAAGAATGGTGGGGGATTATATGAGTGACCGCATCCAAGTAGGCACGTCACACAGTCCGTACTTATACTGGCAGGAAAAAGAGGCAATTTGGAGGCCCTTGCACAAACTGGCTTTATTCTACCTAAGTTGCCCTCCCACAAGTGTGTACTCCGAAAGAGTGTTTAGTGCCGCCGCTCACCTTGTCAGCAATCGGCGTACGAGGTTACATCCAGAAAATGTGGAGAAGATGATGTTCATTAAAATGAATTATAATCAATTCCTCCGTGGAGACATTGACCAGCAGCAATTGCCTCCACAAAGTACACAGGGAGCTGAGATGGTGGATTCCAGTGGGGACGAATTGATAATCTGTGAGGAGGGGGATGTACACGGTGATATATCGGAGGATGATGATGAGGTGGACATCTTGCCTCTGTAGAGCCAGTTTGTGCAAGGAGAGATTAATTGCTTCTTTTTTGGGGGGGGTCCAAACCAACCCGTCATATCAGTCACAGTCGTGTGGCAGACCCTGTCACTGAAATGATGGGTTGGTTAAAGTGTGCATGTCCTGTTTTGTTTATACAACATAAGGGTGGGTGGGAGGGCCCAAGGACAATTCCATCTTGCACCTCTTTTTTCTTTAATATTTCTTTGCGTCATGTGCTGTTTGTGGAATGTTTTTTGGAAGGGCCATCCTGCGTGACACTGCAGTGCCACTCCTAGATGGGCCCGGTGTTTGTGTCGGCCACTAGGGTCGCTTATCTTACTCACACAGCTACCTCATTGCGCCTCTTTTTTTCTTTGCGTCATGTGCTGTTTGGGGAGGGTTTTTTGGAAGGGCCATCCTGCGTGACACTGCAGTGCCACTCCTAGATGGGCACGGTGTTTGTGTCGGCCACTAGGGTCGCTTATCTTACTCACACAGCTACCTCATTGCGCCTCTTTTTTTCTTTGCGTCATGTGCTGTTTGGGGAGGGTTTTTTGGAAGGGCCATCCTGCGTGACACTGCAGTGCCACTCCAAGATGGGCCCGGTGTTTGTGTCGGCCACTAGGGTCGCTTATCTTACTCACACAGCTACCTCATTGCGCCTCTTTTTTTCTTTGCGTCATGTGCTGTTTTGGGAGGGTTTTTTGGAAGGGCCATCCTGCGTGACACTGCAGTGCCACTCCTAGATGGGCCCGGTGTTTGTGTCGGCCACTAGGGTCGCTTATCTTACTCACACAGCTACCTCATTGCACCTCTTTTTTTCTTTGCGTCATGTGCTGTTTGGGGAGGGTTTTTTGGAAGGGCCATCCTGCGTGACACTGCAGTGCCACTCCTAGATGGGCCCGGTGTTTGTGTCGGCCACTAGGGTCGCTTATCTTACTCACACAGCTACCTCATTGCGCCTCTTTTTTTCTTTGCGTCATGTGCTGTTTGGGGAGGGTTTTTTGGAAGGGCCATCCTGCGTGACACTGCAGTGCCACTCCTAGATGGGCCCGGTGTTTGTGTCGGCCACTAGGGTCGCTTATCTTACTCACACAGCTACCTCATTGCGCCTCTTTTTTTCTTTGCGTCATGTGCTGTTTGGGGAGGGTTTTTTGGAAGGGCCATCCTGCGTGACACTGCAGTGCCACTCCTAGATGGGCCCGGTGTTTGTGTCCGCCACTAGGGTCGCTTATCTTACTCACACAGCTACCTCATTGCGCCTCTTTTTTTCTTTGCGTCATGTGCTGTTTGGGGAGGGTTTTTTGGAAGGGCCATCCTGCGTGACACTGCAGTGCCACTCCTAGATGGGCACGGTGTTTGTGTCGGCCACTAGGGTCGCTTAGCTTAGTCATCCAGCGACCTAGGTGCAAATTTTAGGACTAAAAATAATATTGTGAGGTGTGAGGTATTCAGAATAGACTGAAAATGAGTGGAAATTATGGTTTTTGAGGTTAATAATACTTTGGGATCAAAATGACCCCCAAATTCTATGATTTAAGCTGTTTTTTAGTGTTTTTTTAAAAAAAAACACCCGAATCCAAAACACACCCGAATCCGACAAAAAAAATTTGGTGAGGTTTTGCCAAAACGCGGTCGAACCCAAAACACGGCCGCGGAACCGAACCCAAAACCAAAACACAAAACCCGAAAAAATTTCAAGTGCACATCTCTAGTTCTTATGTACTTTTAAAGTGGCAATCAGTTACATGGCAAAACAAGGAAGTCCTGATTCTTGCACTTTATTACATTTCCCTCTTGGTATTTTGTGTACTTGTATTACTTTGTCCAGGACTGGTTCAAGGTGTAGACAAACAATGGCAGTTGCTCGGTCATTCCTGGAAATAATTATATATCAGGTGCTAGAAAAATTACCTGTAACCATACCTGAACCTATCTGGTAATAGAATTTCAGAGAATTAGTCACACATGTTTGCAAATGCATGCTTAGCTGCTGAGCCACTTCACGGCTTCTCTGAAATCAGCAGTCCTAACACTACATAATAGCAGTGCCCACATAGGGCCATGTAATTTGTCACAATAGGCCTCATGATAAAGGCTATTACTAAAACACATTCAGACAGAGAGCTAACTTACCCGGGAGCCACCCCCAGGATCTCCCATTGGCACTACAAGGAAAAGCATGCCTTCCAAATACTGCTCCCATTCAATGCCTCTCACACACATGCAGACAAACAATGGCAGTTGCTCGGTCATTCCTGGAAATAATTATATATCAGGTGCTAGAAAGGGGGAGGGGTCACATACAAACAACAGACAGAGAGGGGGGTTGCAAATCCCCACCCACTAAATTTCCCCCAGCACACTAAAAATTACCTGTAACCATACCTGAACCTATCTGGTAATAGAAATTCAGAGAATTAGTCACACATTTGCAAACGCATGTTTAGCTGCTGAGCCACTTCACGGCTTCTCTGATATCACCAGTCCTAACACTACATAATAGCAGTGCCCACATAGGGCCATGTAATTTGTCACAGTAGGCCTCATGATAAAGGCTATTACTAAATAATGAATGACCGAGCAACTGCCATCGTTTGTCTGCATGTGTGTGAGAGGCATTGAATGGGAGCAGTATTTGGAAGGCATGCTGTTCCTTGTAGTGCCAATGGGAGATCCTGGGGGTGGCTCCCGGGTAAGTTAGCTCTCTGTCTGGATGTGTTTTAGTAATAGCCTTTATCATGAGGCCTTCTGTGACAAATTACATGGCCCTATGTGGGCACTGCTATTATGTAGTGTTAGGACTGCTGATATCAGAGAAGCCGTGAAGTAGCTCAGCAGCTAAACATGCGTTTGCAAACATGTGTGACTAATTATCTTAATTTCTATTACCAGATAGGTTCAGGTATGGTTACTGGTAAATTTTTGTGTGCTAGGGGAAATTTAGGGGTGGGGATTTGCAACAAACCTCCCCCCCCCCCCCTGTCTGGTACAAGGTTTCTCAGCACCTTAGGCAAAATTTAAGCCTACTGCCTCCAACTACCACCAATACCAACTTTCCAGCCCATCAGATGAAAGTATGACTTACAAGTTCCACAGCCACCACTTGCATTAAGTACAACACGGATGTTTATTTCAGAGACATCCTTCATTTTGTGATAGGCAGCTTTAGTGGCACCCCCTTAGATCCCGGCATCCTAGGCAGCTGCCTAATTGTGGAGCCAGCCCTAGCTTTTTCACACCTAACAGCTGTCTTGAAAAATTAATTATTTAGAGGAAGCAATGTTGCTTAGCTCTTTTTACTATATTACAAGTTTGCGTTTGATTCTATTCAAAAGATTCTGTTCTGGAACTAGTTAGGCAGTGTTCAGCCGTTTAATAAAACATACAGTATGTCTGTTTTGATGCATCAAGCTTTTAACACAGAATTTTATATCTCCGGAACTTGCATTTACATTTACAATAGTTAATGGTTGTTATAGTGTATGTCCTTTATTTGTCCTGAAAATTTCCAGGAAGCAGAAAATGCCATAAGACAAAAACAAAAACAGCTTTTTATTTTACTCTTAAGTGTATTTACTAATACCACATTTTCATGTTCAACAAAGACACAGTAATTAATATCCTTTTGTTATGATTATGCACTTATGTGATACATAAAAGGCACAACATTAGTGACTGACATGATACTGTATGTTCAGTTGTAATAATAATAGTTTCTCAATGTAGCATTATTATTATCCTTAATGTGTAGTGCTGTACAATCAGATGTTTATTTAGGTTCATGAGCCCCTGACTCAGTAGAACTTCCATTTCTATTCCTTATTACAGTCACAAAAACATACACAAAATAAGCCCAATTTTGGGGGTCATTCCGAGTTGTTCGCTCATTGCCGATTTTCGCTATACTGCGATTAGTCGCTTACTGCGCATGCGCAAGGTTCGCAGAGCGCATGCGCTTAGTTATTTTACACAAAAGTTAGGTATTTTACTCACGGCATAACGAAGCTTTTTCATCGCTGTGCTGATCGGAGTGTGATTGACAGGAAGTGGGTGTTTCTGGGCGTAAACTGGCCGTTTTATGGGAGTGTGCGGAAAAACGCAGGCGCTCGAGTTGCAAAACGCAGGAGTGGCTGGAGAAACGGGGGAGTGGTTGGACAAACGCTGGGTGTGTTTGTGACGGCAAACCAGGAACGAAAAGGACTGAGCTGGTCGCAATGGCTGAGTAAGTCTGGAGCTACTCAGAAACTGCTAAGAAATTTCTATTCGCAATTCTGCTAATCTTTAGTTCGCACTTCTGCCAAGCTAAGATACACTCCCAGAGGGCGGTGGCTTAGCGTGTGCAATGCTGCTAAAAGCAGCTAGCGAGCGAACAACTCGGAATCACCTCCATTGTTAGAAGCCAATTACCCTGTAAGTATACAAAGGATTACATAGAGAAGGGATGTAGTTAAATGCCGCTGTCAAAATTCCGACGGAGGCCGGGTTCCCGGCGTCAAAATACTGGATGCCCGGAATCCCGATTGTTCTTTCAGTGGGACACACTCATGTCCTGCCATGGGGGGTTGGGAGATTAGGTTTAGGCATTAGAAGGGGGGGTTAGGTTTAGGGGGCAGGGATGGGAAGGGTATGGTTAGGTACAGGGGAGTGGTGGTTAGGGTTAGGCACCAGCGGGAAGGGTTAGGTTTAGGCAGCAGTGAAGGGAGGTTAAGGTTAGGCACCACCAGGGAGGGTTAGGGTTAGGCACCATCGGGTTTGGTTAGGATTAGGCACCCACAAGGGAGGATTAGGGTAGGGGGCAGAGGAGAGTTAGGGTACTTTCTGAGGGGCTGTCAGGATTCTGATGGTAGGGAAGCCGCCGTCGGGAATTCTAACTGCTGGCATCCCGTCCGGGATATCATACTGAATCCATAGAGAATACTAGGCCTTTAAAATAATGTAAGCCCTAGTAATGCTAAATAATTGTGTATTATTTAACATGACATAAAAGTAATCTGTAGTGCAAAAATTATTTAAACATAACACTCCCCTGTGACAGTAGGCAGAGAGATTTATTAATAAAGAGAGAGGCGGACTGAGATATAGAGATCTATATGTAATCCGTATAGGGAGCAAGGCCATGGGGGTGGTACCATCACTGCCCGACAGAACCTGTATTTGGCTTGCAAGGTAGAGCTACCCAGAGTGTCCAGGGGAGGTCTGAGAACGCACCCTGCAGCCTGTAGGGCCGCCCTGCCCCCTCATCATGATGTTATGATGTCATATGTTTGACGGGGGCACAGGGAGGAAAATCTACTGGTTATGAGCTGGACCTCAGGGATGAGAGGAGGAGTTCCCCGGTCCCCCAGCATCTTAACTTGTTGAAGAGAGGAGAAGTCACTACCATTTATGTTGTGAGATGGAAATACCACACAAATTCTGTTGAAAGCGATGTCTGCTACTGTGCATACTCCAGTCTTCCTGTTCACCAGGGTGGCTTCATGCCCTACCCAAGATGACCATGAGAGCGCTACTGAGCATGTGCAGAACCATTTTGAAACTGTGTGAGAGGCATCTGTGTTAGGGCATCTCAGTGGGAAACATACGTCTTCCACATACAGTAGCTCCAGAAAGACCTGCTTATCACTAGTGATGAGCGGGTTCGGTTTCTCGGAAACCGAACCCCCCCGAACTTCACCCTTTTTACACGGGTCCGAGGCAGGTTCGAACCTTCCCGCCTTGCTCGGCTAACCCGAGCGCGCCCAAACGTCATCATCCCGCTGTCGGATTCTCGCGAGATTCGGATTCTATATAAGCAGCCGCGCGTTGCCGCCATTTTCACTCGTGCATTGGAGATGATAGGGAGAGGACGTTGCTGGCGTCCTCTCTGTTTATTTTTGAAGTTGATTGGTTTATTGCTTAATTGTGGGGAGGACTGGGGAGCAGCTGTTAGGAGGAGTACAGTGCAGAGTTTTTGCTGATAAGTGATCACCAGTTTTTATCCGTTCTCTGCCTGAAAAAAACGGTCCATACCATATCTGTGCTCAGTGTGCTGCATAATATATCTGTGCTGAGTGCTCACACTGCTTAATTGTGGGGACTGGGGAGCAGCTATAGCAGGAGTACAGTGCAGAGTTTTGATGACAGTGACCACCAGTCTACGTTGTCTGCCTGAAAAACACTCCATATATGTGCTCAGTGTGCTGCTTTATTGTGGGGACTGGGGACCACCAGTATAATTAATATTATATAGGAGGAGTACAGTGCAGAGTGTACTGCTGTACCTACCTCTGTGTCGTCATCCATTAAGTATACTATCCATCTACATTCTATACCTGTGGTGCATTTTAGTTTTGCAGTTTGCTGACAGTGTCCACCAGTATACTATATATAGCAGTACGGTAGGCCACTGCTGTACCTACCTCTGTGTCGTCATCCATTAAGTATACTATCCATCTACATTCTATACCTGTGGTGCATTTTAGTTTTGCAGTTTGCTGACAGTGTCCACCAGTATACTATATATAGCAGTACGGTAGGCCACTGCTGTACCTACCTCTGTGTCATCATCCATTAAGTATACTATCCATCTACATTCTATACCTGTGGTGCATTTTAGTTTTGCAGTTTGCTGACACAGTGTCCACCAGTATACTATATATAGCAGTACGGTAGGCCACTGCTGTACCTACCTCTGTGTCGTCATCCATTAAGTATACTGTCATCCATTAAGTATACTATCCATCTACATTCTATACCTGTGGTGCATTTTAGTTTTGCAGTTTGCTGACAGTGTCCACCAGTATACTATATATAGCAGTACGGTAGACCACTGCTGTACCTACCTCTGTGTTGTCATCCATTAAGTATACTATCCATCTACATTCTATACCTGTGGTGCATTTTAGTTTTGCAGTTTGCTGACAGTGTCCACCAGTATACTATATATAGCAGTACGGTAGGCCACTGCTGTACCTACCTCTGTGTCGTCATCCATTAAGTATACTATCCATCTACATTCTATACCTGTGGTGCATTTTAGTTTTGCAGTTTGCTGACAGTGTCCACCAGTATACTATATATAGCAGTACGGTAGGCCACTGCTGTACCTACCTCTGTGTCGTCATCCATTAAGTATACTATCCATCTACATTCTATACCTGTGGTGCATTTTAGTTTTGCAGTTTGCTGACACAGTGACCACCAGTATACTATATATAGCAGTACGGTAGGCCACTGCTGTACCTACCTCTGTGTCGTCATCCATTAAGTATACTATCCTATATCCATCTACATTCTATACCTGTGGTGCATTTTAGTTTTGCAGTTTGCTGACACAGTGTCCACCAGTATACTATATATAGCAGTACGGTAGGCCACTGCTGTACCTACCTCTGTGTCATCATCCATTAAGTATACTATCCATCTACATTCTATACCTGTGGTGCATTTCAGTTGTGCGCAGTAAATATAGTAGTAGGCCATTGCTATTGATACTGGCATATAATTCCACACATTAAAAAATGGAGAACAAAAATGTGGAGGTTAAAATAGGGAAAGATCAAGATCCACTTCCACCTCATGCTGAAGCTGCTGCCACTAGTCATGGCCGAGACGATGAAATGCCATCAACGTCGTCTGCCAAGGCCGATGCCCAATGTCATAGTAGAGAGCATGTAAAATCCAAAACACAAAAGTTTAGTAAAATGACCCAAAAATCAAATTTAAAAGCGTCTGAGGAGAAGCGTAAACTTGCCAATATGCCATTTACGACACGGAGTGGCAAGGAACGGCTGAGGCCCTGGCCTATGTTCATGGCTAGTGGTTCAGCTTCACATGAGGATGGAAGCACTCATCCTCTCGCTAGAAAAAAGAAAAGACTTAAGCTGGCAAAAGTACAGCAAAGAACTGTGCGTTCTTCTAAATCACAAATCCCCAAGGAGAGTCCAATTGTGTCGGTTGCGATGCCTGACATTCCCAACACTGGACGGGAAGAGCTTGCGCCTTCCACCATTTGCACGCCCCCTGCAAGTGCTGGAAGGAGCACCCGCAGTCCAGTTCCTGATAGTCAAATTGAAGATGTCACTGTTGAAGTACACCAGGATGAGGATATGGGTGTTGCTGGCGCTGGGGAGGAAATTGACAAGGAGGATTCTGATGGTGAGGTGGTTTGTTTAAGTCAGGCACCCGGGGAGACACCTGTTGTCTGTGGGAGGAATATGGCCATTGACATGCCGGGTCAACATACAAAAAAAATCAGCTCTTCGGTGTGGAATTATTTCAACAGAAATGCGGACAACAGGTGTCAAGCCGTGTGTTGCCTTTGTCAAGCTGTAATAAGTAGGGGTAAGGACGTTAACCACCTCGGAACATCCTCCCTTATACGTCACCTGCAGCGCATTCATCATAAGTCAGTGACAAGTTCAAAAACTTTGGGTGACAGCGGAAGCAGTCCACTGACCACTAAATCACTTCCTCTTGTAACCAAGCTCCTGCAAACCACACCACCAACTCCCTCAGTGTCAATTTCCTCCTTACCCAGGAATGCCAATAGTCCTGCAGGCCATGTCACTGTCAAGTCTGACGAGTCCTCTCCTGCCTGGGATTCCTCCGATGCATCCTTGAGTGTAGCGCCTACTGCTGCTGGCGCTGCTGTTGTTGCTGTTGGGAGTCGATCGTCATCCAAGAGGGGAAGTCGTAAGCCCACTTGTACTACTTCCAGTAAGCAATTGACTGTCCAACAGTCCTTTGCGAGGAAGATGAAATATCACAGCAGTCATCCTGCTGCAAAGCAGATAACTCAGGCCTTGGCAGCCTGGGCGGTGAGAAACGTGGTTCCGGTATCCATCGTTAATTCAGAGGCAACTATAGACTTGATTGAGGTACTATGTCCCCGGTACCAAATACCATCTAGGTTCCATTTCTCTAGGCAGGCGATACCGAAAATGTACCCAGACCTCAGAAAAAGAGTCACCAGTGTCCTTAAAAATGCAGTTGTACCCAATGTCCACTTAACCACGGACATGTGGACAAGTGGAGCAGGGCAGACTCAGGACTATATGACTGTGACAGCCCACTTGGTAGATGTATTGCCTCCCGCAGCAAGAACAGCAGCGGCGGCACCAGTAGCAGCATCTCGCAAACGCCAACTCGTTCCTAGGCAGGCTACGCTTTGTATCACCGCTTTCCTGAATAGGCAAACAGCTGACAACCTCTTACGGCAACTGAGGAAGATCATCGCAGAATGGCTTACCCCAATTGGACTCTCCTGGGGATTTGTGACATCGGACAACGCCAGCAATATTGTGCGTGCACGTCCCATGTTTTGCACATACATTGAATTTGGTGGTGCAGAATTATTTAAAAAAACGACAGGGGCGTGCAAGAGATGCTGTCGGTGGCCCGAAGAATTGCGGGCCACTTTCGGCATTCAGGCACCGCGTACAGAAGACTGGAGCACCACCAAACATTCCTGAACATGCCCTGCCATCATCTGAAGCAAGAGGTGGTAACGAGGTGGAATTCAACCCTCTATATGCTTCAGAGGATGGAGGAGCAGCAAAAGGCCATTCAAGCCTATACATCTGCCCACGTTATAGGCAAAGGAGGGGGAATGCACCTGACTCAAGCGCAGTGGAGAATGATTTCAACGTTGTGCAAGGTTCTGCAACCCTTTGAACTTGCCACACGTGAAGTCAGTTCAGACACTGCCAGCCTGAGTCAGGTCATTCCCCTCATCAGGCTTTTGCAGAAGAAGCTGGAGACATTGAAGGAGGAGCTAAAACAGAGCGATTCTGCTAGGCATGTGGGACTTGTGGATGGAGCCCTTAATTCGCTTAACCAGGATTCACGGGTGGTCAATCTGTTGAAATCAGAGCACTACATTTTGGCCACCGTGCTCAATCCTAGATTTAAGACCTACGTTGAATCTCTCTTTCCGGCAGACACAAGTCTGCAGAGGTTCAAAGACCTGCTGGTGAGAAAATTGTCAAGTCAAGCGGAACGTGACCCGTCAACATCTCCTCCTTCACATTCTCCCGCAACTGGGGGTGCGAGGAAAAGGCTAAGAATTCCTAGCCCACCCGCTGGCGGTGATGCAGGGCAGTCTGGAGCGAGTGCTGACATCTGGTCCGGACTGAAGGACCTGCCAATGATTACTGACATGTCGTCTACTGTCACTGCATATGATTCTCTCACCATGGAAAGAATGGTGGAGGATTATATGAGTGACCGCATCCAAGTAGGTACGTATACTGGCAGGAAAAAGAGGCAATTTGGAGGCCCTTGCACAAACTGGCTTTATTCTACCTAAGTTGCCCTCCCTCCAGTGTGTACTCCGAAAGAGTGTTTAGTGCAGCCGCTCACCTTGTCAGCAATCAGCGTACGAGGTTACTTCCAGAAAATGCGGAGAAGATGATGTTCATCAAAATGAATTATAATCAATTCCTCCGTGGAGACATTCACCAGCAGCAATTGCCTCCAGAAAGTACACGGGGACCTGAGATGGTGGATTCCATTGGGGACGAATTAATAATCTGTGAGGAGGGGGATGTACACAGTGAAAGGGGTGAGGAATTGGAGGATGATGATGAGGTGGACATCTTGCCTCTGTAGAGCCAGTTTGTGCAAGGAGAGATTGATTGCTTCTTTTTTGGTGGGGGCACAAACCAACCAGTCATTTCAGTCACAGTCGTGTGGCAGACCCTGTCGCTGAAATGATGGGTTCGTTAAAGTGTGCATGTCCTGTTTATACAACATAAGGGTGGGTCGGAGGGCTCAAGGACAATTCCATCTTGCACCTCTTTTTTCTTTCATTTTTCTTTGCATCATGTGCTGTTTGGGGACAATTTTTTGGAAGTGCCATCCTGTCTGACACTGCAGTGCCACTCCTAGATGGGCCAGGTGTTTGTGTCGGCCACTTGTGTCGCTTAGCTTAGTCACACAGCCACCTTGGTGCGCCTCTTTTTTTCTTTGCATCATGTACTGTTTGGGGACAATTTTTTGGAAGTGCCATCCTGTCTTGATTGACACTGCAGTGCCACTCCTAGATGGGCCAGGTGTTTGTGTCGGCCACTTGTGTCGCTTAGCTTAGTCACACAGCCACCTTGGTGTGCCTCTTTTTATCTTTGCATCATGTGCTGTCTGGGGACAATTTTTTGGAAGTGCCATCCTGTCTTGATTGACACTGCAGTGCCACTCCTAGATGGGCCAGGTGTTTGTGTCCGCCACTTGTGTCGCTTAGCTTAGTCACACAGCCACCTTGGTGCGCCTCTTTTTTTCTTTGCATCATGTGCTGTTTGGGGACAATTTTTTGGAAGTGCCATCCTGCCTGACACTGCAGTGCCACTCCTAGATGGGCCAGGTGTTTGTGTAGGCCACTTGGGTCGCTTAGCTTAGTCAAACAGCCACCTTGGTGCGTCTCTTTTTTTCTTTGCATCATGTGCTGTTTGGGGACTATTTTTTAAATTGGCCATCCTTTCTGACACTGCAGTGCCACTCCTAGATGGGCCAGGTGTTTGTGTCGGCCACTTGTGTCGCTTAGCTTAGTCATCCAGCGACCTTGGTGCAAATTGTAGGACTAAAAATAATATTGTGAGGTGTGAGGTGTTAGGAATAGACTGGAAATGAGTGGAAATTATGGTAATTGAGGTTAATAATACTATGGGATCAAAATTACCCCCAAATTCTATGATTTAAGCTGTTTTTTAGGGGTTTTTGAAAAAAACACCCGAATCCAAAACACACCCGAATCCGACAAAAAATTTTCGGTGAGGTTTTGCCAAAACGCGTCCGAATCCAAAACACGGCCGCGGAACCGAATCCAAAACCAAAACACAAAACCCGAAAAATGTCCGGTGCACATCACTACTTATCACTAGAGATGAGCGGGTTCGGTTTCTCTGAATCCGAACCCGCCCGAACTTCATGGTTTTTTTCACGGGTCCGAGCAGACTCGGATCCTCCCGCCTTGCTCGGTTAACCCGAGCGCGCCCGAACGTCATCATGACGCTGTCGGATTCTCGCGAGACTCGGATTCTATATAAGGAGCCGCGCGTCGCCGCCATTTTCACACGTGCATTGAGATTGATAGGGAGAGGACGTGGCTGGCGTCCTCTCCATTTAGATTAGAAGAGAGAGAGAGAGAGAGAGAGATTGACCTGATTTACTGGAGCTTAGGAGTACTGTAGAAGTGTAGAGAGTGCAGAGTTTACTAGTGACTGACCACAGTGACCACCAGACAGTGCAGTTTTATTTAATATATCCGTTCTCTGCCTGAAAAAAACGATACACACAGTGACTCAGTCACATACCATATCTGTGTGCACTGCTCAGCCCAGTGTGCTGCATCATCTATGTATATATATCTGACTGTGCTCAGCTCACACAGCTTATAATTGTGGGGGAGACTGGGGAGCACTGCAGTGCCAGTTATAGGTTATAGCAGGAGCCAGGAGTACATATTATATTAAAATTAAACAGTGCACACTTTTGCTGCAGGAGTGCCACTGCCAGTGTGACTGACCAGTGACCTGACCACACTGACCACCAGTATAGTTAGTAGTATACTATATTGTGATTGCCTGAAAAAGTTAAACACTCGTCGTGTGACTTTACTTGTGTGGTGTTTTTTTTTTTATTCTATAAAAAACTCATTCTGCTGACAGACAGTGTCCAGCAGGTCCGTCATTATATAATATATACCTGTCCGGCTGCAGTAGTGATATATATATATTTTTTATATCATTATTTATCATCCAGTCTATACTAGCAGCAGACACAGTACGGTAGTTCACGGCTGTAGCTACCTCTGTGTCGGCACTCGGCAGTCCATCCATAATTGTATACCACCTACCCGTGGTTTTTTTTTCTTTCTTCTTTATACATACATACTACTACATCTCTTTATCAACCAGTCTATATTAGCAGCAGACACAGTACAGTACGGTAGTCCACGGCTGTAGCTACCTCTGTGTCGGCACTCGGCAGTCCGTCCATAATTGTATACCACCTACCCGTGGTTTTTTTTTCTTTCTTCTTTATACATACATACTACTACATCTCTTTATCAACCAGTCTATATTAGCAGCAGACACAGTACAGTACGGTAGTTCACGGCTGTAGCTACCTCTGTGTCGGCACTCGGCAGTGCGTCCATAATTGTATACCACCTACCCGAGGTTTTTTTTTCTTTCTTCTTTATACATACATACTACTACATCTCTTTATCAACCAGTCTATATTAGCAGCAGACACAGTACGGTAGTTCACGGCTGTAGCTACCTCTGTGTCGGCACTCGGCAGTCCGTCCATAATTGTATACCACCTACCCGTGGTTTTTTTTTCTTTCTTCTTTATACATACATACTACTACATCTCTTTATCAACCAGTCTATATTAGCAGCAGACACAGTACAGTACGGTAGTTCAAGGCTGTAGCTACCTCTGTGTCGGCACTCGGCAGTCCGTCCATAATTGTATACCACCTACCCGAGGTTTTTTTTTCTTTCTTCTTTATACATACATACTACTACATCTCTTTATCAACCAGTCTATATTAGCAGCAGACACAGTACAGTACGGTAGTTCACGGCTGTAGCTACCTCTGTGTCGGCACTCGGCAGTCCGTCCATAATTGTATACCACCTACCCGTGGTTTTTTTTTCTTTCTTATTTATACTTATACATACATACTACTACATCTCTTTATCAACCAGTCTATATTAGCAGCAGACACAGTACAGTACGGTAGTTCATGGCTGTAGCTACCTCTGTGTCGGCACTCGGCAGTCCGTCCATAATTGTATACCACCTACCCGAGGTTTTTTTTTCTTTCTTCTTTATACATACATACTACTACATCTCTTTATCAACCAGTCTATATTAGCAGCAGACACAGTACAGTACGGTAGTTCACGGCTGTAGCTACCTCTGTGTCGGCACTCGGCAGTCCATCCATAATTGTATACTAGTATCCATCCATCTCCATTGTTTACCTGAGGTGCCTTTTAGTTGTGCCTATTAAAATATGGAGAACAAAAATGTTGAGGTTCCAAAATTAGGGAAAGATCAAGATCCACTTCCACCTCGTGCTGAAGCTGCTGCCACTAGTCATGGCCGAGACGATGAAATGCCAGCAACGTCGTCTGCCAAGGCCGATGCCCAATGTCTTAGTACAGAGCATGTCAAATCCAAAACACCAAATATCAGTAAAAAAAGGACTCCAAAACCTAAAATAAAATTGTCGGAGGAGAAGCGTAAACTTGCCAATATGCCATTTACCACACGGAGTGGCAAGGAACGGCTGAGGCCCTGGCCTATGTTCATGGCTAGTGGTTCAGCTTCACATGAGGATGGAGGCACTCAGCCTCTCGCTAGAAAAATGAAAAGACTCAAGCTGGCAAAAGCAGTAGCACCGCAAAGAACTGTGCGTTCTTCGAAATCCCAAATCCACAAGGAGAGTCCAATTGTGTCGGTTGCGATGCCTGACCTTCCCAACACTGGACGTGAAGAGCATGCGCCTTCCACCATTTGCACGCCCCCTGCAAGTGCTGGAAGGAGCACCCGCAGTCCAGTTCCTGATAGTCAGATTGAAGATGTCAGTGTTGAAGTACACCAGGATGAGGAGGATATGGGTGTTGCTGGCGCTGGGGAGGAAATTGACCAGGAGGATTCTGATGGTGAGGTGGTTTGTTTAAGTCAGGCACCCGGGGAGACACCTGTTGTCCGTGGGAGGAATATGGCCGTTGACATGCCTGGTGAAAATACCAAAAAAATCAGCTCTTCGGTGTGGAGGTATTTCAACAGAAATGCGGACAACAGGTGTCAAGCCGTGTGTTCCCTTTGTCAAGCTGTAATAAGTAGGGGTAAGGACGTTAACCACCTCGGAACATCCTCCCTTATACGTCACCTGCAGCGCATTCATAATAAGTCAGTGACAAGTTCAAAAACTTTGGGTGACAGCGGAAGCAGTCCACTGACCAGTAAATCCCTTCCTCTTGTAACCAAGCTCACGCAAACCACCCCACCAACTCCCTCAGTGTCAATTTCCTCCTTCCCCAGGAATGCCAATAGTCCTGCAGGCCATGTCACTGGCAATTCTGACGATTCCTCTCCTGCCTGGGATTCCTCCGATGCATCCTTGCGTGTAACGCCTACTGCTGCTGGCGCTGCTGTTGTTGCTGCTGGGAGTCGATGGTCATCCCAGAGGGGAAGTCGTAAGACCACTTTTACTACTTCCACCAAGCAATTGACTGTCCAACAGTCCTTTGCGAGGAAGATGAAATATCACAGCAGTCATCCTACTGCAAAGCGGATAACTGAGGCCTTGGCATCCTGGGTGGTGAGAAACGTGGTTCCGGTATCCATCATTACTGCAGAGCCAACTAGAGACTTGTTGGAGGTACTGTGTCCCCGGTACCAAATACCATCTAGGTTCCATTTCTCTAGGCAGGCGATACCGAAAATGTACACAGACCTCAGAAAAAGAGTCACCAGTGTCCTAAAAAATGCAGCTGTACCCAATGTCCACTTAACCACGGACATGTGGACAAGTGGAGCAGGGCAGGGTCAGGACTATATGACTGTGACAGCCCACTGGGTAGATGTATGGACTCCCGCCGCAAGAACAGCAGCGGCGGCACCAGTAGCAGCATCTCGCAAACGCCAACTCTTTCCTAGGCAGGCTACGCTTTGTATCACCGCTTTCCAGAATACGCACACAGCTGAAAACCTCTTACGGCAACTGAGGAAGATCATCGCGGAATGGCTTACCCCAATTGGACTCTCCTGTGGATTTGTGGCATCGGACAACGCCAGCAATATTGTGTGTGCATTAAATATGGGCAAATTCCAGCACGTCCCATGTTTTGCACATACCTTAAATTTGGTGGTGCAGAATTATTTAAAAAACGACAGGGGCGTGCAAGAGATGCTGTCGGTGGCCAGAAGAATTGCGGGACACTTTCGGCGTACAGGCACCACGTACAGAAGACTGGAGCACCACCAAAAACTACTGAACCTGCCCTGCCATCATCTGAAGCAAGAAGTGGTAACGAGGTGGAATTCAACCCTCTATATGCTTCAGAGGTTAGAGGAGCAGCAAAAGGCCATTCAAGCCTATACAATTGAGCACGATATAGGAGGTGGAATGCACCTGTCTCAAGCGCAGTGGAGAATGATTTCAACGTTGTGCAAGGTTCTGCTGCCCTTTGAACTTGCCACACGTGAAGTCAGTTCAGACACTGCCAGCCTGAGTCAGGTCATTCCCCTCATCAGGCTTTTGCAGAAGAAGCTGGAGACATTGAAGGAGGAGCTAACACGGAGCGATTCCGCTAGGCATGTGGGACTTGTGGATGGAGCCCTTAATTCGCTTAACAAGGATTCACGGGTGGTCAATCTGTTGAAATCAGAGCACTACATTTTGGCCACCATGCTCGATCCTAGATTTAAAGCCTACCTTGGATCTCTCTTTCCGGCAGACACAAGTCTGCTGGGGTTGAAAGACCTGCTGGTGAGAAAATTGTCAAGTCAAGCGGAACGCGACCTGTCAACATCTCCTCCTTCACATTCTCCCGCAACTGGGGGTGCAAGGAAAAGGCTCAGAATTCCGAGCCCACCCGCTGGCGGTGATGCAGGGCAGTCTGGAGCGACTGCTGATGCTGACATCTGGTCCGGACTGAAGGACCTGACAACGATTACGGACATGTCGTCTACTGTCACTGCATATGATTCTCTCACCATTGAAAGAATGGTGGAGGATTATATGAGTGACCGCATCCAAGTAGGCACGTCACACAGTCCATACTTATACTGGCAGGAAAAAGAGGCAATTTGGAGGCCCTTGCACAAACTGGCTTTATTCTACCTAAGTTGCCCTCCCACAAGTGTGTACTCCGAAAGAGTGTTTAGTGCCACCGCTCACCTTGTCAGCAATCGGCGTACGAGGTTACATCCAGAAAATGTGGAGAAGATGATGTTCATTAAAATGAATTATAATCAATTCCTCCGCGGAGACATTGACCAGCAGCAATTGCCTCCACAAAGTACACAGGGAGCTGAGATGGTGGATTCCAGTGGGGACGAATTGATAATCTGTGAGGAGGGGGATGTACACGGTGATATATCGGAGGATGATGATGAGGTGGACATCTTGCCTCTGTAGAGCCAGTTTGTGCAAGGAGAGATTAATTGCTTCTTTTTTGGGGGGGGTCCAAACCAACCCGTCATATCAGTCACAGTCGTGTGGCAGACCCTGTCACTGAAATGATGGGTTGGTTAAAGTGTGCATGTCCTGTTTTGTTTATACAACATAAGGGTGGGTGGGAGGGCCCAAGGACAATTCCATCTTGCATCTCTTTTTTCTTTTATTTTTCTTTGCGTCATGTGCTGTTTGGGGATGGTTTTTTGGAAGGGACATCCTGCGTGACACTGCAGTGCCACTCCTAAATGGGCCCGGTGTTTGTGTCGGCCACTAGGGTCGCTTATCTTACTCACACAGTCAGCTACCTCATTGCGCCTCTTTTTTTCTTTGCGTCATGTGCTGTTTGGGGAGTGTTTTTTGGAAGGTCCATCCTGCGTGACACTGCAGTGCCACTCCTAGATGGGCCCGGTGTTTGTGTCGGCCACTAGGGTCGTTAATCTTACTCACACAGCTACCTCATTGCGCCTCTTTTTTTCTTTGCGTCATGTGCTGTTTGGGGAGGGTTTTTTGGAAGGGACATCCTGCGTGACACTGCAGTGCCACTCCTAAATGGGCCCGGTGTTTGTGTCGGCCACTACGGTCGCTAATCTTACTCACACAGCTACCTCATTGCGCCTCTTTTTTTCTTTGCGTCATGTGCTGTTTGGGGAGGGTTTTTTGGAAGGGACATCCTACGTGACACTGCAGTGCCACTCCTAGATGGGCCCGGTGTTTGTGTCGGCCACTAGGGTCGCTAATCTTACTCACACAGCTACCTCATTGCGCCTCTTTTTTTCTTTGCGTCATGTGCTGTTTGGGGAGGGTTTTTTGGAAGGGACATCCTGCGTGACACTGCAGTGCCACTCCTAAATGGGCCCGGTGTTTGTGTCGGCCACTACGGTCGCTAATCTTACTCACACAGCTACCTCATTGCGCCTCTTTTTTTCTTTGCGTCATGTGCTGTTTGGGGAGGGTTTTTTGGAAGGGACATCCTGTGTGACACTGCAGTGCCACTCCTAAATGGGCCCGGTGTTTGTGTCGGCCACTAGGGTCGCTTATCTTACTCACACAGTCATGTACCTCATTGCGCCTCTTTTTTTCTTTGCGTCATGTGCTGTTTGGGGAGGGTTTTTTTGAAGGGACATCCTGCGTGACACTGCAGTGCCACTCCTAAATGGGCCCGGTGTTTGTGTCGGCCACTAGGGTCGCTAATCTTACTCACACAGCTACCTCATTGCGCCTCTTTTTTTCTTTGCGTCATGTGCTGTTTGGGGAGGGTTTTTTGGAAGGGACATCCTGCGTGACACTGCAGTGACACTCCTAGATGGGCCCGGTGTTTGTGTCGGCCACTAGGGTCGCCCAGCTTAGTCATCCAGCGACCTAGGTGCAAATTTTAGGACTAAAAATAATATTGTGAGGTGTGAGGTATTCAGAATAGACTGAAAATGAGTGGAAATTATGGTTTTTGAGGTTAATAATAATATGGGATCAAAATGACCCCCAAATTCTATGATTTAAGCTGTTTTTTAGGGTTTTTTGAAAAAAACACCCGAATCCAAAACACACCCGAATCCGACAAAAAAAATTCGGTGAGGTTTTGCCAAAACACGGTCGAACCCAAAACACGGCCGCGGAACCGAACCCAAAACCAAAACACAAAACCCGAAAAATTTCAGGCGCTCATCACTACTTATCACCTGCTTTAGAGCTGTTCCAGCATCTCTCCACTGTTACCCGTTTGCAGCGTACAATACACTCACTGGCTGGGGAACTGTATGAAACTCCACTCTGCTCAAGATCAGCTGCGTCACCAGTGTACATGTAACAGTGAGTATGGCTGTAACTGCTATCTATCAATAAACCAACCAAGTCATCCGTTGGTGTGCTTGCCTATATAACTCTGCAATATCACACCTGAATATACTTCATTTTCAACAGATACCACACAAATCAGTAGCAAAAAGCCTATATATGAAGAAGACTCAGGGACATTAAGGCAAGTACAAGGTAAGCATGTCCCTTTGAAATGTATATTAATTTAAGTTACTTGGATCTTGAATTATATGTAACAAGGGAAATGTGCATTTTGCAACTACGTACTTAAACCAGATACAAATTTTGGAGTTGCTTATGGTGATTATTGCACCTATACTGTATGGTATAGTTAAGCCTGCATGTACAGTATCTTACAAGGCTTGCAATTTAAAATACAGATGTGGAAATTCAAATGTTCACAATGATACATCTTTAACAATTAGGGGGCTTTTTTTCAAATATAAACCTGGATCAGTGTAGGCATTCATTTTGTAGGCTGATCTATAATTCATAAGAATTTTGCCTACAGTATTAATTCTCAAGGAACCAATAGTTATGAATATAAGCCAGACCATGGGGGTAATTCCAAGTTGATCGCAGCAGGAAATTTTTTAGCAGTTGGGCAAAACCATGGGGGTCATTCCGAGTTGTTCGCTCGTTATTTTTTTCTCGCAATGGAGCGATTAGTCGCTAATGCGCATGCGCAATGTCTGCAGTGCGACTGCGCCAAGTAAATTTGCTATGCAGTTAGGAATTTTACTCACGGCATTACGAGGTTTTTTCTTCGTTCTGGTGATCGTAATGTGATTGACAGGAAGTGGGTGTTTCTGTGCGGAAACAGGCCGTTTTATGGGAGTGTGTGAAAAAACACTACCGTTTCTGGGAAAAACGCGGGAGTGGCTGGAGAAACGGAGGAGTGTCTGGGCGAACGCTGGGTGTGTTTGTGACATCAAACCAGGAACGACAAGCACTGAACTGATCGCACTGGAAGAGTAAGTTTCGAGCTACTCAGAAACTGCACAGAGAAGTCTTTTCGCAATATTGCGAATCTTTCGTTCGCAATTTTGATAAGCTAAGATTCACTCCCAGTAGGCGGCGGCTTAGCGTGTGCAAAGCTGCTAAAAGCAGCTTGCGAGCAAACAACTCGGAATGAGGGCCCATGTGCACTGCAGGGGGGGCAGATATAACATGTGCAGAGAGAGTTAGATTTGGGTGGGTTATTTTGTTTCTGTGCAGGGTAAATACTGGCTGCTTTATTTTTACACTGCAATTTAGATTGCAGATTGAACACACCACACCCAAATCTATCTCTCTCTGCACATGTTATATCTGCCTCCCCTGCAGTGATCATGGTTTTGCCCAACTGCTAACAAAGTTCCTGCTGCGATCAACTCAGAATTACCCCCCATATGTATATTAGACAGGCAATGCCTCATGTCCTTAGCAAATGTTTAGGCTGCACTGTACTGTAGATTAGCACGCACAATGGATGATTCCACTGTGTTTAGGCGACACATCCATGTAAAAAAAAAAAAAAAAAATCTAAAATAATAAGTTTTCATATCACTCAATCTTCCTAACAGGAAGTTGACATCACATAACTGAAAAGGTGATAGAAACAGCTTCACAGAATGTTATTGTCCACTTCAGAATTTAAAGTCTAACACCAGATTCAGAGACATCTGGACTGGATTTGATATGCCAGTGGACGGAAATCGGCGATCAGAATACAGATTGCAGCATCCCGATGGTGAGAATCCCCATAGGGGCATGGTAAGTATACTTACCTTTATTTATTATTTTATTTATTAACAGTTTCTTATATAGTGCAGTAAATTATGTTGCGCTTTACAACTGGACACATTTAGAAGACAAAACTGGCTAAAAACAAGTAATAGAGATAGGAGGGCCCCCCTAACCCTCCCTTACACATTTAGAAGACAAAACTGGCTAAAAACAAGTCATAGAGATAGGAGGGCCCTGCTCGCAATGCCCCCCTAACCCTCCCTTACCGCAGCCTAACCCTCCCCCCTCCATGCAGCCTAACCCACGCCGGTGGTGCCTAAACCTAACCCTCCCACTTCCGTGAAGCCTAACCCTAACCCTCCCCAGTGGTGATAAACATAACCTCTTCTCACAGCCTAATCCTAACACCCCCCCCCCCCCCGCAGCCCAAAGCTAACCCTCCCCGGGGGTGCCTAAACCTAACCACCCCTCCACACGACCTAAACCTAACCCCACCACCACGTAGCCTAGCCCTAACCCTTCCCCACGGACTAAACCTAACCTCCCCTCTCCCCGCGGCTTACCTCTCCGATGGCCCCGCAAATGCTTGTTCAGGATTCTGGCGTCGGGATTGTGTTCCTATTCCGAGCACTGTCGGGATTCCGGCATCGGTATCACTACTGCCGCGATCTGGCCTGAACTGTCCTGCTGGCATTATGGAAATCTTCCCATGACCTTTCCTGTTTTCTTGGAATCGAAGGGCAGATGTAATAAGCCTTGGAAAGAGATAAAAAGTACCAACCAATCAGCTTCTAACTGCCATGTTACAGGCTGTGTTTGAAAAATGACAGCAGCTGATTGCTTGGTAGTTTGTCACTCTCTTAGTTTATCTCTCTCCATGGCTTAGTACATCTTTCCCTGAATAATTTATGTTCTCTCCTCCTTTCCATGGCTGATAAATTTCCTGAGTTTTGTGGAACCTGGCTAGGGTGGTTGGAATTTAAAGAATCTGTCTAATATAAGAATTATATGTTGAGTCTATATTCACCTTAGCCTATCTCCTTGATTTTCCTTAGATTACCTACTCATATGCTCTATAAGAGGCATGCCACCACCTTATATAGATTTCCTACCATCTACTGTAAGTTATTTACTCCCCCCCCTCTCACCTCCCTCTGAGTCTCTCAATTAGTTTACATTGCCACCCTTTCCCCCTAAATTCTTCCTCAAAAATTGTTTGCTACACTGTTATATTGACTTACAATCTATGATAATTGTTCTATTACTAATGTTTTTAATGTGAATTGATATGATCCCTTTGCTAATAAGTGATATCTTGCTTTGTATGTATTTGTATTTTCCGTATTTCTTATCCAATGAAACCAGTTTATACATAAAATTAGATATATGTGGAGTTGACCTTTAAAAAGTTTGCAAGACATCACATGCACATAAAAAAGCAACACAGAGCTGTAGAATAAGTATAAGACAATGTAGTGGCCTTTGCATTCCTCAATAATGTTCTCCTGAGCACTAGATCAAATCCCTCTAATCACAGACCCAGATATACAGTACTGTAGCTGCACAGTCTCTTGTTGCACTGCAGGATTAATGGGCCCAAACTATATTTTGTGATAAAGCCATACAGGAACTTATTTAAATATGTCCTGTCTCATCCTGCGAGCGTTTAGTTAAATAACAAAGCCATTTTCCTTTCTCTTCCTACACAAGCACTTAGTTGTAATTAGCTATACATTAGAGTCCGGCTCCTCACCTCCTGCACAGCTATTTGCATCTTGCAATTAAAGCAGTGAACTCTTATATGCTAGCCTTAAACACTCTCTTATTTCTCGGTATTTGTGGGCCTTCCATCTAGACTTCATTCTCTCTCTCTCTCTCTCTCTCTCTCACTCACTCACTCACTCACTATCTCTCTGGTGTTCTCTTTAAGCTCATTCCTATGGCTGTAAATTAGATCTCATCCTTCCTTCCAGGGTGGTCTTTTTTTCACTGACATCCAGACGAAATTTATACCCATCCACCCACATCTTTTCCGAATGACTGCCCCCCCCCCCCAAGTCTTTAGAGTCTCATCACCCAGACACATTTGTAGCAGTGGAAGTCACCAGTTGGTACTGACAGCCAATCATGTATCCATCTCTTGCCCTTCAAGTGACACTTACCTCTGTCACCTGGGACATGCTCTCATGCCCTGGTGAAGGATTACACAAGAAAGAAGACAACACAGCAGCCCCAGATGATAACACTTTGATGCGCTGTTATCATACTTAGCTACTTGTTCATCCTTTCAGCATGGAGATCATGGAGGTCCTAGTGTCCAGTGCAGGGGAACTGAAAATCTAACTTGCATTATCATGGCTCCAGGCATTGGCGTAACTATAAGACCCTGACTTTATTTTGCTGTTTTATGCTATTTACTATTAAGCATTGCAGTGAACTTACTGTATAGCATGCAGAAGTTTTAGTATTACATGCCAATATTGCAAGCTCTATTTATTTCAATATTAATAGTTTGACTTTTAAAATCAAGATTACTGATATTTGCTGATATTTTTCAGTCCTTAAATCATGTCTGAGAAAGAGGCCATATACTGTACATTCAGAGTGCAATGCAGCGGCTCCATAAGGGCTGGAATTGTGTGTGTAGACATTGCAGAGACAATGGGCATGATTCTGAGTCATCCTTATCTGCCACTGCTATTCCTTAAGCTGTAGCAGCCTGCTTACTACCTTATACAAACCCATCTGTGTCAATTATATGTCCATCTTTCAGCGAAAGACCATATCATTTCATCCACAGCCATAGCTGTCATTGTTACACCAACACAATGCTGGGGGGAAAAGATCCATAAGAAACAAGTTAGTCAGCCTACATGCCTTCAGCATTCCCATGACACTACCACAAGGCGGATCTGTTACATGCATCTACACAATCACCCAACTGCCACATAGAACCACCTATTTTATACAAAAGAGAGATTTGGCAACGAACAGAGCAATCAGGCAACACATTCAGTTTATGTCTGTGTGCATTAGTGATGAGCACCGGAAATTTTTCGGGTTTTGTGTTTTGGTTTTGGGTTCGGTTCCGCGGCCGTGTTTTGGGTTCGAACGCGTTTTGGCAAAACCTCACCGAATTTTTTTTGTCAGATTCGGGTGTGTTTTGGATTCGGGTGTTTTTTTCAAAAAACCCTAAAAAACAGCTTAAATCATAGAATTTGGGGGTCATTTTGATACCAAAGTATTATTAACCTCAATAACCATAATTTCCACTCATTTTCAGTCTATTCTGAACACCTCACACCTCACAATATTATTTTTAGTCCTAAAATTTGCACCGAGGTCGCTGGATGACTAAGCTCAGCGACCCAAGTGGCCGGCACAAACACCTGGCCCATCTAGGAGTGGCACTGCAGTGTCACGCAGGATGGCCCTTCCAAAAAACACCCCCCAAACAGCACATGACGCAAAGAAGAAAAAAAAGAGGCGCAATGAGGTAGCTGTGTGAGTAAGCTAAGCGACCCTAGTGGCCGACACAAACACCTGGCCCATCTAGGAGTGGCACTGCAGTGTCACGCAGGATGGCCCTTCCAAAAAACACCCCCCAAACAGCACATGACGCAAAGAAAAAAAGAGGCGCAATGAGGTAGCTGTGTGACTAAGATAAGCGACCCAAGTGGCGGACACAAACACCTGGCCCATCTAGGAGTGGCACTGCAGTGTCACGCAGGATGGCCCTTCCAAAAACTACTCCCCAAACAGCACATGACGCAAAGAAAAATGAAAGAAAAAAGAGGTGCAAGATGGAATTGTCCTTGGGCCCTCCCACCCACCCTTATGTTGTATAAACAGGACATGCACACTTTAACCAACCCATCATTTCAGTGACAGGGTCTGCCACACGACTGTGACTGAAATGACGGGTTGGTTTGGACCCCCACCAAAAAAGAAGCAATTAATCTCTCCTTGCACAAACTGGCTCTACAGAGGCAAGATGTCCACCTCATCATCATCCTCCGATATATCACCGTGTACATCCCCCTCCTCACAGATTATCAATTCGTCCCCACTGGAATCCACCATCTCAGCTCCCTGTGTACTTTGTGGAGGCAATTGCTGCTGGTGAATGTCTCCACGGAGGAATTGATTATAATTAATTTTAATGAACATCATCTTCTCCACATTTTCTGGATGTAACCTCGTACGCCGATTGCTGACAAGGTGAGCGGCGGCACTAAACACTCTTTCGGAGTACACACTTGTGGGAGGGCAACTTAGGTAGAATAAAGCCAGTTTGTGCAAGGGCCTCCAAATTGCCTCTTTTTCCTGCCAGTATAAGTACGGACTGTCTGACGTGCCTACTTGGATGCGGTCACTCATATAATCCTCCACCATTCTTTCAATGGGGAGAGAATCATATGCAGTGACAGTAGACGACATGTCCGTAATCGTTGGCAGGTCCTTCAGTCCGGACCAGATGTCAGCATCAGCAGTCGCTCCAGACTGCCCTGCATCACCGCCAGCGGGTGGGCTCGGAATCCTGAGCCTTTTCCTCGCACCCCCAGTTGCGGGAGAATGTGAAGGAGGAGATGTTGACAGGTCGCGTTCCGCTTGACTTGACAATTTTCTCACCAGCAGTTCTTTGAACCCCAGCAGACTTGTGTCTGCCAGAAAGAGAGATCCAAGGTAGGTTTTAAATCTAGGATCGAGCACGGTGGCCAAAATGTAGTGCTCTGATTTCAACAGATTGACCACCCGTGAATCCTTGTTAAGCGAATTAAGGGCTCCATCCACAAGTCCCACATGCCTAGCGGAATCGCTCTGTGTTAGCTCCTCCTTCAATGTCTCCAGCTTCTTCTGCAAAAGCCTGATGAGGGGAATGACCTGACTCAGGCTGGCAGTGTCTGAACTGACTTCACGTATGGCAAGTTCAAAAGGTTGCAGAACCTTGCACAACGTTGAAATCATTCTCCACTGTGCTTGAGACAGGTGCATTCCACCTCCTATATCGTGCTCAGTTGTATAGGCTTGAATGGCCTTTTGCTGCTCCTCCAACCTCTGAAGCATATAGAGGGTTGATTTCCACCTCGTTACCACTTCTTGCTTCAGATGATGGCAGGGCAGGTTCAGGCGTTTTTGGTGGTGCTCCAGTCTTCTGTACGTGGTGCCTGTACGCCGAAAGTGTGCCGCAATTCTTCTGGCCACCGACAGCATCTCTTGCACGCCCCTCTCGTTTTTTAAATAATTCTGCACCACCAAATTCAAGGTATGTGCAAAACATGGGACGTGCTGGAATTTGCCCAGATTTAATGCACACACAATATTGCTGGCGTTGTCCGATGCCACAAATCCACAGGAGAGTCCAATTGGGGTAAGCCATTCTGCGATGATCTTCCTCAGTTGCCGTAAGAGGTTTTCAGCTGTGTGCGTATTCTGGAAAGCGGTGATACAAAGCGTAGCCTGCCTAGGAAAGAGTTGGCGTTTGCGAGATGCTGCTACTGGTGCCGCCGCTGCTGTTCTTGCGGCGGGAGTCAATACATCTACCCAGTGGGCTGTCACAGTCATATAGTCCTGAGTCTGCCCTGCTCCACTTGTCCACATGTCCGTGGTTAAGTGGACATTGGGTACAACTGCATTTTTTAGGACACTGGTGAGTCTTTTTCTGAGGTCTGTGTACATTTTCGGTATCGCCTGCCTAGAGAAATGGAACCTAGATGGTATTTGGTACCGGGGACACAGTACCTCCAACAAGTCTCTAGTTGGCTCTGCAGTAATGATGGATACCGGAACCACGTTTCTCACCGCCCAGGATGCCAAGGCCTCAGTTATCCGCTTTGCAGCAGGATGACTGCTGTGATATTTCATCTTCCTCGCAAAGGACTGTTGGACAGTCAATTGCTTGGTGGAAGTAGTAAAAGTGGTCTTACGACTTCCCCTCTGGGATGACCATCGACTCCCAGCAGCAACAGCAGCAGCACCAGCAGCAGTAGGCGTTACACGCAAGGATGCATCGGAGGATTCCGAGGCAGGAGAGGACTCGTCAGAATTGCCAGTGACATGGCCTGCAGGACTATTGGCATTCCTGGGGAAGGAGGAAATTGACACTGAGGGAGTTGGTGGGGTGGTTTGCGTGAGCTTGGTTACAAGAGGAAGGGATTTACTGGTCAGTGGACTGCTTCCGCTGTCGCCCAAAGTTTTTGAACTTGTCACTGACTTATGATGAATGCGCTGCAGGTGACGTATAAGGGAGGATGTTCCGAGGTGGTTAACGTCCTTACCCCTACTTATTACAGCTTGACAAAGGCAACACACGGCTTGACAAATGTTGTCCGCATTTCTGTTGAAATACTTCCACACTGAAGAGCTGATTTTTTTGGTATTTTCACCAGGCATGTCAATGGCCATATTCCTCCCACGGACAACAGGTGTCTCCCCGGGTGCCTGACTTAAACAAACCACCTCACCATCAGAATCCTCCTGGTCAATTTCCTCCCCAGCGCCAGCAACACCCATATCCTCCTCATCCTGGTGTACTTCTACACTGACATCTTCAATCTGACTATCAGGAACTGGACTGCGGGTGCTCCTTACAGCACTTGCAGGGGGCGTGCAAATGGTGGAAGGCGCATGCTCTTCACGTCCAGTGTTGGGAAGGTCAGGCATCGCAACCGACACAATTGGACTCTCCTTGTGGATTTGTGATTTCGAAGAACGCACAGTTCTTTGCTGTGCTTTTGCCAGCTTAAGTCTTTTAATTTTTCTAGCGAGAAGCTGAGTGCTTCCATCCTCATGTGAAGCTGAACCACTAGCCATGAACATAGGCCAGGGCCTCAGCCGTTCCTTGCCACTCCGTGTGGTAAATGGCATATTGGCAAGTTTACGCTTCTCCTCCGACGATTTTATTTTAGATTTTTGAGTCCTTTTTTTACTGATATTTGGTGTTTTGGATTTTACATGCTCTGTACTATGACATTGGGCATCGGCCTTGGCAGACGACGTTGATGGCATTTCATCGTCTCAGCCATGACTAGTGGCAGCAGCTTCAGCACGAGGTGGAAGTGGATCTTGATCTTTCCCTATTTTTGGAACCTCAACATTTTTGTTCTCCATATTTTAATAGGCACAACTAAAAGGCACCTCAGGTAAACAATGGAGATGGATGGATACTAGTATACTTATGGATGACGAGCGACTGCCGACACAGAGGTAGCTACAGCCGTGGACTACCGTACTGCGTCTGCTAGTATAGACTGGATGATAATGATATAAAAAATATATATATATCACTACTGCAGGACAGGTATATATTGTATAATGACGGACCTGCTGGACACTGTCAGCACTGCAGACTCCTAAACTACTAGTATGAAGAAGTTAGAAAAAAAAAACCACCACAGGTAGGTATACAATTATGGACGAGCGACTGCCGACACAGAGGTAGCTACAGCCGTGGACTACCGTACTGCGTCTGCTAGTATAGACTGGATGATAATGATATAAAAAATATATATATATCACTACTGCAGGACAGGTATATATTGTATAATGACGGACCTGCTGGACACTGTCAGCACTGCAGACTCCTAAACTACTAGTATGAAGAAGATAGAAAAAAAAAAAACCACCACAGGTAGGTATACAATTATGGACGAGTGACTGCCGACACAGAGGTAGCTACAGCCGTGGACTACCATTTTGCGTCTGCTAGTATAGACTGGATGATAATGATAAAAATATATATATATATATCACTACTGCAGGACAGGTATATATTATATAATGACGGACCTGCTGGACACTGTCAGCACTGCAGACTCCAAAACTACTAGTATGAAGAAGATAGAAAAAAAAAACCACCACAGGTAGGTATACAATTATGGACGAGCGACTGCCGACACAGAGGTAGCTACAGCCGTGGACTACCGTACTGCGTATGCTAGTATAGACTGGATGATAATGATATAAAAAATATATATATATATCACTACTGCAGGACAGGTATATATTGTATAATGACGGACCTGCTGGACACTGTCAGCACTGCAGACTCCTAAACTACTAGTATGATTAAGATAGAAAAAAAAAACCCACCACAGGTAGGTATACAATTATGGACGAGCGACTGCCGACACAGAGGTAGCTACAGCCGTGGACTACCGTACTGCGTCTGCTAGTATAGACTGGATGATAATGATATAAAATATATATATATATCACTACTGCAGGACAGGTATATATTGTATAATGACGGACCTGCTGGACACTGTCAGCACTGCAGACTCCTAAACTACTAGTATGAAGAAGATAGAAAAAAAAACCCACCACAGGTAGGTATACAATTATGGACGAGCGACTGCCAGTGCCGACACAGAGGTAGCTACAGCCGTGGACTACCGTACTGCGTCTGCTAGTATAGACTGGATGATAATGATATAAAAAATATATATATATCACTACTGCAGGACAGGTATATATTATATAATGACGGACCTGCTGGACACTGTCAGCACTGCAGACTCCTAAACTACTAGTATGAAGAAGATAGAAAAAAAAAAAACACTACAGGTAGGTATACAATTATGGACGAGCGACTGCCGACACAGAGGTAGCTACAGCCGTGGACTACCGTACTGCGTCTGCTAGTATAGACTGGATGATAATGATATAAAAAATATATATATATCACTACTGCAGGACAGGTATATATTATATAATGACGGACCTGCTGGACACCGTACTGCGTCTGCTAGTATAGACTGGATGATAATGATATAAAAAATATATATATATCACTACTGCAGGACAGGTATATATTGTATAATGACGGACCTGCTGGACACTGTCAGCACTGCAGACTCCTAAACTACTAGTATGAAGAAGATAGAAAAAAAAAACCCACCACAGGTAGGTATACAATTATGGACGAGCGACTGCCAGTGCCGACACAGAGGTAGCTACAGCCGTGGACTACCGTACTGCGTCTGCTAATATAGACTGGATGATAATGATATAAAAAATATATATATATCACTACTGCAGGACAGGTATATATTATATAATGACGGACCTGCTGGACACTGTCAGCACTGCAGACTCCTAAACTACTAGTATGAAGAAGATAGAAAAAAAAAACCACCACAGGTAGGTATACAATTATGGACGAGCGACTGCCGACACAGAGGTAGCTACAGCCGTGGACTACCGTACTGCGTCTGCTAGTATAGACTGGATGATAATGATATAAAAAATATATATATATCACTACTGCAGGACAGGTATATATTATATAATGACGGACCTGCTGGACACTGTCAGCACTGCAGACTCCTAAACTACTAGTATGAAGAAGATAGAAAAAAAAAACCTACCACAGGTAGGTATACAATTATGGACGAGCGACTGCCGACACAGAGGTAGCTACAGCCGTGGACTACCGTACTGCGTATGCTAGTATAGACTGGATGATAATGATATAAAAAATATATATATATCACTACTGCAGGACAGGTATATATTATATAATGACGGACCTGCTGGACACTGTCAGCACTGCAGACTCCTAAACTACTAGTATGAAGAAGATAGAAAAAAAAAACCACCACAGGTAGGTATACAATTATGGACGAGCGACTGCCGACACAGAGGTAGCTACAGCCGTGGACTACCGTACTGCGTCTGCTAGTATAGACTGGATGATAATGATATAAAAAATATATATATATCACTACTGCAGGACAGGTATATATTATATAATGACGGACCTGCTGGACACTGTCAGCACTGCAGACTCCTAAACTACTAGTATGAAGAAGATAGAAAAAAAAAAAACCACCACAGGTAGGTATACAATTATGGACGAGCGACTGCCGACACAGAGGTAGCTACAGCCGTGGACTACCGTACTGCGTCTGCTAGTATAGACTGGATGATAATGATATAAAAAATATATATATATCACTACTGCAGGACAGGTATATATTGTATAATGACGGACCTGCTGGACACTGTCAGCACTGCAGACTCCTAAACTACTAGTATGAAGAAGATAGAAAAAAAACCCCACCACAGGTAGGTATACAATTATGGACGAGCGACTGCCAGTGCCGACACAGAGGTAGCTACAGCCGTGGACTACCGTACTGCGTCTGCTAGTATAGACTGGATGATAATGATATAAAAAATATATATATATCACTACTGCAGGACAGGTATATATTATATAATGACGGACCTGCTGGACACTGTCAGCACTGCAGACTCCTAAACTACTAGTATGAAGAAGATAGAAAAAAAAAAAAACCACCACAGGTAGGTATACAATTATGGACGAGCGACTGCCGACACAGAGGTAGCTACAGCCGTGGACTACCATACTGCGTCTGCTAGTATAGACTGGATGATAATGATATAAAAAATATATATATATCACTACTGCAGGACAGGTATATATTATATAATGACGGACCTGCTGGACACTGTCAGCACTGCAGACTCCTAAACTACTAGTATGAAGAAGATAGAAATATAATGAATGACGGACCTGCTGGACACTGTCAGCAGAATGCGTTTATAGAATAAAAAAAAAAAACACCACACGAGTGTTTAACTTTTTCAGGCAGACAATATACTGGTGGTCACTGCTGGTCAGTCACACTGGCACTCTGGCAGCAAAAGTGTGCACTGTTAAATATGTACTCCTGCTATAACTGCTCCCCAGTCTCCCCCACAATTAAGCTGTGTGAGCAGTGAGCACTACTCAGCACAGTCAGATATACATAGATGATATTATCATGCAGCACACTGAGGCTGAGCACAGATATGGTATGTGACTGTGTATCGTTTTTTTTCAGGCAGAGAACGGATTATATTAAATAATAAATAAAACTGGTGGTCACTAGTAGAACTATCAGCAAAACTCTGCACTCTCTGAGTACTCCTAATGCTCCAGTAAATCAAGTGTCTCACTCTCTATCTAAACGGAGAGGACGCCAGCCACGTCCTCTCCCTATCAATCTCAATGCACGTGTGAAAATGGCGGCGACGCACGGCTCCTTATATAGAATCCGAGTCTCGCGATAGAATACGAGACTCGCGAGAATCCGACAGCGGGATGATGACGTTCGGGCGCGCTCGGGTTAGCCGAGCAAGGCGGGAAGATCCGAGTCTGCCTCGGACCCGTGTAAAAAGCGTGAAGTTCGGGGGGGTTCGGTTTCCGAGAAACCGAACCCGCTCATCACTAGTGTGCATATGCAGTGTATGGTGCATGCACAGTCTGCAATTCCCTACTCTGGCACATTTGCAGTGTACAGACATCCCCAAGATCCACCTGCTTTTGGACTTCAGTATATCATGATAATGCTACTGTATGAGGCTTTTGCAAAGCAAATGGCACTTTGTAAGATGAAAAGATACAGAACCTGTAATGTAATGCAGGGGTAGATTTACTAAAGGCTTTAAAAATGAAAAGTGGTGGTGTTGCCCATAGCAACTAATCTAGATTCTAGTTATCATTTCTCTATTTTATCCAAGAAAACGAGAGACAAAATCTTATTGGTTGCTACTGACCACCACTTTTCATATTTAGAAGCTTTAGTAGATCTACACCGCAGTGTCTGATGAGCCTTCAGCAACCTAGTCATTTTTACATGTAATATACTGTAGGCTACTATCAAGTTTCATCCAATATACAGTATGTGTAAGCAGGGCCATATTAGCATTACACAAGGTTCATTAAGGAACTGAATATTGGGGAAAAAAAGATGCAAAATGAACCACATGCATTCTAGCACATTGTCATGTGGTCATTGTTTAATGCAAAGATCCATGGAAGGCTATGATCTTCATAACTTAAAAAGGGTGCATGAGTCTTACCACAGGGTACAAGGGTGTGACCAGTGCTTCCAATGACGGAAATCACGAGGAGAGATCTGAAGGAACCTGGGAGGATCGGTGAAAGATACCTTGATGTGTTTATTTACACTTTCCCCGATGTAAGCACACATGTGAGCATCTTCCTATTTCTTGTACTGCTAATATTGACGGGAAAGAAACCTTTATGAAAGTTTTCTCTAAGGCTTTATGTAAGAACATTGTGAGCACATAATTGACTGTTTATCACAAGGGTGACCCTATAAGAACTTTAAGAAAACGAGCACCACCCATATGGAGGAAGATTGAGGATTTACCCCATGATATATACACTCAACTGGGCTAGGATATAAGAACTGAGATCTTCCTCTCTTCTCTTTTTATTCCCTCTCATGATTTGAACCGACGGAGACGACTGGAGAATCCTTCCTCAGGAGAAAGCTTCAGGAAAACTACCCGGAATCATATGAGAACTTATTACTGATATTATTTACGGCATTGTTGATGTATGGAGCGCTACTGAAAGTGTGTACCAAAAATCTTTTTTGCATGTCTATCTAACCCTTTGGAGTGTAATTGGTGATATACTCTGGTCCACACTTACTATAGCTGCTCTTAGAGCGCAGGGATTTTCTCTTATTCCATTTTCTTCCAATGAGCTGAACTGCAGGGGAGGAGGAGAGGGGTTAGGAAATCAAAGAGGAGAGGAAAAAGGGGAGGGGAAAGGAGCTGATTAGAAAGGAAAGGAGCTAATAGGAGACAATAAGAGAGGAGAGTTGAAGTGAAAGTATATCCAGGGCCGCAACTAGGGGGGAGGGGCAAAGGGGGCTCCGAGGAGTTAAAGAAGAGCAGGGTTGGTTTTTTTGTTTTTTTTAACAGAAGTGCTGTGCTGCTCCAGTGAGACAGCAGAAGGCTCTTGGTCAGTGTCTCTGACCCACCTGTCTGCCAGCAGCTGGCTCCAATGCTGTGCGGGTGAGCTCCGGTACCTGGGATCTCTCCTATGCCGGCTACTGTCTTAAACTCTCTTCTTTGCCGTGCTGTGTTTTTCAGCAGGCTATGATCCCGGTTGCCTGCCCAGCACCAACCAATAACAAGTTGCCGGTTACACACCATTGAGAGGACACGCTACCCCAGGCTTTTGATGGTTAACAGGTTAATTCACTGATGTTACAGATTTCGAAGGCTCACTTTGCTAGTTATCCACTTGACAGTGGAAACTAAGAGCCTGGACAACCTCCAACTCTCACCGAGTATTACTACAGCAGCTTTGTGGTGAATTTAAAGACAGACTTTATTATTGGCACTGTGCTCCAAGTTAGCAGTATCAACCTCTGCTTTGCCTCCCAGATGGAGGAATTTGGTGTATCTTATAGGAGGATGTAGTGTAGTTATGTAGTGTACCATATAGGGTATGTAGTGTAGTAATGTATTGCAGTATAGGGGCATGTAACGCACTGATGTGCTGTAGCATATAAGGGGATGTAGTGCAGTGTATAGGGGCATGTAGTGTAGTTATGTAGTTCAGCATGTAGGGGATGTAATATAGTGATGTAGTGCAGTGGATAGGGGAATGTGGTGTAGTGGTGAAGTGTTATGATATAGTAAGTACCCTATTCAGTAAGCATTGCAGTTTCTGCGATCAAATAGTTGCCGGTCAGAAATTGAGAAAAAAAAATTACAAATTGTGAATGCATTGCAATATACGAGTTGATTGTAAAACCATATGCAATTACCGGAACATTGAATATTTTTGCTATCTGCACCAGGCAAGGTCGCCCACAATTTTTGCTTTGCCCCAGGTGACGAAAACCCTAGTTTCGGCCTTGGTATATCACAGAGGAAAAGGCAGTGCTAGAAACCTAAACTCTTGGCGTATGTTGGGCACCTCTCCAGGTGCCATTCCAGAGCAGTGATGGTGCCACACCTTCACCCTCGCTCCCTGGGTGGCGGCAGCAATGGCACACCCCAGGTTATGGCCCTGCACCGTCATCAAGGCCTCATCCTGCTTTCGCCATTAGCAACGTGGACTGGAATATGTAGAGTGGCCTAGCCTCCCAGAAGTGAGGAAAAATTCCCTGGAATTCGGGAGTTACCCGAAATTGTGGCTAAAATTTATGTTTACACAGTAAAATTCACCTATTTGTATGCTAGCACGCCTCTTGCTCTCCTGTTATACCTGCGGATTTGAGAGATCAGCAAAGCACATCTGAAGAATAGGAGAGGTGAAACACAAATGGTGAGAACACTATGTTGGTCATCAGTTTGGAATATTTTAAGAAAATCAGTAAATATTTTAGGCGAATGTTCCCATCAAGATGGGATAACTTTTAGCTCAGTGAGATCTAACATAATACAGCAGCTGTGGATAATGAAGGAAAACAGTCATTGCAGACACAGAAGGCATGATTTTAAAATGTATTGGCCTTTTACAGAAATAACTGAAGCCACTTATACTGTTTTAGTAATAGTTTCAGAAAAGTACTTTTTTACCCTCAGGTTGATGTCACATGTGAGTCTCAAGCACTAGCGCTTTCCAGCTAGAAACTCTCTAGCATTCAGTGATCAATTGCTCCTGTGGAGACAAGTTGAAGTGAAGGGAGAGCTCTCTTCCGTTGTCACACTGGGGCGATTGAGCTAAGAAAATATTGCATCTTCAGAGCTTAATTGCTGTGTTGTGACAAAGAAGCATTCCCCCTTAAGCCTGTCACTTAACATGTTATCTTATTTTAATTTCATCAAAAATCCATGCTAATTATTGTTCTTAATTAACAAACCATTCAGATACAAAGTTAATAAGAAAATATTGGTTAACACCTAAAAAGTAATCTCTGAATGTGGGGTAATTATAGAAGTACACTGTGAATACGCTTCCACAAGTATATGCCATTCAGTTATCATCCTGATTATTCCATGTCCTTTTGTGTTTAGAGATTTATGTGACCACAGTTGTATGCATGACAGCGTACAGTAACTAATTTTCAGGCTGCCATGCATTTTTGTTATGAGTGATTCATGCTGTTGCCATGGTAAATCTATTGTGCACAAGAGTGAAGCTTTTTCCTCCCATAACATCCAACACACTGCCCTGTTAATTACTTCTGGTCACGATTCACATGCTCCATATCAAAGGCACAGGGATGTCCTGAATACAAATAGAAAAATGGTTCCTTTGAAGTGAAAACCAATACAAAACAACAATACTCTATGCAATTCTATTTTTAGCCAAAGAAACATTTTATCTTGAATAACGGATAAGGTATAGCAGTGCTATGTAGCTCAGTGTTACGCATACTTGCCTACTTGACCCTCTCCATGAGGGAGAAAATGCTCTGTTCCTGGAATTTCCTGGTAATGTATGATTGCCATCACCTGTGGTGAAACACCCTTCTTATCAATTAACTAGCTCACCACAGGTGATGGCAATCATACATTACCAGGAAAGTCCAGGAACAGAGCATTTTCTCCCTCATGGAGAGGGTCAGGTAGGCAAGTATGGTGTTACGTTACAGTAGTAACACTGGTACTGAACAAACATATTCCTTATTAAATAGCACTTATGCATGGTGGGTGCTATCCACGCACAAGCAAACACACCCACTTACTATTCACTATCTATATACCATTATTTCAATAAATGAAATATGAATCTGCTGTATATGATTTAACCAGTCAATACTATGAATACAGATATAATGTATAATATTATCCACTAATCTGCATTACATGCTAATGGGATTTATTTATGGATGGGTATATTAATGTAGCAAATGGATTAGCAAAACCTACACAGTTGAGTCACATTATTATGACCACCAGCTAATAGCCAGAGTAACCGCCATGTGCAGCACGGACATCAGCTAGATGGGCTAAACTGTCATTTCTCTAACGTCCTAAGTGGATGCTGGGGACTCCGTAAGGACCATGGGGAATAGCGGCTCCGCAGGAGACTGGGCACAAAAGTAAAAGCTTTAGGACTAGCTGGTGTGCACTGGCTCCTCCCCCTATGACCCTCCTCCAAGCCTCAGTTAGATTTTTGTGCCCGAACGAGAAGGGTGCAATCTAGGTGGCTCTCCTGAGCTGCTTAGAGTAAAAGTTTAAATTAGGTTTTTTATTTTCAGTGAGTCCTGCTGGCAACAGGCTCACTGCATCGAGGGACTAAGGGGAGAAGAAGCGAACTCACCTGCGTGCAGAGTGGATTGGGCTTCTTAGGCTACTGGACATTAGCTCCAGAGGGACGATCACAGGCCCAGCCATGGATGGGTCCCAGAGCCGCGCCGCCGTCCCCCTTACAGAGCCAGAAGAGCAGAAGAGGTCCGGAAAATCGGCGGCAGAAGACGTCCTGTCTTCAATAAGGTAGTGCACAGCACCGCAGCTGTGCTCCATTGCTCTCAGCACACTTCACACTCCGGTCACTGAGGGTGCAGGGCGCTGGGGGGGGGGCGCCCTGAGACGCAATAAAAATACCTTAGATGGCAAAAAAAATACATCACATATAGCTCCTGGGCTATATGGATGCATTTAACCCCTGCCAGAATACATAGAAAAACGGGAGATAAGGCCGCCGATAAGGGGGCGGAGCCTATCTCCTCAGCACACTGGCGCCATTTTCCCTCACAGCTCCGTTGGAGGGAAGCTCCCTGGCTCTCCCCTGCAGTCACTACACTACAGAAAGGGTTAAAAAAGAGAGGGGGGGGGGCACTAATTACGCGCAGTATTAAAGATACAGCAGCTATAAGGGGAAAAACACTTATATAAGGTTATCCCTGTATATATATAGCGCTCTGGTGTGTGCTGGCAAACTCTCCCTCTGTCTCCCCAAAGGGCCAGTGGGGTCCTGTCCTCTATTAGAGCATTCCCTGTGTGTGTGCTGTATGTCGGTACGTTTGTGTCGACATGTATGAGGAGAAAAATGATGTGGAGACGGAGCAGATTGCCTGTAATAGTGATGTCACCCCCTAGGGGGTCGACACCTGAGTGGATGAACTGTTGGAAGGAATTACGTGACAGTGTCAGCTCTGTATAAAAGACAGTGGTTGACATGAGACAGCCGGCTACTCAGCTTGTGCCTGTCCAGACGTCTCATAGGCCGTCAGGGGCTTTAAAGCGCCCGTTACCTCAGATGGCAGATATAGACGCCGACACGGATACTGACTCCAGTGTCGACGGTGAAGAGACAAATGTGACTTCCAGTAGGGCCACACGTTACATGATTGAGGCAATGAAAAATGTTTTACACATTTCTGATAATACGAGTACCACCAAAAAGGGGTATTATGTTCGGTGAGGAAAAACTACCTGTAGTTTTCCTGAATCTGAGAAATTAAATGAGGTGTGTGATGATGCGTGGGTTTCCCCCGATAACAACTGATAATTTCTAAAATGTTATTGGCATTATATCCTTTCCCGCCAGAGGTTAGGGTGCGTTGGGAAACACCCCCTAGGGTGGATAAAGCGCTCACACGCTTGTAAGGGCTCTACCCTCTCCTGAGATGGCCGCCCTTAAGGATCCTGCTGATAGAAAGCAGGAGGGTATCCTAAAATGTATTTACACACATACTGGTGTTATACTGCGACCAGCAATCGCCTCAGCCTGGATGTGCAGTGCTGGGTTGGCGTGGTCGGATTCCCTGACTGAAAATATTGATACCCTAGATAGGGACAGTATATTTTTGCCTATAGAGCATTTAAAAGATGCATTTCTATATATGCGTGAGGCACAGCGGAATATTTGCCGACTGGCATCAAGTCTAAGTGCGTTGTCCATTTCTACCAGTAGAGGGTTATGGACACGGCAGTGGTCAGGTGATGCGGATTTCAAACGGCATTTGGAAGTATTGCCTTATTAAGGGGAGGAGTTATTTGGGGTCGGTCTTTCAGACCTGGTGGCCACGGCAACAGCTGGGAAATCCACGTTTGTACCCCAGGTCGCCTCTCAACATGAGAAGACGCCGTATTATCAGGCGCAGTCTTTTCGTGGACAAGCGGGCAAAAGGTTCCTCATTTCTGCCCCGTGACAGAGGGAGAGGAAAAAGGCTGCAGAAATCAGCCAGTTCCCAGCAACAGAAACCCTCTCCCGCCTCTGCCAAGCCCTCAGTATGACGCTGGGGCTTTACAAGCAGAATCAGGCACGGTGGGGGGCCCGTCTCAATGAATTTCAGCGCGCTGTGGGCTCACTCGCAAGTAGACCCCTGGATCCTTCAGGTGATATCTCAGGGGTACAAATTGGAATTCGAGACGTCTCCCCCTCGCCGTTTCCTAAAGTCGGCTTTACCGATGTCTCCTTCTGACAGGGAGACAGTTTTGGAAGCCATTCACAAGCTGTATTCCCAGCAGGTGATAATCAAGGTACCCCTCCTGTAACAGGGAACGGGGTATTATTCCACACAGTTGTGGTACCGAAGCCGGACGGCTCGGTGAGACCGATTCTAAATCTAAAATCTTTGAACACTTACATACAGAGGTTCAAATTCAAGATTGAGTCACTCAGAGCAGTGATTGCGAACCTGGAAGAAGGGGACTACATGATCTCTCGGGACATCAAGGATGCTTACCTTCATGTCCAAATTTACCCTTCTCACCAAGGGTACCTCAGGTTTATGGTACAGAACTGTCACTATCAGTTCAGACGCTGCCGTATGGATGGTCCACGGCACCCCGGGTCTTTACCAAGGTAATGGCCGAAATGATGATATTCCTTCGAAGGAAGGGAATTTTAGTTATCCCTTACTTGGACGATTCCCTGATAAGGGTAAGATCCAGGGAACAGTTGGAGGTCGGTGTAGCACTATCTCAGGTAGTGTTGCGGCAGCACGATTGGATTCTCAATATTCCAAAATCGCAGCTGGTTCCGACGACTCGTCTTCTGTTCCTAGGGATGATCCTGGACACAGTCCAGAAAAAGGTGTTTCTCCCGGAGGTTCCTGACTATCCGAGCTAGTCAGGAACCTCCTAAAACCGAGCCAAGTCTCAGTGCATCAATGCACAAGGGTTCTGGGTAAAATGGTGGCTTCCTACGAAGCAATCCCATTCGGCAGATTCCACGCAAGAACTTTCCAGTGGGACCTGCTGGACAAATGGTCCGGGTCGCATCTTCAGATGCATCAGCGGATAACCCTGTCACCAAGAACAAGGGTGTCCCTCCTGTGGTGGTTGCAGAGTGCTCATCTTCTAGAGGGCCGCAGATTCGGCATTCAGGACTGGGTCCTGGTGACCACGGATGCCAGCCTGCGAGGCTGGGGAGCAGTCACACAGGGAAGGAATTTCCAGGGCTTATGGTCAAGCCTGGAGACATCACTTCACATAAATATCCTGAAGCTAAGGGCCATTTACAATGCTCTAAGCTTAGCAAGACCTCTGCTTCAAAGTCAGCCGGTGTTGATCCAGTCGGACAACATCACGGCAGTCACCCACGTAAACAGACAGGGTGGCACAAGAAGCAGGAGGGCAATGGCAGAAGCTGCAAGGATTCTTCGCTGGGCGGAAAATCATGTGATAGCACTGTCAGCAATTCCGGGAGTGGACAACTGGGAAGCAGACTTCCTCAGCAGACACGACCTCCACCCGGGAGAGTGGGGACTTCACCCAGAAGTCTTTCACATGATTATAAACCGTTGGGAAAAACTCGACAGGTATTGCGCCAGGTCAAGGGACCCTCAGGCAATAGCTGTAGACGCTCTGGTAACACCGTGGGTGTACCAGTCAGTGTATGTGTTCCCTCAATCTGCCTCTCATACCCAAGGTACTGAGATTGATAAGATGGAGAGGAGTAAGCACTATATTCGTGGCTCCGGATTGGCCAAGAAGGACTTGGTAACCGGAACTTCAAAAGATGCTCACGGAGGATCCGTGGCCTCTACCTCTAAGAAGGGACCTGCTTCAGCAAGGACCCTGTCTGTTCCAAGACTTACCGCGACTGCGTTTGACGGCATGGCGGTTGAACGCCGGATCCTGAAGAAAAAAAGGCATTCCGGATGAGGTCATCCCTATCCTGATCAAAGCCAGGAAGGATGTAACCGCAAAACATTATCACCGCATTTGGCGAAAATATGTTGCGTGGTGCGAGGCCAGAAAGGCCCGACGGAGGAAATTCAACTGGGTCGATTCCTACATTTCCTGCAAACAGGAGTGTCTATGGGCCTGAAATTGGGGTCCATTAAGGTTCAAATTTCGGCTCTGTCAATTTTCTTCCAAAAAGAACTAGCTTCAGTCCCTGAAGTTCAGACGTTGTAAAAGGGGTACTGCATATACAGCCTCCTTTTGTGCCTCCAGTGGCACCTTGGGATCTCAATGTAGTTTTTGGGTTCCAAAAAGTCACATTGGTTTGAACCACTTAAATCTGTGGAGTTAAAATATCTCACATGGAAAGTGGTCATGCTGTTGGCCCTGGCCTGGGCCAGGCGCGTGTCAGAATTGGCGGCTTTATCCTGTAAAAGCCCTTATCTGATTTTCCATTCGGACAGGGCGGAATTGAGGACTCGTCCTCAGTTTCTCCCTAAGGTGGTTTCAGCGTTTCACCTGAACCAACCTATTGTGGTGCCTGCGGCTACTAGGGACTTGGAGGACTCCAAGTTGCTAGACGTTGTCAGGGCCCTGAAAATATATGTTTCCAGGACGGCTGGAGTCAGAAAATCTGACTCGCTGTTTATCCTGTATGCACCCAACAAGCTGGGTGCTCCTGCTTCTAAGCAGACTATTGCTCGTTGGATTTGTAGTACAATTCAGCTTGCACATTCTATGGCAGGCCTGCCACAGCCAAAAATCTGTAAATGCCCACTCCACAAGGAAGATGGGCTCATCTTGGGCGGCTGCCCGAGGGGTCTCGGCTTTACAACTTTGCCGAGCAGCTACTTGGTCAGGAGCAAATACGTTTGTAAAATTCTACAAAATTGATACCCTGGCTGAGGAGGACCTGGAGTTCTCTCATTTGGTGCTGCAGAGTCATCCGCACTCTCCCGCCCGTTTGGGAGCTTTGGTATAATCCCCATGGTCCTTACGGAGTCCCCAGCATCCACTTAGGACGTTAGAGAAAATAAGAATTTACTTACCGATAATTCTATTTCTCGTAGTCCGTAGTGAATGCTGGGCGCCCATCCCAAGTGCGGATTGTCTGCAATACTTGTACATAGTTACAAAAATCGGGTTATTATTGTTGTGAGCCATCTTTTCAGAGGCTCCTCTGTTATCATGCTGTTAACTGGGTTCAGATCACAGGTTGTACGGTGTGATTGGTGTGGCTGGTATGAGTCTTACCCGGGATTCAAAATCCTTCCTTATTGTGTACGCTCGTCCGGGCACAGTATCCTAACTGATGCTTGGAGGAGGGTCATAGGGGGAGGAGCCAGTGCACACCAGCTAGTCCTAAAGCTTTTACTTTTGTGCCCAGTCTCCTGCGGAGCCGCTATTCCCCATGGTCCTTACGGAGTCCCCAGCATCCACTACGGACTACGAGAAATAGAATTATCGGTAAGTAAATTCTTATTTTTAGACACACGTCTGGTAGCTCCCAGGTACATTTTGACAGTGAGCCGCTCCACTGTAGCGTGTCAATCTACCCTCACGCGCCTTCATAGCCGACATTCACCTCTCACATCATTGGCACATCGTGCTCTGCAGTTTCCACATACTTGCAATGGTGCCATTTGTCCAGTCATGATACACCTTCAGCACGGCAGCACGCGAACAGTTCACAAACTGCGCTGTTTCAGAAATACTGCCACCCTTGACCTGAAAGCCGATAATCATCCCTGATTGTAACTCTGATAAATCGTCCCTTTTACCCATGACAGCAACGAGTGATATGTGTGCAGACAGCCTATCGCACATCTTATATACCCACCAAGTCAGCGAACAACACGTGCCGTACTACATGGGCCATGCGCTGCAGACGTCAAATGTAGGAGGTGGCCAAAATAATGTGACTCGCCCGTGTATATTACAAAACTTGCATGTCTGCAGAAATCCAGCACACCACAATACCTGCCATGTTATATGATGCCATTAAGATCCATTGCTTCATTTAAGCCATCAGTGGTGAAACTACTAAATTCAGGAACCTACTGTAATAGACCTTACGTGTACATAAGTGTTTAAAATGATCTCACCCTCTTGCTGTGTGTTCATTATGCTCCACACCAACAATAATATTAAGATCTTTGCAACACTGTCATGGCAGAGTGCAATGGGCTGAATATGAGTTTGGATCTTAAACTCTTAAGCCAGACATACACTGGTTTTCAGCATTTAAAATAAACAATAACGTCATAAATGTCGTTATCGTTTATTATTAGGCTTATATTGTCCAGTGCGTATGGGGGTAATATTGGTGAACGCTGAACAATGCGCGCTCGTTCAGCAATCACCAAATATTGAGCTGACATGCAGCTCAACCCGTCAATGTCGGGCTGAGCTGCACGTCTGGGATTGCCGGCGGTGACATCATTGATCATTAGTGTTGAACGATAACGTTCAGTGTGTACGCGCTATATCGTTGAACGCTGTATCATTAACGATATAGTCGTTCATCGCCAGAATTTCAGAATCGCACAATGTGTACCCAGCTTTAGTGAGCTTGCCAATATAGGGCCTAATTCAGACCAGTACGCTCGCTAGGTTTTTTTTGCAGTCCTGCGTTCACATAGTCTCCGCCCATAGGGGAGTGTATTTTCGCTTTGTATGTGTGCGAATGCATGTGTAGCAGAGCTGTACAAACAGATTTTGTGCAGTCTCTGAGTAGCCCAGGACTTACTCAGCCGCTGCGATCACATCAGCCTGTCCGGGACCGGAAGTGATATCAGGAACCCTCCCTACAAACGCGTGGACACGGCTGCATTTTTCCAACCACTCCCAGAAAATGGTCAGTTGACACCCACAAATGCCTTCTTCCTATCAATCTCCTTGCGAATGCCGTGTGAATGGATTCTTCACACAAACCCATCGCTGAGCGGCGATCCGCACCCGTGTGACACGCCTGCGCATTGCGGTGCATACACATGCGTAGTTTAGACCTGATCGCCTGCGGTACGAAAATGCAGCCTGTCGATCAGGTCTGAATTAGGCCCATAGTTTCAATTACAACTGTACTGTAGCAAGTAGATGACGATGCGTTTTGCAATTAATGAACTGCTACATTTATTGTGCAGAATCTAATCTTGTTCTGTTTTCTTTTTCCATACATAAACACTAAACACCTTGTACAACCACATCTAATAAAGCCAAAAGAAGCATAGAACATAGACACATACAGTAGAATGTAACATAGTAGTAACACAGTAACATAGCTGATGAGTTGAAAAAAGACAAAATGTCCATCGAGTTCAACCTGTATTATAAAATGTTACTTCATTTAAATGCTGTATCCTTGGATATTTCTTTTCAGTTAGGAATTTATCTAATCCATTTTTAAACTTATTGACTGAGTCCACCTTTACTACCTTCTCTGGCAGAGAATTCCAAATCCTTACTGCTCTTAACATCTGGGGGTGTCGTGTCGTGTGTAGCATTTTCTTGGTAAACAGATTGTCTGATAAATCCTTGTATTGTCCATTTATGTATTTATAAATATTAATAATGTCCCCTCTCAGCTGCCTCTTTTCCAGTGTAAATATACAGTATCTAACCTTGTAAATCTTTGCTCATAATTCAGTGCCTCTAACCCCTTAACCAGTTTAGTGGCTTGACTCTGAACCCTTTAGAGTTCCAAGATATCTTTTTTTTGAGGTGCTCAGAACTGTACAATATATTCCAGGTGTGGCCGCACCAATTATTTATACAGTGGCAGGATTACACTCTCATCCCTTGTCTCCATTCCCCGTTTTATGCATGCTACATCTTATTTGTTTTTGATGCTGCATTTTGACATTGCATACTGCTACTACGTCTAATATTGATGAGCACACCTACAGTTAGCCCTACATTTCCCATTTAATTTATAGGCTGCCCGATTCATCTTAGTCCCAAAGTGCATAACTTTACATTTTTCTATATTGAACCTCATTCTCCATTTGTCTGCTCAGTTCTCCAGTCTAGATAAGTCATTCTGCAGAGACTCAACATCCTTGTCTGAATTAATTACTCTATACAGTTTAGTATTGTCTGCAAAAATTGACACTGTGGTTTCCAGGCCCACTCCTAGGTCATTAATGAATATGTCAAATAGCAGTGGCCCGAGTACTGAACCCTGCAGTATTCCACTAAGCACTGAAGATCATTTAATGAACATACCATTAACTACCACTCACTGTTCCCTGTTGTACAGCTAATTACTCACCCAAGTACAAATAGTGTTTTCCACCCCAAGCTCTCTTAATTTGAAAATTAGTCTCTTGTGTTGGACTTTGTCAAACGCCTTAGCAAAGTCCAAAAAGAACACATCCACTGCTTTACCCTGATCAATATTATCGCTTACTTTCTCATAGAAGTTAATTAAGTTAGTTTGAAATGACCTGTCCCTCACAAAACCATGCTGATTCCTATCCAAGTACTCAAGTATGCTATCCCTTATTATACCTTCCAGTATTTTCACCACTATAGATGTCAAACTTCTATAGTTACCGGGATTAGTTTGAATTCCTTTTTTAAATATTGGGACTACCTTTGCTATACACCAGTCCTTCGGTATCATTCCTGATGTAATTGACTCACTGAAAATCAAATATAGGGGCCTTGTTAGCTTAGAACCCCGGGGTGAAGTCCATCCGACCCAGGAGATTTATTTATCTTAATTTTACTTAATCTCTCCCGGACTTTCTCCTCGTTTAACCAAGTACTTAGCAACGGGATGTTATCATAGCTTATGTTGTGCATTACTCTCGCCAGCCGGTCCTCTCTCGTGAATACTGATGAAAATAATTTATTCAATTAATCTGCCTTTTCCCTATCATTATTAATCAAGACATCCAACTTGCCCTTTAATGGTCCAATATTTTCCTTTTTTAACCTTTTACCGTTTATATACTTAAAGAACTTTTTGGGGTTTGTTTTACTCCCCTTGGCGATTTGTTTTTAATTTTCTATTTTAGCTGCTCTCATTTCTTTTTTTGCATATTTTGTCACATTCCTTGTAGTACTGGAATGATTTCGCCTTCCCGTCAGACTTAAATGCTTTGAAAGCTCGCCTCTTTTTATTCATTTGTTCCTTGACTTTCTTATTAAGACACATCGGTTTGAATTTACTACTCCTGTTTTTGATGACCTTGGGAATGAACAAATGAGTGTACTTTTTGAAAAAAGTTGTAAAAACTTCCCATATTTCAGCCGTATTCTTACCATGAAATACAATTTCCCAATTGATGTCATTCATTGCTTGTTTCAGCAAGTTGAAATTAGCTTTTCTAAAGTTAAAAGTCTTAATTTGGCCCTTATAGTGTTGTTTTTGAAAGCTGATATCGAATGTGATCATATTATGATTGCTATTTCCCAAGGTCTCCCCTACTTTAGCATTTGATATTATCTTCACATTATTAGTTAGTACTAGGGGCCTAATTCAGACCAGTTTGCTCACTAGGGTTTTTGTTGCAGTCCTGCGTTCACATAGTCACTGCCCATAGGGGAGTGTATTTTTGCTTTGCAAGTGTGCGAACGCATGTGTAGCAGAGCTGTACAAACAGATTTTGTGCAGTCTCTGAGTAGCCCAGGACTTACTCAGCCACTGCAAACACTTCAGCCTGTTCAGGACTGGAATTGATGTCAGACACCCGCCCTGCAAACGCTTGAACACGCCTGTGTTTTACCAAACACTCCCAGAAAACGATCAGTTGCCACCCACAAACAGCTCCTTCCTGTCAATCTCCTTGCGAACGCCCAAGCGAATGGATCCTTCACACAAACCCGTCGCTGAGTGGTGATCCACTTTGTACCTGTGCGACACACCTGCGCATTGCGGTGTATACGCATGCACAGTTTAGACCTGATCGCCCGCTGTACGAACACTCAGCTTAGCGATCAGCTCTGAATTAGGCCCTAGGTCCAGTATAGTCCTAAGTCTAATTGGTTCCTCAAATACCTGGGACAAGTAATAATCTTTTAGCATGTTTAAGAACCTGTTATCCCTAGCTGTATTTACTGTTTCGGTGTTCCAATTTATGTTAAATAAAGTCCCCAATGATAATGACCTCCCCCAATCCTGCAGCTTTTTAGATTTGCTGCAAGAGTTGTAATTCGTCAGACACGCTAATATCTGGTGGTTTGTAGCGTGTCCCTATTAAAAGCTTTTTTGTGTCTTTACCTCCACTAGAAATCTCAACCCATAATGACTCCACGTTGTCTCCAGTCCCCTCGTAAATAACTTCCTTTAAATACGGTTTCAAGAATGGCTTAACATAAAGACAACCCACCTCCCGTCCATTTTTATTAGTCCTATCTCTCCTGAAGAGAGTGTACCCGGGGCCGAAACTAGGGTTTTCGTCACCCGGGCAAACCAAACCCTGTCAGATTAAATTAATCAGATTATCAAAAATGTAGAAAAAAAGGAGATATTATTGGACAATATTCCCCTATGAATCCCAAATGCCCTGAGCGTCACATGCCCCGCCCTAGCAGTGTGTTTACTACATGCCCCCCTGTGTGTCCCATACATTGCACTATGGGGGTCATTCCGACCCGTTTGCACGCAGCGGTTTGTCGCTGAGGGGCAAACGGGTCTGGAATGCACATGCGCTGCGGCCACACTGCACACGCGCATCATTGCCCGGCAACAGGGGTCGTCGGGTTACATTGCAGCCAACGAAGAAAGCGGGCGCGGAGCTGACCGCAAGAAGATTGACAGAAAGTAGGCGTCCCTGGGCGTCACCAGACCGTTTGGAGCCATTTTCGAGGAGTGGTGAGAAAACACAGACGTGTCCAGGAGAACGGAGGGTGGATGTCTGACGTCAAAGCCGGCCCCAGCATCGCTGAGATCATCGCACAGGGTAAGTATGTCCAGGGCTGGTCTTGTTCTGCTTGAAATTTTTGTAGGTTAGTAGGGCTGCACAAGCAATCGCAGCCCTGCTAAGCTAAAATACACTCCCCCATAGGCGTGGACTAGTTGATCGCAGCAGCAGCAAAAAAGTTGCTGTCTGCGATCAACTCGGAATGACCACCTATATCACTGCACTATGGACCTCATTCAGTAAGGATTGCAAAATTTGCAAATCGCAATCTGGCCGATTATTAAATAACTGCACATGTGCAGTGTTTGCATTGTGCATGCGCCAGCAAAAAAATGACAGAAAATGCGTACACACTGTGATTGCAGTGCAGCCGCTGTTTAACAGGAAGATGGCGTTTTCTGGCTGTGTCTGAAAAAATGCAGGCATGCCCAGGTGTTTTTAAGAAGGGCCTCTGACTTCAGCGATGGCCACTTCCAGCCTCTTGTGTAGCAAAAATTGTGGACAACCTTGTCTGGTGCAGATAGGAAAATGTTCCGGTAATTGCATATGGTTTTACGATCAGCCCGCATATTGCGATGAATTCACAATTTTTTTACAATGTTTTCTCAATTTCTGTGCGGCAACTATTTGATTGCAGAAACTGCAATCCTTACTGAATAGGGTCCTATATCATAACACTTCATCACTGCACTACATTCCCCTATCCACTGCACTACATCACTACTGTATATAGTGATGAGCAGGTTCGGTTCCTCGGCATCCGAACCCCCCCCCCCCGAACATCACCCATTTTACACGGGTCCGAGGCATACTCGGATACTCCAGTATTGCTCGGTTAACCCGAGCGCGCCCGAACGTCATCATCCCGCTGTCGGATTCTCGCGAGATTCGGATTCTATATAAGGAGCCGCGCATCGCCACCATTTTTCACTCGTGCATTGGAAATGATAAAGAGAGGACGTGGCTGGCGTCCTCTCACTTTGTTTCAGAACTTTCAGGGGGCTGCAAATGTCTTTATTCTGGGGACCAGCAGTATTATAGGAGGAGTACAGTGCAGAGTTTTGCTGACCAGTGACCACCAGTATTATACGTTCTCTGCCTGAAAAACGCTCCATATCTGTGCTCAGTGTGCTGCATATATCTGTGCTCACACTGCTTTATTGTGGGGACTGGGGACCAGCAGTATTATATAGGAGGAGTACAGTGCAGAGATTTGCTGACCAGTGACCACCAGTGTTATACAGATGTAGCCACCTTTATCTTGAGTGGCCGCGGCGTTTGTCCCGTTCGACCATACGCAGCGTACTGTGGCGTAGCGAGGCGCGCCTAGCCACAGAGAGGCTATCTAATCGCACGGAGACAGACATTTGACGTTTGGCGTTACCTTTACGTGTAATACCTGCGATCAGCCACCAGATGTCGCTTTTTACAATCACCACTGCGCATGCGTGTGGTCTCCCGTAAAATACAATACTGACATACATAATAAGGACTACTTTACTAAGGCGTCTCATTACGCTGCATACAGTAAATACTGTACTCATTACGCTGCATTATTTAATACAGTACTGTATATACAGTACGACACCGACGCAAATAGTACAGCATACAGTATATGATCCATCTACAATACTTTATGAATACTGTATGTGAGCGTCCAAGTCCCGCAGACAAAACACAGTACTGTAAAACCAGTAGTGTACACTGTCGCAAATGGATGTGTGTTACAAGTTCACTATTGCCTCTCAAGATTAGGAATTTTCTACAGTATGTTATCGTCCTAATCCCGTAGCCATTACAGCATAATCAAAACCAACGGATTTATACATTTGTCTGCGGCGAAGTGGTGAAGTGTTTCGCTTCCTATACTCAGAGTCCAGGGTTCGATTCCTTAAGTACGAATGCATGTTACTGTAGTTTTTTTCAGACACTTTATTATTTTTTTTATTCACATACTGTAAACCAGGGCATACAGTAGCTGCATGAGCGGTTCTATGCGATCGAGTCCGGTGTACCATAATGTGCAGGTTCTATGCAGGTTAAGGTTCTATGCTCCGTACACAGTACACATACAATTCTGTAGCTGGGCAGACTGAATAGAAATGGCTACCACCTATGACTCCTTGCCCCACAGAGGCCCTAGGCTACGGAGCAAGTAATAGTCCAGATTGTACAGACTATGGGGCAATGCTGAAGGAGCGTCACAATCCCCTAGCTAAAATACACAGTATGCATATTATGGTACACCGGACTCGATGACATACTGTAGCACACTGGCAAAATGGCCGCCGCCCCTGAACCCTTGTGCAGGTTATGGGGCAATGCTGAAGGAGCGTCACAATCCCCTAGCCAAAATACACAGGGGAGGGATAAGCTACTGTAGGATTGCATACAGTATTACGGTACACCGGACTCAATCGCATAGCACACTGTCAAAACGACCACTACCCATGAACCCCCACCTCCTGAACCCCCACCTCGTGGCAGGCAGCAGTTGGGTATGGAATGAGAAATGGCATAAGCTGTGCAGGCTACGGGGCGATGCTGAAGGAGCGTCACAATCCCCTAGCCAAAATACACAGAGATACTGTAAGCGAGGTCTATGCACATTACAGTACTGTACGTTACACCGGGCTCGGTCGCATAGCAAACTGACAAAACACAAGTTTTACAGTACATACAGTAAAGCAGGCCAAAGCTGCAGGAGAGTTTCTACTGTAAAGGTTCTATGCACCGTACGGTAATGTACACATACCTGTACAATTCTATAGCAGGGCAGACTCAATTGAAATGGCTACCGCCTGTGACTCCTAGCTCCTAGGAGGCACTCAGCTATGGAGCAAATAACAGCACAGATTTTGCAGGCTACGGGGCAATGCTGAAGGAGCGTCACAATCCCCTAGCTACAATACACAGGGGTGATAGAGATAATCGAGTGGCTGGAGGGGGGTCCCCTTGATTTAAGGGGCCCCCACTCCTCCAGGGTACTCCGGCCAGGTGTGACTAGTTGGGTATTTAATTCCATGGCCGCAGGGACCGGTATAAAAGTCTCCCCCGGCTGTGCATTATCTGTCCAGCTAGTGGAGCCCAGTGCTGATTCAAAAAATATGGGGAACCCCTACGCTTTTTTTGTCCCCCTTATTTTTTGCACCAGGACCAGGCGCAGAGCCTGGTGCTGGTTCTAAAAAGATGGGGGATCCCGTGTCCATTTTTTCCGTATTCCTGCCGGAATTCGACTGCAATTGCATATACAGTACTGTACCCCTTAATGTCACTGCTTACAGTATACAGTATTTAGACATGAGCTTGTGTACAGTATCTGTCATGAGGTGCTTTTTTCACTGACACTATAACTTTTTTCTATTGTGATATACTGTACAGAGGCGGCAAACTAGCCAAACGGGAATAATCAGCTTCTGCAGAATAAAATGAGATGCTACAGTACATGCCTATATTCTGTGAGTGACTGCGGCTCTATGAAATTAAATCAGAAAATTTAAATATGAAATGCATTACTAATGTGTGGCATTACTGTACTGTATGTGTATAAGGTGTACTACAATATTTTCTGGTGTAACATAAGGAAAGGGCACTACTGCATGGTCTAATGCAGTGGTTCTCAAACTTGGTCCTCAGGACCCCACACAGTGCATGTTTTGCAGGTAAACCAGCAAGTGCACAGATGTATTCATTACTAACTGACACATTTTAGAAGGTCCATACAGTAGGTGGAGCTAATTTTTTCACTTGTGATTCTGTGAGACCTGCAAAACCTGCACTGTGTGGGGTCCTGAGGACTGAGTTTGAGAACCTGTGGTCTAATGTAAATAAAGATGAATGTGGTGGGGTGTAATGTGAATAAGGGGCATTACTGTTAGGAGTAATGTGGTACTATGATATGATGTCATGAGAATAAGAGACACCACTGCATGATATAATGTGAATAAAGTTGCAGTACTGTGTTGTGTCATTTCATCTTCGGGTATTATTGTGTTACCATGCCCCTTCCCAGCAAGAACATACTGTACACTGTTTTGGGCTGGCACTAAATGTGCACATTGTTCTTATTTAGATTATAGGGGGTAGGAGCGCCAAAATGGGTGATGGTGCTGGGAAAGGGGTGCAGGGTTAGAGGCGGAACTACGTAGCATCTGTGCAAGAGGGCATCAGCCAAAATCTAGCCTAGGGCATCATGTTGGTCAGGTTTGGCTCTGATAATACTGTATACTGTACTCTTACTGTACTTTGCATTCAATACAGATACTGTTTGCACACAGGTTTTACATGAATCATTGGCAATGCTGCAGGAGTGTCTCATTAGGCAATCTAAAATATACCACGACTATGGGTGGGGATACAGTAGGGAAGTTCTGTCACCATAAGCTGTCTGCTGTGTATAGCATATTTCCATCTGAGATGCATTTGTGTGTTTGTAATAAGAAAAAAACATTTTACTGTACATTTAGTGGATACAGTATTTCTCCCCCATAATGACGTATCATACTGTACAGGTACCCTCATGTACTGTACCGTACCATACTGTAAAATTGAATATTTATTGGAAAAACATCAATATTAATGTAAAAATAAAGTATTACAACATCCGATTCCATGTACTGCACTGATCAAAATGTACAGTACTCTTATTCAGGACTTATACAACTGAAAATAACTGTTCATACAGTACACATCAATAACATTACTACTGTATAATATTCTACATTAGTTTATGCAATAATCAGACAAAGGCAATTTTATCATTTTTTTTAATAATGCACCAATTTAAAATTTTAAACAGAAAATACAGAACTACATATTTGTGGCTTGACCATTTCTTTCAACTACAACAGGTAATACTTTATACAGGTGATTTATATAATTATTACAATGTTCAGGTGTGAGTACTTCTAGCCAAAATTTCTTTATCCCATCCACCAGTTGCTGTTTTGTTGTTGGCTTTGCAACACTCCTAACGTACCTCTTCAATTGAGCCCACACTAATTCGATTGGGTTCATGTCTGGTGATCTATATAAAAATAAAAAAAAAGCGTATAGAAAAAATTAATTACATTACAGTAAATAGAGAAAATTAAACATACAATATTGTACTGTTTATTAAACAAATTTTTTTTTTACAGTACTAGAGTGCTATCCAAAATTTTACTTGTACACTGTTGAAAGAATACTCACTCTGGTGGTGTGCGTTCCCAATTCATACCTTTCTCTTCCATAAATTTGGCTGAGGCGGAGTGTTTAGGATCATTGTCTTGGAATATCCTATGGTGAGTTGGGTAATATTTATTCACAAATGGCACCATACATTTCTCTACTATTGTTTCTTGGAAAAATTTCTTATCCATGATTCCTACAGAAATCAAAAAATGTTGTTCATTAATAAGCAACTCCTTTTATTGTGCAGTTACACGTACTCTACAGTACAACAAGTATTTTTACAGAACACAGGCACAGAATAAAGTATAGTACTGTACCTTCGAAAAATAATAGGGGACCAGCTCCTAATCGTGATATGCCTCCCCATACATGGACTTTCAATGGATGCTTTGGGCGTGGTTTTAAAGAGATATGGTTACGTTTCCTGAATGACATTCTGGAGAACCGCTCAAGGGCAACAGACGATTCATCTGTGAAAATGACATCATCAAATGTTTCACCACTCTCAATCCATCGCCGTGCCTGTTCCACTCTCTTTTCTTTATTCACATCTCTTATCATTGGAGATATCCTGTGAAGAGCCAAAAATAATGAAATCAGATACAGTTATGAAATTACAGATTTACAGATTACTGTATATACAGTAGACTGTATGTGCAGTATACTGTATTATATACCTACTGTATACATTAAACTGTACATACAGTACATTAAGTTACATACAGAGTAATATATATATACATACTGTACATACACACAAACACACACACACAGTATACAGTATGTAATCATCACAATAAGCCGGCAATGCTTCATTGCTGTCTCTGAGTGCCTATACAGTAGGTATCTCTTTTGGGATAGAATATATACAGTATATACACACACACATACTGTATATAGTATAAAGTACACACTCTGTATAATGATTTATGGCATTATTATATCACGTATCAAGGGATTATTAACAGTGCATTTACTGTATGGTTTATACTGCTTTCAGTATTTTACCTTGTTGCGCCAAAGGTCCATCCCATTTTCCGTCGCATCCTTCTGATGCTGGTGGCCGATATGTCCAGGTCATACTTGGAATGGAGAATTCGTTTTATTTGCAGAGCAGTACGCTCATCATCCTCACGAGTTAGTTCCTCCACAATTTGTTGCACTCTCCTACAGTACAATACAGTATGAAAAATATGAATTCATGAACAGCACAATCACAGTTACAATTGATGAAGTTTTTATTTTATTTCAAAAAAATTGTTTATGGTATAAAGCAAGTCATTTAAACATTACAGTAGTGTACAGTACGTACCATGTGCATTTTGTAGGAAATACAAATCTGGGCGTTGTTCTCTCGAATGCATGATAGCGCACCGTTTCTAAAGTGACTATAATGCCACTTTCCTTGAGCCATGCATGGATCTCTTTGATGGTTTTATTTTCTTTTTTCATGTTGGCGATTATCTTGCTCATCGTTTTGTTGATAGTTACTGGCATGTTGTCCAACTATAATTCCTGTATGGAGAGAAAACATTTGTGAATACTGTAGTCTAAAATTTACACATCTGAAAATGCATAAGAGTTTTATGATAGAAGTTAATACTGTACATGTTTACTATCCAGTACCTGATGTTCAAATTTAAGTATTGTATACTGTACAGTACTGAAAATACAACTTCAGTGTTATGGACTGCAATTAGTTTCCTGTATGAAACAGATACAGTACAGTAAATAACCCTCCTTGGAAGTGCATGGGCCCTGTGAGACTTACAGTAGTGTACAGCATAAGGGTCGACTGACATGATGTACAAGCATTACATACAGTACATGTCAGTACTGTATGTAAATTCTTCAATTATTGCCTAACAACAATGCTGCTTACTGTATATTAAATACTGTAGGCCTAGAAATGTGCATCTCAATATAGTAGTTAAAAACACAGGGGCCTATGTGGATAAGCGAGTTCTATGCACACTAAAAATGGCCACCGACCGTGAACCCCCAGCACGTGGCAGCGCTCGGATATGTAGTGAGATACAGTATGGCATACATTTCACACTCCAGGGGGCAATGCTGAAGGAGCGTCACAATCCCCTAGCTCAATTACACTGGGATAAGCGAGGTCTACTGTATGCACATTACGGTATACCGAGCTGGATCGCTTAGCAACCTGACAACATGGCCGCCGACCGTGAACTCCCAGCACGTGGCAGCGCTCGGATATGTAGTGAGATACAGTATGGCATACATTTCACACTCCAGGGGGCAATGCTGAAGGAGCGTCACAATCCCCTAGCTCAATTACATTGGGATAAGCGAGGTCTATGCACATTACGGTATACCGAGCTGGATCGCTTAGCAACCTGACAAAATGGCCGCCGACCGTGAACTCCCAGCACGTGGCAGCGCTCGGATATGTAGTGAGATACAGTATGGCATACATTTCACACTCCAGGGGGCAATGCTGAAGGAGCGTCACAATCCCCTAGCTCAATTACATTGGGATAAGCGAGGTCTATGCACATTACGGTATACCGAGCTGGATCGCTTAGCAACCTGACAAAATGGCCGCCGACCGTGAACTCCCAGCACGTGGCAGCGCTCGGATATGTAGTGCGATACAGTATGGCATACATTTCACACTCCAGGGGGCAATGCTGAAGGAGCGTCACAATCCCCTAGCTCAATTACATTGGGATAAGCGAGGTCTATGCACATTACGGTATACCGAGCTGGATCGCTTAGCAACCTGACAAAATGGCCGCCGACCGTGAACTCCCAGCACGTGGCAGCGCTCGGATATGTAGTGAGATACAGTATGGCATACATTTCACACTCCAGGGGGCAATGCTGAAGGAGCGTCACAATCCCCCTAGCTTAATTACACCGGGATAAGCGAGGTCTATGCACATTACGGTATACCGAGCTGGATCGCTTAGCAACCTGACAAAATGGCCGCGTTTCCATCCAGGGGCTGCTGTTGTCAGTCCTCTATTCTGGTGTCCGTATGCGACAGTGTTAAAAAGCAAAAGACAAAAACGAAAAATAATTCAAAAAAGCAAAACCTAAAAATAAAGTACAAAAACCATTACCCCGCACCACCACCACAAAAAAATAAATTATAAAAATGTTAAAGTTGATATTGTTACTGTATTTGTGCTGTTACCTTTTGATTAAAGTACCGTACAGTATGTGTGATGTTGGCTTTATTACAATACAGTACAGTATGTGTGATGTTACATGTTCCAAATGATTTTGTCCGTAAATAAAGTGTTTCTTAAAATAAACATGACGTGGTTTCCAATGTTTGTATTCCCAACTTCCTGTACTGTATAAATTAGTACTACTGTATGATGGGAATTCAATTAAGAGTGGTATACTGTATGTAAAACAACTTGGTTAGGCATCTTGCATTTCATATTTTAATAAAAACCACAGGAAACTTCTATTTTTAAAAGTTTATTGAAGAAAAAAAAGGTGTTTTTTTTTAAATAAAGTTTGAAAGTTAATTAAAACAAAAAAGTAGTTTGTTCTTCGTTACATTCTTTTCTTGTGTATATAGATATCTGTGGGGAAAAAAAAAAAAAGTATTAAAGTAAAGACACTCATGTTCATTTGTTTTCCAAGAAAATTTGTGGAACCACACAGCCCAGCAATAAGTCATGCTGGGCTGTGTGGTTCCACAAAAGGCATGCGGTACAAAGTGAAATAGTGGTGTCAGTGGTCAGCACTTTGACACGCTAACATTTGTGGAACCACACAGCAATGGCTGACACACATAAAATGGCTGACACACACAAAATGCCTGACACACACAAAATGCCTGACACACACAAAATGCCTGACACACACATGCTGGAGTGAAAACACATGTTTGCCAAACAGTCGACAGCACATGTCGGCCAGATGGCCGACCAAACTTGCTCCAAATCACCCCAAACTGGCCAGAAAGCACCCCAGCACACTCAGGAGGTACTGTACACCACAGCTAAATTAGGAGAGAATTTCATTACAAACAGCCAGATCTTGCAGATTATCTGCCAGATAATTGTATGGTGTACAGTATGCCTATCTTATACAGTAGAAAAAGATACTATACAATGGAGTACAAGAACAAAAATTTTTATTAAATAAAATTAAATTAATGGCCCTCATTCCGAGTTGTTCGCTCGTTCTTTTTCATTGCATCGCAGTGAAAATCCGCTTAGTACGCATGCGCAAAGTTCGCACTGCGACTGCGCCAAGTAACTTTACTATGAAGAAAGTATTTTTACTCACGGCTTTTTCTTCGCTCCGGCGAACGTAATGTGATTGACAGGAAATGGGTGTTACTGGGCGGAAACACGGCGTTTCAGGGGCGTGTGGCTGAAAACGCTACCGTTTCCGGAAAAAACGCAGGAGTGGCCGGAGAAACGGTGGGAGTGCCTGGGCGAACGCTGGGTGTGTTTGTGACGTCAACCAGGAACGACAAGCACTGAACTGATCGCACAGGCAGAGTAAGTCTGAAGCTACTCTGAAACTGCTAAGTAGTTAGTAATCGCAATATTGCGAATACATCGGTCGCAATTTTAAGAAGCTAAGATTCACTCCCAGTAGGCGGCGGCTTAGCGTGTGTAACTCTGCTAAATTCGCCTTGCGACCGATCAACTCGGAATGAGGGCCAATCTTAATAAAAAATTAAAAAAGTGGTCCACTAAGAGGTGGACCACCACCCGCAGGAGCTGGATGGCACGCTGCAACTGTTCTGTGGGAAAAAAAGGACAGTATTACAAAACAAATACTGAATACTTTACAGTGTAGTAATGGCAATACAGTACTTTACTCTATATTAGACAATATTGTTATTTACAATGTACAGTACTGTATTGTCAGTACAGTAAATCAAACACTACTGTATGCTGTCGAGGTAATTTAAACATTGCTTTAGTTTACCTCTTGTATAAGTGGGCTGCTGCCTGCCCGCTTCTGGGCCAGCCCACCTATCTTGCCCCTGTCTGGGGCCCCCATAAATAATTGGCACTATATTGGAGAAAAAAAAACATTTAGTCACATTCAAATAGTAAACAATTATTACTGTATACTGTAGGTACAGTATTATACTGTATTGCTGGTATTCAAAATATAAAGTACTGTACAAGAGTTTAGCTTCAATAGGTCATAAACAAATTGTCAAAGGAATAAAACACCACAGTACAAATACTGTAGACATTTACTGTATGTATTAGCAGTCATGACATTTCATGACCGCTTCAGAAAAAAGAGGGTTACAGTACTGTAGGTGGTGTTGTAGGGAGTACTATCCATAATAGTGGACTGTACTCAGAGCCAGCCATAAATAATATGATTCCCTAGTCAAGTTTTTGGATGCTGCCCCCTTGCACAGATGCTATTTCCGCCTCTGAGCCTGTACCCCTTTCCCAGCACCATCACCCCTCAACCATAGCAGTCCTCATTTTGGTGCTCCTCCAACTTACTGTACTGTATGTTTAAAATAGCAACAGTGTGCACATTCGGTGTGCATCCCAAAACGGTGCATGTTCTTGCTGGGAAGGGGCATGGCCACACAGTAATTCCCCAATCTGAAATGACGCCACACAGTACTGCAACTTTATTCACAACATATCATGCAATAGTGTCTCTTTTTCTCGTTACATCATATGATAGTACCACATTACTCCTCAAAGTATTCCCACTTATTCACATTGCATCACATCATATTGCTCTTTGTTCACATTAGACCACACAGTAGTGCCCTTGCTACAGTATATGTTACACAACAAAGTACTGTATACACATAATGCTGCACATTAGTAATGCATTTTGTATGCACAGAATATACTGTAGGCATGCTGCATATCATATTAATCAGCAGAAGCTGCTTGTGCCCCTGGGCATTTGGCAAGTATGCCTATGCCTAGGGCAGGCTCAGACTGGAGATCAGTACGTAATCCCGCTGGACGGGATCCCGGCAGTCAAAATACAGACGCCGGAATCCCGACCACACAATCCCGACAGGGGCGGCGAGCGGAAAGCAGCCCCTTGCATGCTTGCTTCGCTCGCCACGCGGTGGGCACGGTGCCTCGCTACGCTCTACACACTATTATATCAGTAGTCAGGAAACGCAGCATGCATTTGTGTAGTGAAGAGGGTGAAAAAGGAGAGAAAGTACAGTTTGTACTGTAAGGTTATGTCAGAGGGTGTGAAGATGATCAGCTCAGTGTTATACATGTTACAGTAAGTTAGAATACAGTACAGTGCATTATGTATTTCTATTTTATTACCAGGTGTCTCCTCCACTGGTTGGCGACGGACTGTAAAAAGATAAAATACAGTTAGTCATATCAGTTGGACTTAAAGTAATGTTGGAGAAAAAAAATACTGTAATTGCAGTACCAACTATTGCTACTGTACAGTATATTTATTTACCAAAATGGTATTCTGGCTCGTCGTCTGTGGGTAAAAGAGAAGAATATTATAAGATACAGTATACAGTAAAAAGTATAGTAATAGTAAACTAGTGTCCAGGCCTAGTGACAGGTGGGTAAAAAAAAGGTATGCTTGTGACAGGCATGGTGATTCCAAGGGACCCCACCGAGACCATCAGAAAATTTGTGAGTGGCCCGTATGCCGGTGATTATGACTAGACTAAGGTAGCAACTCTTTTTTGCTTTGAATTATGCATACTGTACAGTACTGTACTGTATGTGCATATTGTACAGTACACTTAAAATATTTAGCAGTTACTGTAGTGGTAATTTGTAGTGGCAAATATGAGAATTCTAACTACAGTATATGAAGATACTTCTCTGACAATTACAAATATTACCTACTGTACTGCATTATCGTCTGTAAGTGTAACTACTGTAGATAAATGTTAATGTGGAATGTGATTGGTTGCTACTGTATGGGCAATATCACCAGTTCAAACAAAAACAATCATCTAAAGTCCCCCATCCACTATTCCGATTTGTGCAATTTTTATCCGATTTCTACGCATTTTCCAGAAAAATCTGATGAAAAGTGCTACTCTGGTGGAATCAAATCAATGTCAGTGATAATTCTTACCACTAAATGCCGCCTCATCGTATTCATCATCCTCCTCGGCGGCCTGTTCCAGTGTAGGAACTATGAAAAAACATTAATGAGAAAAAAAAGGTTCATTCCAGGAAATACACTACTTTACACCTAACCGCTAGAATCCTGACTGCTGGTCATGCAAACCCAACCCATTGGTTTAACACAATGTACAGTACAGTACAATACTTTAGTTTACTTACCAAGTTGGGGAGAGGGCTTTTTCTCCCCTTCCTCATCACTGTCAATAATTACTGAGTGGAAAATAAAAAAATATTATAAACAAAATACAGTAGAGTACAGTTACTACAAAATTGCACAGTAGTACAGTGCTACAGGAGGCAGAGATATATTCATAATACAGTAGGAGCAGAATGACTGTCCAGTGGTAGGGGACATACAGTACTGTACTGTGCCTGTATTTAACTCGTGTTGGAGGAGAGGCGATTTCGCACACAGAGGCGAAAAGGGGTCTTCACAGTGAGGGAAATACTGTACAGTACATGTTTGGAATTCCCTGCCTGAAAAGTAATAAAAGTGGACTTGGTCAATACTTTTAAGAATGGGCTTGAGAAAATCCTACTGTACTTACTATACTCCTCCGGCTCAGAGTCCACGTACAGGTAAGTGACATCTGTGTTGAATATAAAAAAAACAAAAAGAAAAGTCAATGGGATTTCTGCAATCAGGATACCGCTGTCGGTCACTTGACTGCTGGAATCCTGACCACTGGTCACGCAAACCCAAGCCATTGGTACTGTTAATAAATCAATGAATGTAGAATGTAGAGTACTGTACAGTAGATTACAATTCTTACCAGGCTGGCCTGAAGGCTCCCCCATTTCCTCCTCCTCCTCCTCGGTATCAATAACGAGGCGGTCTGTGTGTACAAGATAACAAGTATTGTAAAATAAAAAAATTACAGTAATACTGTAGGAAACTAGTGTGTCTGTAACAAAAATAATGATTACCACTTCCAGAGCTCTGCTGGTCAGACGGTGTTGGTGGTGGTGGTGGTGGTGGTACTGTGAGAAAAAACAACAGTGCTATAAGTGAAGCTGTCAATTTGTAACATGTACTATACAGTATCCAGGACACATGTACAGTAGTGTAACGATGACAGTCACACCAGAATTCTCGTTACACAATACCTGGCAGCGCAGCAGGTGGTTGTGGTGGTGGTGGTGGTGGTGGTGGTGTTGTTGGTACTGTGGGAAAAAAAATAACAGTACTGTAAGTGAAGCTGTCAATTGGAAACATGTACTGTACAGTATCCAGGACACATGTACAGTAGTGTAACAACGATGACAGTAGCACCAGAATTCTCGTTACACAATACCTGGCAGCGCAGCAGGTGGTGGTGGTGGTGGTGGTGGTGTTGTTGGTACTGTGGGAAAAAAAATAACAGTACTGTAAGTGAAGCTGTCAATTGGAAACATGTACTGTACAGTATCCAGGACACATGTACAGTAGTGTAACAACGATGACAGTAGCACCAGAATTCTCGTTACACAATACCTGGCAGCGCAGCAGGTGGTGGTGGTGGTGGTGGTGGTGGTGTTGTTGGTACTGTGGGAAAAAAAATAACAGTACTGTAAGTGAAGCTGTCAATTGGAAACATGTACTGTACAGTATCCAGGACACATGTACAGTAGTGTAACGATGACAGTCACACCAGAATTCTCGTTACACAATACCTGGCAGCGCAGCAGGTGGTGGTGGTGGTGGTGGTGGTGTTGGTACTGTGGGAAAAAAAATAACAGTACTGTAAGTGAAGCTGTCAATTGGAAACATGTACTGTACAGTATCCAGGACACATGTACAGTAGTGTAACAACGATGACAGTAGCACCAGAATTCTCGTTACACAATACCTGGCAGCGCAGCAGGTGGTGGTGGTGGTGGTGGTGGTGGTGGTGGTGGTACTGTGGGAAAAAAAATAACAGTACTGTAAGTGAAGCTGTCAATTTGAAACATGTACTGTACAGTATCCAGGACCAAAAAGGGGTCCGGCCAATAAACAATCTGCATCAGAGAAGCAAGATACAGTATGCTTAAAGTATACAGTACTATATACTAGATCGCCAACAAACGTAAATTAACAAACAACTATCACTGGAATTGACCATCCTCATCCCGTAGCGAAGCACGGGTATTCAGCTATCTACAATGTTATTTATACTTTGTGTTTAATATTTACATTTAGTTTTGTAAACAGACATTCTTAACATTAACGGATTGCAGCGAGTTATCTGTGATGGTCAGGACAGGGTGTTGGGACTATAGAAATCACTATGTACTGTACACTACTGTATTTGACAATACTTACCAGCTTGGCGGCGCCTGTCCCGCCTCCTGTGACGTCGTGCTACCAGCCCTGTAAAAATATATATATACACAGTATAATGGCAGCATACTGTACAGCCAATGAAATTCAACATTGACAGCATCTTTATGACATCACAATAAATGGAATTGTTCATTCTAGTACCCTGCACCTAATCACTCAGGAGGGCATAGTGTACTGTACTGTCTTCAAAACTTAAGGGGCACATTTCTAAATGTGACATACAGTACAGTACACTTACAGTATCGCTACAGTACAGTAGGTCCAGGGTATTAGACAGAACACTACCTTTATAGACATTGTAACACACATAAGCATTGCCCTTATAAACATTATGACACACATCAGCATGCAGCCCTCCCACCCTTAACCATCTCAGTACTGTTCATTACATTACAAATTGATTTCATGACAGATGATGCAGTACTCACCTGAATTCATCTTATTCACGTCATGTCACAGTAGTGCAGTTTATTCACGTCACAGTACTGTCCTTGATTCACGTTGTGTCACACAGTAGAGCACCGTATTCACGTCACAGTACTGTCCTTGATTCACGTTGTGTCACACAGTAGAGCACCGTATTCACGTCACAGTACTGTCCTTGATTCACGTTGTGTCACACAGTAGAGCACCTTATTCACGTTACTGTACTGTACGTCACAGTAGTGCAGTAGTATATCCACATTACGTCACAAAGTAGAGATCTGCCACAGTCATGAACCTTATAACACATTATGCAAGAGTAATGCACGTCAGAACACATTAGGCCACTGGAACATCCCTTAGAATAATTTCTGCCAAAGTAACATCCCTTAGAACACTGTACTATCTGAAACACAAATTTCTGCACACTGCACGACACACTGCAATTAAACCACACAATGCACTGCACGACTGCATAGTGTATGCACTGCGTGATATGACAAACTGCACATTTCCCTGCAAAATATGATACAATGTACACTACACAAAAAACTGCAATTACCACATGTGTATACAGTACACTGCACGACAGTGCTGGCCCTAGCCAGATACAGATACAGCCGCAGTCACGCAAAATATAGGCATGCCGCATATCATTTTAATCAGCAGAAGCTGCTGGTGCCCCTAAGCATAGCAAATGCCCTAGGCATTTGCCTACTGTAGTTTGCCTATGCCTAAGGCCGGCTCTGCTGCACGATGTGATTCACTATGCATTACACTCACTGCACAATACCATATACTGAATGTACACTGCATGACACGCTGCAATTACGCAGCACGATACACTGTGATACATTGCATATACTGTACACTGCATGATACTGTACACTGCACAATCGTAGACCACGTGGATTGTAAAGAACTACTGTATATATACACAAGTTTAAAAAAATAACAATTGTTTTTGTAAAACGCATGTCGATCTTTTTCCATGTCAACTTAACGACCATGTCAACCTACAGTAACTGGTGTCAACCAATTTCAAAAGCCGCACCATCTAGGTCCACGCCAAAAAACAAATTGACCTTTTGACCCGGGTTAATGTTTGGTCCTTGTTTAACCATTTGTTTACCACAAATACTGTACAGTGCTATATAGACCGGATACCTGCTGCTACAGCAGCCCCTGCTATAATGTACTGTACCTGTAACTACAGTAACTTAAAGTACAGTAATCTACAGTAATGTACTGTACTTACAATCCCTTATGGCCTGCAGGCGTCGTGGGGTCCTCCTCATGAGGTCACTCCATCTCCTCTGGAGAGACCTCACCGTTCTCCTCCGGTTGTAGGTCCGGAGGATATCCCTGCTGGCCCTCCTATATGACCTAACCTTCTCCTCGTTGCTGGCGAGAGTTCTGTCCCGCCAGCGAACGAGGAGACGCAGCTCACCCAGAGCATAGGGACGGTCCCGTACAGCAGCCATGACCGTCCTTATGCTCAATGAGCGTCTCAGACGTCGTGCGCCTCAGACGTCGTGCGTCTCAGACGTCGTGCGGTCCAGGCATTCAACGTACAGTACTGTAGTTACTGTACTTTGTGACAGTTTCCCTTAGTTTTAAATATGCCCTTTCTTTGACCACAGTATTTTCCACTGTCCTGCCCTACGCCCTTCCCTCCTGGGAGCCTTCACAGGTCTTATGCAATACACAAATACCGAAGATGCACAGTCCGTCAGAATACACTCATTTCATTCCCGCTGTTTAGGTGCATTTAGCGTAAAGAATCGCTCCTGCAGATGTACTTTGATTTATGTGAAATCTGTGTGCATCCTTCCATTGACTGTCTTACAGTGTAAATAAAATAATACAGTGCATTATTACAGAAAAAAAAAAAAAAAGAAAGAAAGAAAGCACATCAGGTCTCGAACCCTGGACCCCCAGCGAGGGAGGTGGGAGCCTTCACCCCTAGCCCACGACGCCTCATGAGAGATTTCCAATTTCATGTGTGAAAGTACTGCAAACAGCGGCCGGCCCCCGCCCCATTGCTGTTGGTTTATGCCTTAGAGGACTCGGACGCTCGCATTTGTAAAGCACGGTGTTTTCCTCCGCCTCCGGCTAGCCTGTTGCCCTTCCCCCATGGGAGCCTGCACAGATCATGCAGTAGACAGGGAGGGAATGCAAATGCTGGTCATGTGCAATACACAAACGCCCACTGTAGTACTGTTTTGCTCACTTACAGTACTGTACTGTAGGTTGCATTTAGCGTAAAGAATCGCTCCTGCAGATGTACTTTGATTTACTGTATGTGAAACCTGTGTGCATCCTTCCATTGGATGTACTGTATTGGAGAGAAATTTTTTTTTTTTAAAGTGAATGTCACGGGAACACATTAAAAATAAGGTTGGCACTTCCTTCCCATTGGTGTTGGTTTACAGTATGCCGTAGTGTACTCGGACGCTCATGTAATTGCATTTCAAAGGCACAGTATTTTCCATCGTCTCCCCCCTACCCCCATCGCCCTTCCCCCCTGGGGGCCTGCACAGGGAGGAAATTCAGGTCCTGTGCAATACACAAACGCTGAAGATCTACAGTACTGTTTTGCTCAGTTGGTAGCGTCAGAATACACTCATTTCATTCCCGCTGTTTAGGTGCATTTAGCGTAAAGAATCGCTCCTGCAGATGTACTTTGATTTATGTGAAATCTGTGTGCATCCTTCCATTGACTGTCTTACAGTGTAAATAAAATAATACAGTGCATTATTACAGAAAAAAAAAAAAAAAGAAAGAAAGAAAGCACATCAGGTCTCGAACCCTGGACCCCCAGCGAGGGAGGTGGGAGCCTTCACCCCTAGCCCACGACGCCTCATGAGAGATTTCCAATTTCATGTGTGAAAGTACTGCAAACAGCGGCCGGCCCCCGCCCCATTGCTGTTGGTTTATGCCTTAGAGGACTCGGACGCTCGCATTTGTAAAGCACGGTGTTTTCCTCCGCCTCCGGCTAGCCTGTTGCCCTTCCCCCATGGGAGCCTGCACAGATCATGCAGTAGACAGGGAGGGAATGCAAATGCTGGTCATGTGCAATACACAAACGCCCACTGTAGTACTGTTTTGCTCACTTACAGTACTGTACTGTAGGTTGCATTTAGCGTAAAGAATCGCTCCTGCAGATGTACTTTGATTTACTGTATGTGAAACCTGTGTGCATCCTTCCATTGGATGTACTGTATTGGAGAGAAATTTTTTTTTTTTAAAGTGAATGTCACGGGAACACATTAAAAATAAGGTTGGCACTTCCTTCCCATTGGTGTTGGTTTACAGTATGCCGTAGTGTACTCGGACGCTCATGTAATTGCATTTCAAAGGCACAGTATTTTCCATCGTCTCCCCCCTACCCCCATCGCCCTTCCCCCCTGGGGGCCTGCACAGGGAGGAAATTCAGGTCCTGTGCAATACACAAACGCTGAAGATCTACAGTACTGTTTTGCTCAGTTGGTAGCGTCAGAATACACTCATTTCATTCCCGCTGTTTAGGTGCATTTAGCGTAAAGAATCGCTCCTGCAGATGTACTTTGATTTATGTGAAATCTGTGTGCATCCTTCCATTGACTGTCTTACAGTGTAAATAAAATAATACAGTGCATTATTACAGAAAAAAAAAAAAAAAGAAAGAAAGAAAGCACATCAGGTCTCGAACCCTGGACCCCCAGCGAGGGAGGTGGGAGCCTTCACCCCTAGCCCACAACGCCTCATGAGAGATTTCCAATTTCATGTGTGAAAGTACTGCAAACAGCGGCCGGCCCCCGCCCCATTGCTGTTGGTTTATGCCTTAGAGGACTCGGACGCTCGCATTTGTAAAGCACGGTGTTTTCCTCCGCCTCCTGCTAGTCCTCCATTCCCATTATGCATTAGCGAACTCAGACGCTCATATATTTTAAAAGCACGGTGTTTATACATTGTACTGTACATTCTTCCTTTTACACAATTACTGTAGTTGCGTCTCCATACACATACTGTACAGTACTCCATACTTTTTCCACCGCCTCCCGTTACGCCTACAGTATTGCCAGAGCTGTAGATCAATCCGCCGCTATACTGTACGATCGAAAGTACTGGATTAGTGGAGCATTAGCGACACAGTGGTGGAGATGTGTAATGCATGATGAGTATCTAGATCGCCTCAACGCGCCTGCCTGTGATGAAACTCAGCTATCGTATTAGCGTGACTAAACGCCCGTCTCGGCGGAGAAACAGTCAAGATAAAGGTGGCTACATCTGTACGTTCTCTGCCTGAAAAACGCTCCATATCTGTGCTCAGTGTGCTGCATATATCTGTGCTCACAGTGCTTTATTGTGGGGACTGGGGACCAGCAGTATTATATAGGAAGAGTACAGTGCAGAGTTTTGCTGACCAGTGACCACCAGTATTATATGTTCTCTGCCTGAAAAACGCTCCATATCTGTGCTCAGTGTGCTGCATATATCTGTGCTCACACTGCTTTATTGTGGGGACTGGGGACCAGCAGTGTTATATAGGAGGAGTACAGTGCAGAGTTTTGCTGACCAGTGACCACCAGTATTATACGTTCTCTGCCTGAAAAATGCTCCATATCTGTGCTCAGTGTGCTGCATATATCTGTGCTCACACTGCTTTATTGAGGGGACTGGGGACCAGCAGTATTATATAGGAGGAGTACAGTGCAGAGTTTTGCTGACCAGTGACCAGTGACCACCAGTATTATACGTTCTCTGCCTGAGAAACGCTCCATATTTGTGCTGCATTGTAGTATATAGTAGGAGTACAGTGCATAATTTTGCTGACCACCAGTATATAATATATAGCAGTACGGTACAGTAGGCCACTGCTCTACCTACCTCTGTGTCGTCAAGTATACTATCCATCCATACCTGTGGTGCATTTCAGTTTTGCAGTTTGCTGACCACCAGTATATAATATATAGCAGTACGGTACAGTAGGCCACTGCTCTACCTACCTCTGTGTCGTCAAGTATACTATCTATCCATACCTGTGGTGTATTTCAGTTTTGCACAGTTTGCTGACCACCAGTATATAATATATAGCAGTACGGTACAGAAGGCCACTGCTCTACCTACCTCTGTGTCGTCAAGTATACTATCCATCCATACCTGTGGTGCATTTCAGTTTTACACAGTTTGCTGACCACCAGTATATAATATATAGCAGTACGGTACAGTAGGCCACTGCTCTACCTACCTCTGTGTCGTCAAGTATACTATCCATCCATACCTGTGGTGCATTTCAGTTGTGCGCAGTATATATAGTAGTAGGCCATTGCTATTGATACTGGCATATAATTCCACACATTAAAAAATGGAGAACAAAAATGTGGAGGGTAAAATAGGGAAAGATCAAGATCCACTTCCACCTCGTGCTGAAGCTGCTGCCACTAGTCATGGCCGAGACGATGAACTGCCATCAACGTCGTCTGCCAAGGCCGATGCCCAATGTCATAGTAGAGAGCATGTAAAATCCAAAAAACAAAAGTTCAATAAAATGACCCAAAAATCAAAATTAAAAGCGTCTGAGGAGAAGCGTAAACTTGCCAATATGCCATTTACGACACGGAGTGGCAAAGAACGGCTGAGGCCCTGGCCTATGATCATGGCTAGTGATTTAGCTTCACATGAGGATGGAAGCACTCATCCTCTCGCTATAAAACTGCAGTGCCACTCCTAGATTGGCCAGGTGTTTGTGTCGGCCACTTTGGTCGCTTAGCTTAGTCACACAGCTACCTCATTGCGCCTCTTTTTTTCTTTGCATCATGTGCTGTTTGGGGACTATTTTTTTGAAGTGCCATCCTGTCTGACACTGCAGTGCCACTCCTAGATGGGCCAGGTGTTTGCGTCGGCCACTTGGGTCGCTTAGCTTAGTCACACAGCTACCTCATTGCGCCTCTTTTTTTCTTTGCTTAATGTGCTGTTTGGGGAATATTTTTTTGAAGTGCCATCCTGTCTGACAATGCAGTGCCACTCCTAAATGGGCCAGGTGTTTGTGTCGGCCACTTGGGTCGCTTAGCTTAGTCACACAGCTACCTCATTGCGCCTCTTTTTTTCTTTGCTTCATGTGCTGTTTGGGGACTATTTTTTTTAAGTGCCATCCTGTCTGACACTGCAGTGCCACTCCTAGATGGGCCAGGTGTTTGCGTCGGCCACTTGGGTCGCTTAGCTTAGTCACACAGCTACCTCATTGCGCCTCTTTTTTTCTTTGCTTCATGTGCTGTTTGGGGACTATTTTTTTGAAGTGCCATCCTGTCTGACACTGCAGTGCCACTCCTAGATGGGCCAGGTGTTTGTGTCGGCCACTTGGGTCGCTTAGTTTAGTCATCCAGCGTCCTCGGTGCAAATTTTAGGACTAAAAATAATAATGGCCCTCATTCCGAGTTGTTCGCTCGTTGCCGAGTTTCGCTAGATTGCGATTAGTCGCTTACTGCGCATGCGCAAGGTTCGCAGAGCGCATGCGCTTAGTTATTTTACACAAAAGTTAGGTATTTTACTCACGGCATAACGAGGATTTTTCATCGTTCTGTTGATCGGAGTGTGATTGACAGGAAGTGGGTGTTTCTGGGCGTAAACTGGCCGTTTTATGGGTGTGTGCGGAAAAACGCTGCCGTTTCTGGGAAAAACGCGGGAGTGGCTGGAGAAACGGGGGAGTGTCTGGGCGAACGCTGGGTGTGTTTGTGACGTCAAACCAGGAACAAAACTGACTGAACTGATCTCAGTGGCAGAGTAAGTCCCGAGCTACTCAGAAACTGCAAAGAAACTTCTATTCGCAATTATGCGAATCTTTCGTTCGCAATTCTGCAAAGCTAAGATTCACTCCCAGTAGGCGGTGGCTTAGCATGTGCAATGCTTCTAAAAGCAGCTAGCGAGCGAACAACTCGGAATGAGGGCCATTGTGAGGTGTGAGTTGTTCAGAATAGACTGGAAATTAGTGGAAATTATGGTTATTGAGGTTAATAATACTATGGGATCAAAATGACCCCCAAATTCTATGATTTAAGCTGTTTTTGAGGGATTTTTGTAAAAAAACACCCGAATCCAAAACACACCCGAATCCGACAAAAAAATTTCAGGGAGGTTTTTCCAAAACGCGTCCGAATCCAAAACACGGACGCGAAACCGAATCCAAAACCAAAACACAAAATCCAAAAAATGTCCGGTGCACATCACTACTTGAGACGCGAGATTCGACCGGCGTGCCCGCGCATCGCGTCGAAAGGTACCTTAGATGTGCATACAATCCCCCAATTTCTCTCACAGATGTGGTTGAAATCGAAGGCTAGTACCGATAATCACACAAGTGTATGGGCACCATATGAATAACCATTATTGGCAGATATATCTGCAGATCAGCTGAGCTGCACATATATCTGCCAGTGTGTACCCAGCTGTCTCACTTCTAATGTAACATGGTGGGAACATATTGGCGTTACTTTGGTCATGTTTTCTGAGTGGCAGAGTTACACTTTCATGAAGATCTCACAGCTGAATATCGGATGCCCCTTGGGGATTTTACAATATTTTTAACTTAGTTTTGTGTTGAAAGCAGAATAAAGAAACTTTTCCTCTGTGGCACAAACACCTACAGTAACTTGGAAGACCTGTAATCATCTGTTTGTCTAGCCAGGCCAAGGTACTGTCTGAGTCTTCTTGCTGGCTAACTTTGCACAACATAATGTCAGACTAGTTTCCTCAAAAGTAGATCCCAATGTATGGATGATATGTGTTCCTAAAGCAAATTAGTTTTTCTGTGTCTCTAGTTTAATTGTAACTTGTAAATTTGCTAATTGTTTTCACTGGAATACTGTCGTTTTCTTTCTGTATTTTTCTTTCTATATTTATTTTGTATATGTATTGATATTACTCGTCACTCATTTTGTTGTTACACAATAAAACCAAAATGGAAAATTAGAATAAAAATATTATTCACATAATAATACTTAGATTTAAATTACATTCTCATTATCTCACATGGTGGCATGTGTATTGATAGATGATATGAAATGTGTGTTGAAATAGTTATACTGTATGTACTGTTGTATACTGTAACTACAGCCATTCTATGCCGAAGCACTTGGGCATTTTAATTGTAAAGTCCCATATGCACCAGATGTATATATGTCTCATATATCTTAATCCATCAGGGAAAAGTTTATACAGCATACAGTTATAAAGTTGTATTATATATAAATAATTTTCTTTTCTTTTCATTCCTTTGTGTTTAATTATTTTCTGGTTTTCACTTGTCATGTTTTAAATAGTTAATAAACGATGATTAATGTTTCCCTACTTTCCAAACGTGTTTAACCTATATCAGTATATAGAAAGTATATTTTTGTAGTCAAGGGCCCTGCAGAATGGACCAGGGCCGAAACTAGGACTAACGGCACCCGGGGCAAGACAGAAATTTAGCGCCCCCCCCCAAATAAAAAATACTAATAAATAAATAAAATAATAATAATAATAATAAATATATATATATATATATATATATATATATATATATAATAATAAAATAGAAAAATAAAATAAAAATAAAAAAAATAAAAAAATAAGAAACAAACAAATTCAAAACAGATATCCCTCAGACCAGCAGACACCAGTAATACACACATGCTATGTGTATGTATGTATATATATATATATATATATACACATATATACACACACATACGTGTGTATATATGTACACAGCCACATACACATATATATATATATATATATATATATTGACAAATGGAGTAAATAAAAGCGCCTAATAGTGTCGGTGAATAAAACCTGTGCGGTCAGGTGCAGTTATTTAAAATAAATAGCAACTTAGCTCCAAATATTTTCAGACTGATGACACTTTAGAAGCCGAACATGTAAAGAGAAGATAAAAGCAACATAAGGGGGGTACTCACGGAGCGATATTCTAAGCAATCTGACTAGATTGCTTAGAATATCGGGATGATCGCTCCGTGTGTAGCCCCCTCGGCGATAGCGATGCGCGGCCCCGCACATCGCTATCGCCGCTGCTAGATTGGCCTGCATGCAGGCCAATCTAGCGGGTCGCTCACTTCAGCCGCTGGGTGAAGTGAGCGGCCCCCCCGTCTCCCCCCGCACGCTCAGCACAGATCGCGCTGTGCTGAGCGGCAGGAGAGATGTGTGCTGAGCGCTTCGCTCAGCACACATCTCTCCTATATCGGCCCGTGGGTACTGGGCTTTAGTGTGTACTGTTTTGAAAAACAATATTTTTCACAGTGGTTTCAAAAAATCAGGAGTGTGGCTCATTCCAAAATATTGAGTGAGCGAAACGGATGATTCTTAAAAAAGAAGATAAAAGCTATAAAAGACAGTATTTTCACAAACAGCTTATATGTTAGGAATGTGGCTCATTCCAATTAATATTAAGCAAGCGTAATAATAAAAACAATTTAATAGGCACAATCCTGCCACGCTTAGAGATAACAAACGTACAAGACAATTAACATAAAAAGGCAATTCATCTGTCCATAAATGCAGGTAACACGCATACAGGATTGAATAATTAAAACAGCTTATCTGTCCGCATGTGGGGAGTCCAAAGGGTAAGTAGCAGGTCCCTGTTCCAACGCGTTTCGTCCTATTGTGTGGTCACATGTTAAACATGTTAAACATGTGGGTGTGACATCACTTCCTAAACATAAAAGCTAAAACCAGTATTTATAACAATGGATAATTGCAATAAAAACAGAGATGTTATATATCAGAAGCAGATCTGTTTTCATTGCAATTATCCATTGTTATAAATACTGGTTTTAGCTTTTATGTTTAGGAAGTGATGTCACACCCACATGTTTAACATGTGACCTCTCACTAGCTCTATAAATTTCCTGTTTGTGCCCATAATGACTATCCCCTTGATGAAGTCCACACAATGGGATGAAACGCGTTGGGACAGGGACCTGCTACTTACCCTTTGGACTCCCCACATGCGGACAGATAAGCTGTTTTAATTATTCAATCCTGTACGTGTGCTACCTGCATTTATGGACAGATGAATTGCCTATTTATGTTAATTGTCTTGTACATTTGTTATCTTTAAGCGTGGCAGGATTGTGCCAATTAAATTGTTTTTATTATTACGCTTGCTTAATATTAATTGGAATGAGCCACATTCCTAACATATAAGCTGTTTGTGAAAATACTGTCTTTTATAGCTTTTATCTTCTTTTTTAAGAATCATCAGTTTCGCTCACTCAATATTTTGGAATGAGCCACATTCCTGATTTTTTGAAACCACTGTGAAAAATATTGTTTTTCAAAACAGTACACACTATGTTGCTTTTATCTTCTCTTTACATGTTCGGCTTCTAAAGTGTCATCAGTCTGAAAATATTTGGAGCTAAGTTGCTATTTATTTTAAATAACTGCACCTGACCGCACAGGTTTTATTCACCGACACTATTAAGCGCTTTTATTTACTCCATTTGTCAATTTTTATTCATATATTGTATAAGAGCTGCCACTCATTCACTGTTGAGGTGTGTTGTGTAAATAAATTTTCTTGACCCCAGTTGCTCTATTAGATATACTTAGGCGCTGTTCTTCACTGCTCTTATATATATGTATATATATATATATATATATATATATATATACTAGGTGATTCATCGCGCCCTACGGGCGCTCTTCACACCGTCGTAAGGGGCTACGCCCCTGTCGGCTGAGGGATGGTGGAGGGGGCAGGAGGTGTTGGGTTTGTTGGAGTTGTGGGTGTGTGTGGCAGGGGGATTGGGGAGGGTATGTCCGAGGCTGCCATAGGTGGTGGAGTTCATCATGGGGTGTGTGGGTGGATAGTGAAGGGTATGGGGGGCTTTGTAGTGTTAATGGGAGGGGTGGAGAGTAGGGTAAGGGGAGGTTGATGGTTTTGTTGAGCTTTCGTGTGAGCTGCAGTGGTGGTGTATTAGCATAAGCTGTGTGCCAAGGTGAGGAAGGGGGGTGGGGGGTGGGATGCGCTGCTGCTGGCTCGTATATAAGCCACATATATTATTGTGTGGTTGATGGTGGTGAGGGCTGCGGGTGGTTGGGGAGGGTGTTGGTTGAAGGTTGCGCTGGGTGATGCGGGAGTGGCGAGAGGCCTGTCGCCCGTACCCAGACAGGTGCGACTGACAGGGCTGGTGAAGTGCAGAGCGAGGTGGCGGGTCAGTGTGGGGCGGCTCCTGCAGACAGTGTGTGCAGCGGCAGTGGGGAGGGGGGGAGCGGTGTGTGCGGGTTGGGTGTTAGCCGTGAGTGTGTGCAATATCAGCTTTACTTCCAATTCCACACCCCCCTTCCAGCACAATAGCAGGCATTAAGTAATAGAACCCCCCCCCCCACCACCATTACCAGCACGAGGCCCAATATCAGCTTAACTCCCAAACTGGGGAAGGGGTGCGGGGTGCGTTCGCTACTGCTGGCTCCTATAGTGATAGTGGTGGGTGCGGGGGCTTAACTCCCAAACTGGGGAAGGGGTGCTGGGTTCGTTCGCTACTGCTGGCTCCTATAGTGATAGTGGTGGGTGCGGGGGCTGGATTTGTGCGGGGTGATGCTGGAGTTGGGACAGGGCTGGCGGGCGCAGGCAGAACGGTGCGGGTTACGGAGGTTTGGAAAGCACAGGTGGCGTGGTAGTGAGGGAGGCTGGTGTGTCGCGGCTCCGTGAGCCAGGGTGTGCAGCGGGAGTGGGGAGGGGAGGAGAGTTATGTGCGCTGCTATGGTCCGGCGGAAGAGAGCTGCGGGTAACGGGGCTGGGGAAGGCCGGAGGGAACTGGTGTGGTAGGCTCCTGTCGGCTGTCTTGTGACAGCGTGAATCGGAGCTGGCGTGGTAGTGAGGGAGCCAGGCTATGCGGTGTGGTCTAGCTCCGTGAGTGAGTGTTTGTGCAGCGGTAGTGGGGAGCGATGTGTGGAGGACGTGTAGCTGTGAGTGTATGTTCACGCTCCGCGGTGCGGCAGCACTGTAAGAGATGGAAGGGGGGGTTGGGCTAGCGGCGGATTGGCTAGCGGCTGTGTGTGTCGCCGTGGAGGGTAAGGTGTTTGCAGTAGGTGGTGGTGGGTGTTTGCAGGGGAGGGGTATGTGGGTCTCCTTGCTTAACTGGCAGTGTGGTGTGTCTGTAGTGGTCCGTTCTGCTAGTGTGCTGAGACTGGGACAGTGCAGGGTCTGTGACTCCACCCAGGTGTGCTGACACTGGTACAGGGCAGGCTCTGTGACTCCACCCAGTGTTAGAAATGCAGGCACAGAGTCACAGGGCTAATATATAGGAGATATCTGTATATCTGTAGCTGTCACAGTGGTGAAAATGAGCAGTCTCAGCATTATAGATTAGGGCAATATACTGCATATAAGCTTAAGTAAACTAGTTTAAATGAGCTGCAGGGGTTAACACCAGTCACAGTTGAGTATGTGTGTGTTTTACCTCCGGTCATCTCGCTGTCCTGCTTCCATCCATCACTGTGCTGTCAGCGGGCTGAATGCAATGCTGTGTGGGGCCAGAAAAAGGTCAGCAGCTGGCCACATTCGTAGCTAGGGCGGGCGGGGGCGGGCGGGCGGTATACTTTTTCGGCTTGCCGCTGAGGAAGGGAAACTAGACGTTACCCTGACTCCCTAGCTCCAGCAGCGGCGGCCATATTTCTGCAATGCCTCATGGGATTTGTAGTCTCTATGCTACTGCATAAAGTCTAAGCAGTAGCACACATGACTACAAATCCCATCTTTCTTCACTAGATTCTCTGCTGTGTCAGACGCAGCTGATCCCAGCGCCCTATCAAATCCCGCGCCCGGGTCACATGCCCCCCTAGCCCCCCCCTAGTTTCGGCTCTGCAGATACTACTCTGAATGGTTTGTGGAACGCCCAATACTCCAACAGGTGCAAGAGCAGATGCAGCAGCGTGCACCTCTTTTATACCTCTTTCATACCAAAAACTGCGGGACTTACCCGGGAATATGGTCCCGGGATCATGCAGGAACATTCACGGGTTAGAAGCCTTTCATACCGCAGTCAGCTGCCCGGCATTGTCAGGTGCCGGGGTCCGCGGCGCCGCTCGGTCTGCTTCCGAGCAACGCTGACGGCCACCGCACCTCCCTTCCTGCCCGCCCAGCGCCTAGCAACGCCAGGACGCCGTGCGCGCTGAGCCGCCGGGTCCCTGGCAACGCCAGGACGCCGTGCGCGCTGAGCCGTCGGGTCCCTGGCAACGCTGGGACGTCGTGCGCGCGTAGCTGCCGGACTTTTAGCAGCGGGGACGCCACAGACGAACCGCGTTCCCCGTTACTTCCTATTAATCAATACACCTGTTAGCTCTGGTCGTGCAGCAGGGCAGCTGCACGACATTACTAATTAAGCTTCACTGCAGCTATTGGAGGGCTCCCTGTTATATTCTCCCTCACTACCTGGCACAGACGCCGGTGATAGCTTCCTGTATGCTGTTCCTGCCTTGTAACGTCTGTTCCTGGTCAGCTGTATCTGGTCGATCCTGCTCCCTGTGCTCCTGAGTCCTGGAGTTCTGAAGCCGGTCCTGGGAATCCTTCCTGTTCAAGTGAACCTGTTGCAGTCATCTGGGAGTTCTCGTTTGTTGGGGTTCTCTCCCGGTTTCGTGAGTAGTGGCATCTGCCGCGTGTTGCGGCCTAGGCCGCTTAGTCCTTTTTGTACTTTTTGTATTGGTGGTTTTTGCGGAGGTTTCCACTTTTCACTGTCCTCCCCGGAACTCGGCGGTGCCGTGTGGGGGAGTGGACAATGATATCTTTTGTTGTTCTTTTCCATTGGTGGCCTGCCGCACATATATTTAGTTTTAGGGTAGTTAGTAGCCCCTAGCTTCTGTTTGCTTTAGTTAGAGGTCCCCTTGTTATTATCCTGTCTCGGTTCACGCTTTGTCTCACTCTAAGACCTGGGGGCATCGGAGTTGGGCAGACCTAATCCGCCCTTCAAACGCGGCTGCCGTGGGCACAAGAAACCATAGTCACTCAGGCGTGAACTGACCACACGGGTAAAACAACGGAGGTAGGGTGCTAGGGGCTATTCCCGTTCCCTCCCTATTCCAGCGTCACGTCCTGGTGCTCTGGACTCACTTCGCAACATCTTTCTAGTTCTGAGCATCAGGAACGTAACATTATCACCGGCCTAAAAACACACAAAAAAAAAAGTTATTTGTATTTGGTGGGCTTTGAAATTCGGCCTCATGAATCCGGCAGTATTAGGACCGAATCCCAGCCAGCTTTTGGCCAACCAGATTCAGGAACTAACTCAGATGGATCAGGATCTTACTCTTCGGGTGAGATCGCAGGAAGATCTTTTGCGAGCCTCCCCGAGTATGATTCCAGAACCAAATATGCATCTACCTGACCGTTTAACGGGTAACCGAAAGGATTTTTTTAATTTCAAGGAAGCTTGTAAGCTTTATTTTCGTTTAAGGCCCCGATCCTCTGGTACTGAGTCTCAACGGGTAGGGATTGTGATGTCATTACTACAGGGCGATCCACAGAGCCGTAACTAGACTTTTTGGTGCCCTGTGCCAGAGAGAGAATTGGCGCCATCCCCCCTTCCCCGCCCCCCACTCCCTTTTTTTTTTTTCAATAAGGACATAAGGCACATGCCTCACGGGCAAGGGGCATGACATGATTGATTCCAGAGAACGCCCACGCTATGATGCCCCTTCCCACAATGTATATTACACACACATTTAGAAACCACTGCAAGAAAATGGATTTGTACACAAATCATCTTTATATCACATTCATGCACTTAACTTGAGAGCTTGTTGTTAATCAGTTACAATACCCTTTATTAAATAACGCATTTTACTATATTGCCATACCCAGGATTCATACCTATAACCTTTTGAATTCTAATCAAACACCCTACTCATTGAGCTATTGGATCCTGCATAAAAACTATTAGAACTATATGACGCTTCTGGTACTTTGTAAAATAATAATCAACCTTGCAATTGAGCAGATCTATGTAGTGTGCACGCACACATCCAATCTCTTGCAGCCACATACTACATAGATCTGCTCAGCCACAATGTTGATAATTTTTTCACAAAGTACAAGGTAAGCTTCAAATAGTTAGAATTCATAGCTCAGTTAATAGAATTTCTGACTGCAATGCCACAGGCAATGGGTTCGAATCCCGGGTATGTCAGCATCTTGAAAAGTAATAATGGACAGTGTGACTGAATAACAAAGAAATCTCAAGTTGAGTTCATAAATGTTGTATAGGTATTAGCAACAGAAGGGGTCAGGGTAGAAGACAGCGACAGTCAGGAGATGCTGGTCTTCAAAAGAGTGGAAACTGCAAGTGAAAATAATTAAAACAGAACTGGCAAGTGCCATCAAAAGCGCCCCCTTCCATGCAGCGCTATGTGCGGTGCCCCCTTCGCACACACCTAGTTACGGGCCTGGCGATCCACAAACCTGGGCTTTTGGGCTAAAAGCCGATGATGTTGCCTTGATATCTGTAGATGCCTTTTTTAAGTCCTTAGGCCTTTTGTATGATGACCCTGATAGAGAAGCGTCGGCTGAGAGCCACCTGCGTGCACTTAAGCAAGGGAAAAATCCAGCAGAGGCGTATTGTACCGAGTTTCGCCGTTGGTCGAACGACTGTGGCTGGAATGACCCGGCCCTGCGCTGTCAGTTTCGCCTCGGTTTGTCTGAAGTTATGAAAGACAGTCTCCTTCAGTACCCCGCTCCAGAGACTCTAGACAAACTCATGGAGCTTGCTATTAAAATTGATCGTCGTCTCCGGGAGCGGAGGGCTGAAAGAGGAGCTAGTTTCAGGCCTAGTCCATGTGTGTATACTTTCCCTGAGGACGTCGAGGAGCCCATGCAAATGGGTCTCTCCCGGCTGTCCCCAGAGGAAAGAACCAGAAGGCTAAATTCTGGTCTTTGCTTGTATTGTGGTGGCAAGGGACATATCTCACGTAATTGCCCGAATAAGCAGGGAAACGCTCTGACCAAGTGAATAGTGAGGGGGTTCACTTGGGTCTGCAGTTAATCTCCTCTAATGATTCCTTATTAGTTCCTGTAAAAATTTCCTTTGGTAGCCTCAGTTCGTTGGTGTCGGCCTTTGTCGACAGTGGAGCTGCGGGAAATTTCATGGATCTTGGTTGGGCTCAGGCTTTGGGCGTTCCACAGATACCTATGGATAAACGTATCACCATGCACGGCTTGGATGGTGGTCCGCTTTCTAACGGGGTAATCACTCACCGCACACCTCCAGTACAACTGACAGTGGGGGCCCTACATTCAGAGAAAATCGAATTTTACCTTACCCATTGTCCGGCTGTCCCCGTAGTTCTGGGTCACCCCTGGCTTGCCTTTCATAATCCCACCATAGATTGGCAGTCTGGGGAGATTTCCCGATGGGGTCCCTTTTGTGTTAAATAATGTATTTTCCGTCCAGTCCGGGTTGCGGCAGTCACCCCAGAACTTATTCCTTTGGAATATCAGGACTTTGCCGACGTTTTCTCCAAGGGTAATGCGGATATTCTGCCTCCTCATCGGTCCTATGACTGCGCTATTGACTTAGTTCCCGGTGCCTCTTTACCTAAGGGGAGACTATATGCCCTGTCTGGGCCAGAAACTACGGCAATGAATGATTATGTACAGGAGAGCCTAAAAAAAGGCTTCATTAGGCCCTCGAAATCTCCATTGAGTGCAGGGTTCTTTTTTGTTGAGAAAAAAGATGGGTCGCTCAGACCATGTATTGATTTTCGGGCTTTGAATAAAATCTCTGTTAAAAACACCTACCCCTTGCCACTGATTTCAGCACTATTTGATCAGCTCCGGACTGCCGTTATCTTTTCCAAGATCGATCTTAGAGGGGCTTACAATCTCATCCGAATTAAATCTGGGGATGAGGGGAAGACGGCTTTCAGCACACAGTCGGGACATTATGAATACCTGGTGATGCCGTTTGGGCTGTCAAATGCTCCTGCTGTATTTCAAGATCTCATTAACGACGTCCTTCGCGACTTTCTAGGAAAGTTCGTGGTTGTTTATTTAGACGACATTTTGATTTACTCCGAGTCTTTAGAACAACATATTACCCATGTGCGACTGGTCCTTCAGAAGTTACGGGAAAATCATTTATACGCCAAACTGGAGAAATGTGATTTCCACATCACAGAAGTGTCCTTCCTGGGGTATATTATTTCTCCTAAGGGGTTTTTCATGGAACCAAAAAAACTCCAGGCCATCCTAAATTGGGCACAACCCACGAACTTAAAAGCAATTCAGCGCTTTTTAGGGTTTGCAAATTACTATAGGCGTTTTATTCATACCTTCTCTGATTTGGTTGCTCCTATAGTAGCATTGACTAAAAAAGGAGCGGACCCTTCCAATTGGTCGCCTGAAGCCAAGTCTGCCTTTCTGGCCTTAAAGCAGGCCTTTGTCTCAGCTCCAGTGCTCAGACACCCTAACCTGGAGCTCCCCTTTATTGTCGAGGTAGATGCCTCAGAGGTTGGAGTGTGGGCTATCCATTCTCAGGAAGACCCGGAGTCTTAGGAATTACCCCCACGTGCCTTCATGTCCAGGAAATTCTCCTCCGCAGAATCCAACTATGATGTTGGTAATCGAGACTTGTTGGCAGTTAAATGGGCTTTTGAGGAGTGGAGGCATTGGCTGGAAGGAGCTAGGCATACCATTACGGTGTTTACTGACCACAAGAACCTGCAGTATATTGAGTCAGCTAAACGGCTTAATGCTCGACAGGCACGTTGGGCGTTGTTTTTTACTCGTTTCAGGTTTATTATCACCTTCAGGCCCGGTTCCAAGAATACAAAAGCCGATGCCCTGTCACGTTGTTTTCTTCCGGTTCACAACAACCACTCGGCTACTACCCCCATAGTTCCATCGTCTGTCATCCGGGCTGGCCTCACACAGGATTTATTTACACAGCTAGTCCAGCTTCAGCAGCAGGCTCCCAAAGTCACTCCTGCAGATCGTCTCTTCGTCCCTGAATTTCTGAGAGGCACTGTTCTAGCTGAGTTTCATGATAATAAGGTTCTGGTCATCCGGGTATCACTAAGACCTTGGAGTTAATCTCTCGCTCAGTGTGGTGGCCTAATCTTTCTAAAGATGTAAGGGAATTTGTCCGTTCCTGTCAGGTTTTTGCTCAGTACAAGGTATCTCGATCGTTGCCGGTCGGGCAACTCATACCTTTAGCCATTCCTCTCAGGCCATGGTCACATATATCCATGGATTTCGTGGTGGACCTTCCTCTTTCAGCTGGATTTCGAGTCATTTGGGTGGTAGTAGACCGTTTTAGTAAGATGGCCCACTTCATTGCTCTTCCCCGATTACCCTCTGCTCAAGGGCTGGCAGTTTTATTTCTCCGCCATGTGTTCAGGCTCCATGGTTTACCCAGGGATATTGTCTCTGATCGGGGACCGCAATTCATCGCCCGTTTCTGGAAACGTTTTTGTGCCTTATTAAATATGAAACTCTCTTTAACATCTGGGTACCATCCACAGTCTAACGGACAAACTGAACGTGTTAATCAGTCGTTAAAACAGTATTTACGGCTATATTCGGCCAAACTTCAGAATGATTGGTCTGAATTTCTTCCTTTGGCCGAGTTTGCCTATAATAACTCTTGTCATTCTTCCACCAAGGAGTCCCCATTCTTTTCGGTCTTGGGCTTTCATCCTAGAGCCAATTCTTTTTACCCTCATTTTCCAGTCTCCTCGTTGACCTTAACTTCCCATCTCAGAATGATTTGGAAAAAGGTGCACCTTGCCCTTAAGAAGGCTGCCTTCCGAGAAAAAAAAATTTCTGATAGGTTCCGACGCCCATGCACTTTTAAGGTGGGAGATAAGGTGTGGTTGTCAACCCGCAACATCAAGCTCCGACAACCCTCGGCTAGATTGGGACCCAAATTTATTGGATCGTTCCTTATCATTAAGAAGGTCAACCCAGTTGCTTTTCGGCTATGCTTGCCTAAATCACTCAAAATTGGCAATACTTTTCAGTGTTCCCTTCTGAAGCAGTATTTTTCTTCCAGGAGATTCCCTCGGAAAACTTCCCAGGGTAGACCTCCTGCGGATGTTCAGGGGCAACAAGAGTTCTTGGTGGAGAAGGTTTTAGATTCCAAAGTTTCTCGGGGCCGGCTTAATTTTTTTGTTCACTGGAAAGGCTATGGCCCGGAAGAAAGGTCTTGGGTCCTGGATAAGGATCTACATGCCCCTAAACTTAAGAGATTATTCTTTCAGGAATTTCCTCAGAAACCCGGCTTTAGGGGTTCTTTAACCCCTCCTCAAGGGGGGGTACTGTTAGGTGCCGCGGTCCGCGGCGCCGCTCGGTCTGCTTCCGAGCGACGCTCATGGCCACCGCACCTCCCTTCCTGCCCGCCCGGCGCCTAGCAACGCCAGGACGCCGTGCGCGCTGAGCCGCCGGGTCCCTGGCAACGCCAGGCCGCCGTGCGCGCTGAGCCGCTGGGTCCCTGGCAATGCTGGGATGCCGTGCGTGCGTAGCCGCCGGACCCTTAGCAATGGGGACGCCACAGACGAACCGCGTTCCCCGTTGCTTCCTATCAATCAATATACCTGTTAGCTCTGGTCGTGCAGCAGGGCAGCTGCACGACATTACTAATTAAGCTTCACTGCAGCTATTGGAGGGCTCCCTGTTATATTCTCCCTCACTACCTGGCACAGACGCCGGTGATAGCTTCCTGTATGCTGTTCCTGCCTTGTAACGTCTGTTCCTGGTCAGCTGTATCTGGTCGATCCTGCTCCCTGTGCTCCTGAGTCCTGGAGTTCTGAAGCCGGTACTGGGAATCCTTCCTGTTCAAGTGAACCTGTTGCAGTCATCTGGGGGTTCTCGTTTGTTGGGGTTCTCTCCCGGTTTCGTGAGTAGCGGCTTCTGCCGCGTGTTGCGGCCTAGGCCGCTTAGTCCTTTTTGTACTTTTTGTATTGGTGGTTTTTGCGGAGGTTTCCGCTTTTCACTGTCCTCCCCGGAACTCGGCGGTGCCGTGTGGGGGAGTGGACAGTGATATCTTTTGTTGTTCTTTTCCTTTGGCGGCGTGCCGCACATATATTTAGTTTTAGGGTAGTTAGTAGCCCCTAGCTTCTGTTTGCTTTAGTTAGAGGTCCCCTTGTTATTATCCTGTCTCGGTTCACGCTTTGTCTCACTCTAAGACCTGGGGGCATCTGAGTTGGGCAGACCTAATCTGCCCTTCAAACGCGGCTGCCGTGGGCCCAAGAAACCATAGTCACTCAGACGTGAACTGACCACATGGGTAAAACAACGGAGGTAGGGTGCTAGGGGCTATTCCCGTTCCCTCCCTATTTCAGCATCACGTCCTGGTGCTCTGGACTCACTTCGCAACATCTTTCTAGTTCTGAGCATCACGAACGTAACAGGCATATTGCCGGGTTGCTGATGTCAGCGGTGACGCGGCGGGGGCGGTGCTAGAGAGCACATGATCTTCAAGTGCCGCCTGTACATGGAGCGTGAATGGGAGCCGGGTCACATTGACTCGGCTCCCATTCACACCGCACAGTTAGCCGGGTTGAACACGGGTTCAACCCTGCTCAAGAGCAGGGTTGAAATACCGGGTCACTGGACACGGTATTTCAACCCCGGCACCCTTTCATACCGCACATGAACACGGGTTATGCTCATGTGCCAAAAACCCGTTTCAGAGGTGCTGGTGTGAAAGGGGTATGAATCAGGCACCCAGGGTGCCATGTAGAAGATCCCAATTCATATTCTGCAGCCAGCATCACCTTTCTCATTATATCTTTGGAAAGATTGCTCTGCCAGCAGACGGTATGGCAGAGGCAGAGCTGGCAGTACCATTAGGCAGTTGCCAGTGCGCTGGCATTTAGCAGGCACAGCTGAATCCACTGACCACAAAAATGAAGGTGCAGATCTTACAAGCCGTGACCACTGCTTGCCCTGTACAACTGCACTACTGTGTGAATGTGATGCAGCCAGTGCAGCGCACATCTCCTGCTCTCTCCTTCCCTTTTCTCCCCAGCCAGGCATAGCTGAAAGCTTCACCTCCCAGACGAGTGCCTGGTGAGACGCATGGTAAGTGTCAGTGACAGTGAAACCTTAGCCAATGCTGCTTTTTCTATTGTACTGTATGTGTACCATGGCTCCAGCTTGTACCCTGTGGTGTAATGTTGGAAGAGAGGTTGGGGGGAATTTGTAATGCGAAGATAACTGGTAATTGTAGTGAGAAAATGTAAGGTTTTCTGTATATTTTAGCCATATGCAATGGCCAATGGTTATGGCTAAAAACATACATTTATTAACCTAACACAGAAGACACTAGATGTAAATATAGTACTAATCATACAGAAAAATAATACAGGTATCACTTGGTCTATAAAAGAGGACTAAATTCCAATGACCTAGGTGCTACCATATTGTTAGCTGTGCAATCTTTTGTAGTAAAACATGTATATTTTTAAAAGGCATACCTAATATACTGTATGTCATTTACAAATAGAAACATAGGCATGAGCCCAAAATAAAACTAGAGATGTGCACCGGAGATTTTTCAGGTTTTGTGTTTTGGTTTTGAATTTGGTTATGCAGTCGTGTTCTGGATTCGGACGCATTTTGGCAAAACCTCCCTTGAGAATTTTTGTTGGATTCGGGTATGTTTTGGATTTGGGTGTTTTTTTTTCAAAAACCCCTCAAAAAAAGCTTAAATCATAGAATTTGGGGGTAATTTTGATCCTATAGTATTACTAACCTCAATAACCATAATTTCCACTCATTTCCAGTCAATTCTGAACACCTCACACCTCACAATATTATTTTTAGTCCTAATATTTGCACAGAGGTCGCTGGATGACTAAGCTAAGCGACCCAAGTGGCCAGCACAAACACCTGGCCCATCTAGGAGTGGCACTGCAGTGTCAAACAGGATGGCACTTAAAAAAATTGGCCCCAAACATCACATGATGCAAAGATAAATAAAAAATAAAAAAAGAGGTGCAAGATGGAATTGTCCGTGGGCCCTCCCACCACCCTTATATTGTATAAACAGGACATGCACACTTTAACAAACCCATCATTTCAGCAACAGGGTCTGCCACATGACTGTGGCTGAAATGACTGGTTAGTGTGGGCCCCCACCAAAAAAGAAGCAATCAGTCTCTCCTTGCACAAACTGGCTCTACAGAGGCAGGATGTCCACCTCCTCCTCATTGTCCGATTCCTCACCCCTGTCACTGTGTACATCCCCCTCCTCACAGAGTATTAATTCGTCCCAACTGGAATCCACCATCACAGGTCCCTGTGTACTTTCTGGAGGCAATTGCTGGTAAATGACTCCACGGAGGAATTGATTATAATTCATTTTGATGAACATCATATTCTCCACACTTTCTGGAAGTAACCTCCTACACCGATCGCTGACAAGGTTACCAGCTGCACTAAACACTCTTTTGGAGTACACACTGGAGGGGGGCAACTTAGGTAAAATAAAGCCAGTTTGTGCAAGGGCCTCCAAATTGCCTCTTTTTCCTGCCAGTATACGTACGGACTGTCTAACGTGCCTACAGTGATGCAGTCACTCATATAATCCTCCATCATTCTTTCAATGGTGACAGAATCATATGCAGTGACAGTAGACGACATGTCAGTAATCGTTGGCAGGTCCTTCAGTCCGAACCAGATGTTAGCTATCGTTCCTGACTGCCCTGCATCACCGCCAGCATGTGGTTTTGGAAATTTTATCCTTTTCCTGGCAGCTCCAGTGGCGTGAGAAAATGAAGGAGGAGCTGTTGGCGGATCACGTTTCGCTTGACTTGACAATTGTCTCACCAACAGGTCTTTGAACATCTGCAGACTTGTGTCTGCCGGAAAGAGAGATACAACGTAGGCTTTAAACCCAGGATCGAGCACGGTGGCCAAAATGTAGTGCTCTGATTTTAACAGATTGACTACCCGTGAATCCTGGTTAAGCGAATGAAGGGCTTCATCCACAAGTCCCACATGCCTAGCGGAATCACTCCGTTTTAGCTCCTCCTTCAATCTCTCCAGCTGCTTCTGCAAAAACCAGATGAGGGGAATGACCTGACTCAGGCTGGCAGTGTCTGAAATGACTTCACGTTTGGCAAGTTCAAAGGGATGCAGAACCTTGCACAACGTTGAAATCATTCTCCACTGCGCTTGAGTCAGGTGCATTTTCCTTCCTTAGCCTATATCGTAAGCAGATGTATAGGCTTGAATGGCCTTTTGCTGCTCCTCCATCCTCTGAAGCATATAGAGGGTTGAATTCCACCTCGTTACCACCTCTTGCTTCAGCTGATGGCAGGGCATGTTCAGGAGTGTTTGCTGGTGCTCCAGTATTCGGTGTCAGAAATCTGCATTCTCCATCGCATCACTTCCAGTGAACAGGCGTCTCCTGGCTTCAGTCCTCTGTCTTCAGAGTATCCCCTGTGAATTGGACCTGTGGAACTACAGGTCCCAGCAGTTCCGTTCCAGTTCAGTTCCAGTCTTCAGTCTCCTGCAGCCTGGAGCACACAGTGCTTCTAGTTAAACAGCATTAACTCCCGGTGCACTACTGATCCCTGCCAGCAACCAGCAGTGCATTGCATTAACTGTCTACAGAATAATTCTCCTGGTTAATCACCAGCTCCAGTTAACTCTCAGCTGATCTGGTCACTCAATCCAGCAGGGTGTGTTCTCACAGAGATTCATCCAATCATCATAGAGCAAGGGGTATAAACTCCAGTTCCTGGCTCATTCTCATCGCCTCGGAGAACGAGTCACATTTGGTGTGTCAAGTTCTCCTGGTTCCCTGTGTTCCTGTCTCCAGTGGATCCCCGTGTTCCTGTCTCCAGTGGTTCCCTGTGGTTTCTCATGGATACTCTCCTGCCTGCTTTAGACTCCAGCCACAGCCTGCTACTAATCATTTGCAGTAAAAGACTCTCCTCAGGTGTCATTCATTGCCTAACCTATGCACCTTGTTACCAGCATTCCATTCTGTGCATTGCATAAAGCACTTAACAAGCATGCTGAGTTAGGACTGTCTCCTGCCTGGGCCTTGCTTGGCTAAAGAACTTTTATGTTACGAAGACTGTGTGCTTTTTACAATTACCGGAGTTCTGTTTGTTTCAATCATAGTTACTAGTGACTTTTGAATATTTATTTCCTTGGATTAAGTTACCATTCATTATTCCTATTATCGGTTGTACCAGTTATCATCCATACTTCAGTTCCTGTTATTTCTGGTTTTGCATTCCACTGCAATTGCATTCCACTGCACCTGTTATTCAATTGCTTTGTGATCCCTGTGACATAATAAATATCAGCGCCTATGCGCAGGACTATTCTTCGGTCTCCTCGTGTAATACATCACACCTACACTGACCCACTAGTGCCTCCTCCGGGGACAGACTAAATCAGAATCCTGACATTCGGCACGTGGTGGCTGAATGCCAAAAGTGGCCGGCAATTCTTCGGGCCACCAACAGCATCTCTTGCACACCCCTGTCATTTTTTAAAAAATTCTGCACCACCAAATTCATTGTATGTGCAAAACATGAGACGTGCTGGAATTTGCCTACATGTAATGCACGCACAATATTGGTGGCGTTGTCCAATGTCATAAATCCCCAGGAGAGTCCAATTGGGGTAAGCCAATCTGCGATGATGTTCCTCAGTTTCCGTAAGAGGTTGTCAGCTGTGTGCCTCTTATGGAAAGCGGTGATACAAAGCGTAGCCTGCCTAGGAACGAGTTGGCTTTTGCGAGATGCTGCTACTGGTGCCGCCGCTGCTGTTGTTGCTGCAGGAGGCATTACATCTACCCAGTGGGCTGTCACAGTCATATAGTCCTTAGTCTGCCCTGCTCCACGAGTCCACATGTCCGTGGTTAAGTGGACATTGGGTACAACTGCATTTTTTAGGACACTGGTGACTCTTTTTCTGACGTCTGTGTACATTCTCGGTATCGCCTGCCTAGAGAAGTGGAACCTAGATGGTATTTGGTACCGGGGACACACTACCTCAAGAAATTCTCTAAGTCCCTGTGAACTAACGGCGGATACGCCTAACACCAACATAGTTGTCAAGGCCAGAGGTATCCGCTTTGCAACAGGATGACTGTTGTGATATTTCATCTTCCTCGCAAAGGACTGTTGGACAGTCAATTGCTTACTGGAAGTAGTACAAGTGGTCTTCCAACTTCCCCTCTGGGATGACGATCGACTCCCAGCAGCAACAACAGCAGCGCCAGCAGCAGTAGGCGTTACACTCAAGGATCCTACGGAGGAATCCCAGTTAGGAGAGGACTCGTCAGACTTGCCAGTGACATGGCCTGCAGGACTATTGGTGTTCCTGTCTAAGGAGGAAATTCACACTGAGGGAGTTGGTGAGGTGGTTTGCAGGAGCTTGGGTACAAGAGGAAGAAGGGATTTAGTTGTCAGTGGACTGCTTCCGCTGTCACCCAAAGTTTTTGAACTTGTCAATGACTTCTGATGAATGCGCTCCAGGTGACGTATAAGGGAGGATGTTTCTAGGTGGTTAACGTCCTTAACCCTACTTATTACAGCATGACAAAGGCAACACACGGCTTGACACCTGTTGTCGGCATTTCTGTTGAAATAATTCCACACCGAAGAGGTGATTTTTTTTTTGTATTTTGACCAGGCATGTCAATGGCCTTATTCATCCCACGGACAACAGGTATCTCCCCGGGTGGCTGACTTAAACAAACCACCTCACCATCAGAATCCTCCTTGTCAATTTCCTCCTCAGCGACAGCAACACCCATATCCTCATCCTGGTGTACTTCAACATTGACATCTTCAATTTGACTATCAGGAAATGGACTGTGGGTGCTCCTTCCAGCACTTGCAGGGGGCGTGCAAATGGTGGAAGGAGCCACCTCTTCCCTTCCAGTGTTGGGAAGGTCAGGCATCACAACCGACACAATTGGACTCTCCTTGGGGATTTGTGATTTAGAAGAACGCACAGTTCTTTGCTGTGCTTTTGCCAGCTTAAGTCTTTTCATTTTTCTAGCGGAAGGATGAGTGCTTCTATCCTCATATGAAGCTGAACCACTAGTCATGAACATAGGCCAGGGCCTCAGCCGTTCCTTGCCACTCCGTGTCGTAAATGGCATATTGGCAAGTTTACGCTTCTCCTCATATGCTTTTAATTTAGATTTTTGGGTCATTTTTCTGAACTTTTGTTTTTTGGATTTTACATGCTCTCTACTATGACATTGGGCATCGGCCTTGGCAGACAACGTTGATGGCATTTCATCGTCTCTGCCATGACTAGTGGCAGCAGCTTCAGCACTAGGTGGAAGTGGATCTTGATCTTTACCTATTTTACCCTCCACATTTTTGTTCTCCATTTTTTAATGTGTGGAATTATATGCCAGTAATATATCTGGAATTAGACGGCAGTAATGTCTGGAATTAGATACCACTAGATAGATACCAGATACCACTGTGACTGCAATGATGATGACCTATGCACAGTGACAGGACACTACCACAGCACTCTACAGCAGCAAGATGCAGCACAAGACACTGGACTTTTGGTCACCACAATGCGGCACTGATGCTGAGCACAGATATTGAGCACTGTTCAGGATAATAGAACTGACACTGGGCAGCGAGAACAGCACTGGAGTACTGTACTGTACTACTATATATACTGGTCAGTGGTCACCACAATGCAGCAATGATAATAATGAGCACAGTTACTGAGCACTGTTCAGGATAATAGAACTGACACGGAGCAGCAAAATACAGCAATGGACTACTGTACTGTACAACCATATACTGGTCACCACAATGCAGCAATGATAATAATGAGCACAGATATGAGCACTGTTCAGGATAATAAAACTGACACGGAGTAGCAAAATACAGCAATGGACTACTGTACTGTACTACCATATACTTGTCACCACAATGCAGCAATGATAATAATGAGCACAGATATTGAGCACTGTTCAGGATAATAAAACTGACACTGGGCAGCGAGTACAGCACTGGACTACTGTACTGTACTACTATATACTGGTCAGTGGTCACCACAATGAAGCAATGCTTTTTGCAGTATACATGCTCCCATTGGGCGAAATAATCAGGCGCCATGGCCTGGTCTACCACTGCTATGCAGATGATACACAACTGTACTTGTCCTTTGCTCCGGGCACTGATAACCCAATAGCAACCCTAAATGGCTGTCTAGCTGAGCTACAGGAGTGGATGAGCGCCAGTTGGCTGCGACTGAACCCAGATAAAACAGATGTCCTTATGATACGACCACAACATCAAAGGACAAGACTGCAGCATAGCCAACCAACTGGAATAACACTCGGGGATTCAGAATTACAGACCAGTGATCGTGCGTGGAATCTTGGCATTGTCCTGGATGGTGGCTTGACACTTAAACATCAGATATCAGCCACAATCAGATCCTCATTCTTTCACCTGAGGAACATAGCCAGAATCAAGCACTTAATTCCCTCAGATGATATGCCAAAAGTCATACATGCATTTGTATCATCTCGATTAGACTACTGTAATGCCCCCTACCTTGGTCTCCCAGCAAAAGAATTGCAACGCTTACAGCTGGTGCAAAACACAGCTGCCAGGCTGTTAACCAACCAGCCCCGTTCTAGCCACATAACACCCATCCTCTACTCCCTTCACTGGCTGCCTGTAAGATGGCGAATCATCTTCAAGATTGGCTTACTGAGTTTCAAAGCATTACGTGACCAGGGCCCAAGGTACCTGAAAAGCTTCTGACCCCATACTGTCCCACTCGATTACTGCGATCTGTAGATGAAGGACTTTTAGCAGTACCTAGAATATACCGTAATTCATCTGGGGGTCGAGCTCCGACTCTATGGAACTCACTTCCCCGCACAGTGCGAGAGGCCCCAACTATAGAATCCTTCAAAAGTATACTCAAGACTTTCCTGTTTACTCAAGCATTTCCATAGTGTCCCTTTTAGTATCTTCATGCTTCTGTATTTTATGAAAATGTACTTCATTATTTTCTGTACTATATTATGCTATGTATCTGTTAAGCGCCTTGAGTCCTATTGGAGAAAGAGCGCTATATAAATAAAATTATTATTATTATTATTATTATTATTATTATAATAATGAGCACAGATACTGAGCCCTGTTCAGGATAATAGAACTGACACTGGGCAGCGAGAACAGCACTGGACTACTGTACTGTACTACTATATATACTGGTCAGTGGTCACCACAATGCAGCAATGATAATAATGAGCACAGATACTGAGCACTGTTCAGGATAATAGAACTGACACTGGGCAGCGAGAACAGCACTGGACTACTGTACTGTACTACTATATATACTGGTCAGTGGTCACCACAATGCAGCAATGATAATAATGAGCACAGATACTGAGCACTGTTCAGGATAATAGAACTGACACTGGGCAGCGAGAACAGCACTGGACTACTGGACTGTACTACTATATATACTGGTCAGTGGTCACCACAATGCAGCAATGATAATAATGAGCACAGATTCTGAGCACTGTTCAGGATAATAGAACTGACACTGGGCAGCGAGAACAGCACTGGACTACTGTACTGTACTACTATATATACTGGTCAGTGGTCACCACAATGCAGCAATGATAATAATGAGCACAGATACTGAGCACTGTTCAGGATAATAGAACTGACACTGCGCAGCGAGAACAGCACTGGACTACTGGACTGTACTACTTTATATACTGGTCAGTGGTCACCACAATGCAGCAATGATAATAATGAGCACAGATACTGAGCACTGTTCAGGATAATAGAACTGACACTGGGCAGCGAGAACAGCACTGGACTACTGTACTGTACTACTATATATACTGGTCAGTGGTCACCACAATGCAGCAATGATAATAATGAGCACAGATACTGAGCACTGTTCAGGATAATAGAACTGACACGGACCAGCAAAATACAGCAATGGACTACTGTACTATACTACTATATACTGGTCACCACAATGTAGCACTGATACTGAGCACAGATATTGAGCTGATATTTAGCTGATATTGGGCTATTCAGAAGAGAACGTAGCCACGTCCTCTCGCTATATCGACAATGCACGACTGAAAATGGCGGCGACGCGCGGCTCTTTATATGGAATCCGAATCTCGCGAGAATCCGACAGCGGGATGATGACGGATTCTCACATTTTCCCCCGTTCGGGTTTTGCGTGTAAGGCAGGAAGAACTGAGGGTGCCTCGGACCCGTGTAAACCATGTGAAGTTTGGGGGGGTTCGGATCTCGACGAACCGAACCCGCTCATCTCTAAATAAAACCAACAGAAACGGTAAAACTATTAATAGAGGCATTAAGGTTGGGGTAGGGGGGGTAGTAGACTGAATCTTTACCTAGGGTGCATAGAAACTGGGCACTGGCCCTTGGTTAGAAACGGAGGGGGTTGGGGCTGCACAATATGGGGGGTGGGGGCAGGGGGAGGGGTCAGCAATACAGTGCCTGGCAGGAGAATAATCCTGGAGACACAATGAAGAACAAGCTGCGTTGAAACCATAACCATAATACCCTACAGACTCCTCTCACCAAGAGCCACCCAGGGGACACAAACCATATAAACCCTAACAGAACTCAGCTTTATGTATGAAAGATTATGCTCCTGGTTGCTGGAGGGGAAAAAAAACACCAAGAAAATACATCTCATGCTGCACACATGTAACAACAATTAGAATGAAGTCCCCACAGTTGATGATTCATTTTCCGGATGCTGTCCTCTCTCTCAAGGGAAATTTGGGGATTCTATTCAAATTTTTGCAACTCTCACTTTGTATCTTCTTGCTGCAGTTGTTCCTACAGAATAAATTATCCACGTTTATATTGCACACGAAAAAAAGGACCCAGCATATGCAGGGTCACAACAGTCTGCCTCCTGCTCTGTTCCACCCCATCCCATCTCTGCTATGTCCCGTTGTCCCACGGTCCCACCCCACAACAACCAATCAGCGTCTCCCCCCCCCTCCTACTCCTCTGTTTTGCTCCCATACTTTCCAGTTTCACTGTGGCTTCTTTTCTCTTGCTAGGTCTGTCTGAATCTATTGTGGAACACACCTTGTGTGTCCTAGGGAGCACTTCTGGTTCAATTATCAGCAAAACACCCAAATGCTTCCCAGAAAAGGTAATTCCTCAATACCCCTTGTGAGAGGAATTAGCAGCAGAAAGAAAGAGGTAATAATGCCACTGTATAGGTCATTGGTACGGCCTCATCTAGAATACTGTGTTTAATTCTGGAGGCCATATCTTCAAAAGGATATAAATACATTAGAGACTGTACAAAGAAGGGCGAGTAAAATGGTGCATGGCCTACATCACAAAGCATACCCAGAAAGACTAAAAAATCTCAATATGTATAGTTTGCAGCAGAGAAGGGAAAGAGGGGACATGATAGAAACTTTCAAATATATCAAGGGTTTTAACAAAGTCCAGGAGGGAAACATTCTCCAAATGAAGAGAAGCAATAGGACATGAGGACATGCACTGAGACTGGAGAGGGGGGGGGGGGGGGGATTATGAGGAAAAATAGCTTCACAGAAAGGGTAGTGGACAAGTGGAATAGCCTCCCATCAGAGGTGGTAGAGGCTCGGACAATAGAGCAATTTAAACCAGTGATGTGCACCGGACATTTTTCGGGTTTTGTGTTTTGGTTTTGGATTCGGTTCCGCGGCCGTGTTTTGGATTCGGACACGTTTTGGCAAAACCTCACCAAAAATGTTTTGTCGGATTCGGGTGTGTTTTGGATTCGGGTGTTTTTTTTCAAAAAACCCTAAAAAACAGGTTAAATCATAGAATTTTGGGGTCATTATGATCCCATAGTATTATTAACCTCAATAACCATAATTTCCACTCATTTCCAGTCTATTCTGAACACCTCACACCTCACAATATTAATTTTAGTCCTAAAATTTGCACCGAGGTCGCTTAATGGCTAAGCTAAGCGACACAAGTGGCCGACACAAACACCTGGCCCATCTAGGAGTGGCACTGCAGTGTCAGGCAGGATGGCACTTCAAAAAAATAGTCCCCAAACAGCACATGATGCAAAGAAAAAAAGAGGCGCACCAAGGTCGCTGTGTGACTAAGCTAAGCGACACAAGTGGCCGACACAAACACCTGGCCCATCTAGGAGTGGCACTGCAGTGTCAGGCAGGATGGCACTTCAAAAAAGTTGTCCCCAAACAGCACATGATGCAAAGAAAAAAAAAGAGGCGCACCAAGGTCGCTGTGTGACTAAGCTAAGCGACACAAGTGGCCGACACAAACACCTGGCCCATCTAGGAGTGGCACTGCAATGTCAGGCAGGATGGCACTTCAAAAAAATTGTCCCCAAACAGCACATGATGCAAAGAAAAAAAGAGGTGCACCAAGGTCGCTGTGTGACTAAGCTAAGCGACACAAGTGGCCGACACAAACACCTGGCCCATCTAGGAGTGGCACTGCAGTGTCAGGCAGGATGGCACTTCAAAAAAATTGTCCCCAAACAGCTCATGATCCAAAGAAAAAAAGAGGCGCACCAAGGTCGCTGTGTGACTAAGCTAAGCAACACAAGTGGCCGACACAAACACCTGGCCCATCTAGGAGTGGCACTGCAGTGTCAGGCAGGATGGCACTTCTAAAAAATTGTCCCCAAACAGCACATGATGCAAAGAAAAAAAGAGGCGCACCAAGGTCGCTGTGTGACTAAGCTAAGCGACACAAGTGGCCGACACAAACACCTGGCCCATCTAGGAGTGGCACTGCAGTGTCAGGCAGGATGGCACTTCAAAAAAATAGTCCCCAAACAGCACATGATGCAAAGAAAAAAAGAGGCGCACCAAGGTCGCTGTGTGACTAAGCTAAGCGACACAAGTGGCTGACACAAACACCTGGCCCATCTAGGAGTGGCACTGCAGTGTCAGGCAGGATGGCACTTCAAAAAAAATTGTCCCCAAACAGCTCATGATGCAAAGAAAAAAAGAGGCGCACCAAGGTCGCTGTGTGACTAAGCTAAGCGACACAAGTGGCCGACACAAACACCTGGCCCATCTAGGAGTGGCACTGCAGTGTCAGGCAGGATGGCACTTCTAAAAAATTGTCCCCAAACAGCACATGAGGCAAAGAAAAAAAGAGGCGCACCAAGGTCGCTGTGTGACTAAGCTAGTATACTTGACGACACAGAGGTAGGTAGAGCAGTGGCCTTCCGTACCGCACTGCTATATATACTGGTGATCACTGTGTCAGCAAACTGCAAAACTAAAATGCACCACAGGTATAGAATGTAGATGGATAGTATACTTAGTGACGACACAGAGGTAGGTACAGCAGTGGCCTTCCGTACCATACTGCTATATATAGTATACTGGTTGTCACTGTGTCAGCAAACTGCAAAACTAAAATGCACCACAGGTATAGAATGTAGATGGATAGTATACTTAATGACGACACAGAGGTAGGTACAGCAGTGGCCTTCCGTACCGTACTGCTATATATACTGGTGGTCACTGTGTCAGCAAACTGCAAAACTAAAATGCACCACAGGTATAGAATGTAGATGGATAGTATACTTAATGACGACACAGAGGTAGGTAGAGCAGTGGCCTTCCGTACCGTACTGCTATATATACTGGTGGTCACTGTGTCAGCAAACTGCAAAACTAAAATGCACCACAGGTATAGAATGTAGATGGATAGTATACTTAATGACGACACAGAGGTAGGTACAGCAGTGGCCTTCCGTACCGTACTGCTATATATAGTATACTGGTGGTCACTGTGTCAGCAAACTGCAAAACTAAAATGCACCACAGGTATAGAATGTAGATGGATAGTATACTTAATGACGACACAGAGGTAGGTACAGCAGTGGCCTTCCGTACCATACTGCTATATATAGTATACTGGTTGTCACTGTGTCAGCAAACTGCAAAACTAAAATGCACCACAGGTATAGAATGTAGATGGATAGTATACTTAATGACGACACAGAGGTAGGTACAGCAGTGGCCTTCCGTACCGTACTGCTATATATACTGGTGGTCACTGTGTCAGCAAACTGCAAAACTAAAATGCACCACAGGTATAGAATGTAGATGGATAGTATACTTAATGACGACACAGAGGTAGGTAGAGCAGTGGCCTTCTGTACCGTACTGCTATATATACTGGTGGTCACTGTGTCAGCAAACTGCAAAACTAAAATGCACCACAGGTATAGAATGTAGATGGATAGTATACTTAATGACGACACCGAGGTAGGTACAGCAGTGGCCTTCCGTACCGTACTGCTATATATAGTATACTGGTGGTCACTGTGTCAGCAAACTGCAAAACTAAAATGCACCACAGGTATAGAATGTAGATGGATAGTATACTTAATGATGACACAGAGGTAGGTACAGCAGTGGCCTTCCGTACCGTACTGCTATATATATAGTATACAGGTGGTCACTGTGTCAGCAAACTGCAAAACTAAAATGCACCACAGGTATAGAATGTAGATGGATAGTATACTTAATGACGACACAGAGGTAGGTACAGCAGTGGCCTTCCATACCGTACTGCTATATATACTGGTGGTCACTGTGTCAGCAAACTGCAAAACTAAAATGCACCACAGGTATAGAATGTAGATGGATAGTATACTTAATAACGACACAGAGGTAGGTAGAGCAGTGGCCTTCCGTACCGTACTGCTATATATACTGGTTGTCACTGTGTCAGCAAACTGCAAAACTAAAATGCACCACAGGTATAGAATGTAGATGGATAGTATACTTAATGACGACACAGAGGTAGGTACAGCAGTGGCCTTCCATACCGTACTGCTATATATACTGGTGGTCACTGTGTCAGCAAACTGCAAAACTAAAATGCACCACAGGTATAGAATGTAGATGGATAGTATACTTAATAACGACACAGAGGTAGGTAGAGCAGTGGCCTTCCGTACCGTACTGCTATATATACTGGTTGTCACTGTGTCAGCAAACTGCAAAACTAAAATGCACCACAGGTATAGAATGTAGATGGATAGTATACTTAATGACGACACAGAGGTAGGTACAGCAGTGGCCTTCCGTACCGTACTGCTATATATAGTATAGTGGTGGTCACTGTGTCAGCAAACTGCGAAACTAAAATGCACCACAGGTATAGAATGTAGATGGATAGTATACTTAATGACGACACAGAGGTAGGTACAGCAGTGGCCTTCCGTACCGTACTGCTATATATACTGGTGGTCACTGTGTCAGCAAACTGCAAAACTAAAATGCACCACAGGTATAGAATGTAGATGGCTAGTATACTTAATGACGACACTGAGGTAGGTACAGCAGTGGCCTTCCGTACCGTACTGCTATATATACTGGTGGTCACTGTGTCAGCAAACTGCAAAACTAAAATGCACCACAGGTATAGAATGTAGATGGATAGTATACTTAATGACGACACAGAGGTAGGTACAGCAGTGGCCTTCCGTACCGTACTGCTATATATAGTATACTGGTGGTCACTGTGTCAGCAAACTGCAAAACTAAAATGCACCACAGGTATAGAATGTAGATGGATAGTATACTTAATGATGACACAGAGGTAGGTACAGCAGTGGCCTTCCGTACCGTACTGCTATATATATAGTATACTGGTGGTCACTGTGTCAGCAAACTGCAAAACTAAAATGCACCACAGGTATAGAATGTAGATGGATAGTATACTTAATGACGACACAGAGGTAGGTACAGCAGTGGCCTTCCGTACCGTACTGCTATATATACTGGTGGTCACTGTGTCAGCAAACTGCAAAACTAAAATGCACCACAGGTATAGAATGTATATGGATAGTATACTTAATAACGACACTGAGGTAGGTAGAGCAGTGGCCTTCCGTACCGTACTGCTATATATACTGGTTGTCACTGTGTCAGCAAACTGCAAAACTAAAATGCACCACAGGTATAGAATGTAGATGGATAGTATACTTAATGACGACACAGAGGTAGGTACAGCAGTGGCCTTCCGTACCGTACTGCTATATATAGTATAGTGGTGATCACTGTGTCAGCAAACTGCAAAACTAAAATGCACCACAGGTATAGAATGTAGATGGATAGTATACTTAATGACGACACAGAGGTAGGTAGAGCAGTGGCCTACTGTACCGTACTGCTATATATACTGGTGGTCACTGTGTCAGCAAACTGCAAAACTAAAATGCACCACAGGTATAGAATGTAGATGGATAGTATACTTAATGACGACACAGAGGTAGGTACAGCAGTGGCCTTCCGTACCGTACTGCTATATATAGTATACTGGTGGTCACTGTGTCAGCAAACTGCAAAACTAAAATGCACCACAGGTATAGAATGTAGATGGATAGTATACTTAATGATGACACAGAGGTAGGTACAGCAGTGGCCTTCCGTACCGTACTGCTATATATATAGTATACTGGTGGTCACTGTGTCAGCAAACTGCAAAACTAAAATGCACCACAGGTATAGAATGTAGATGGATAGTATACTTAATGACGACACAGAGGTAGGTACAGCAGTGGCCTTCCGTACCGTACTGCTATATATACTGGTGGTCACTGTGTCAGCAAACTGCAAAACTAAAATGCACCACAGGTATAGAATGTAGATGGATAGTATACTTAATAACGACACAGAGGTAGGTAGAGCAGTGGCCTTCTGTACCGTACTGCTATATATACTGGTTGTCACTGTGTCAGCAAACTGCAAAACTAAAATGCACCACAGGTATAGAATGTAGATGGATAGTATACTTAATGACGACACAGAGGTAGGTACAGCAGTGGCCTTCCGTACCGTACTGCTATATATAGTATAGTGGTGGTCACTGTGTCAGCAAACTGCAAAACTAAAATGCACCACAGGTATAGAATGTAGATGGATAGTATACTTAATGACGACACAGAGGTAGGTACAGCAGTGGCCTTCCGTACCGTACTGCTATATATACTGGTGGTCACTGTGTCAGCAAACTGCAAAACTAAAATGCACCACAGGTATAGAATGTAGATGGATAGTATACTTAATGACGACACTGAGGTAGGTACAGCAGTGGCCTTCCGTACCGTACTGCTATATATACTGGTGGTCACTGTGTCAGCAAACTGCAAAACTAAAATGCACCACAGGTATAGAATGTAGATGGATAGTATACTTAATGACGACACAGAGGTAGGTACAGCAGTGGCCTTCCGTACCGTACTGCTATATATACTGGTGGTCACTGTGTCAGCAAACTGCAAAACTAAAATGCACCACAGGTATAGAATGTAGATGGATAGTATACTTAATGACGACACTGAGGTAGGTACAGCAGTGGCCTTCCGTACCGTACTGCTATATATACTGGTGGTCACTGTGTCAGCAAACTGCAAAACTAAAATGCACCACAGGTATAGAATGTAGATGGATAGTATACTTAATGACGACACAGAGGTAGGTACAGCAGTGGCCTACTGTACCGTAATGCTATATATTATATTATATAATATACTGGTGGTCACTGGTCAGCAAAACTCTGCACTGTACTCCTCGTATATAATATTAATTATACTGATGGTCCCCAGTCCCCACAATAAAGCAGCACACTGAGCACAAATATGGAATGTTTTTCATTCAGACAACGTATACTGGTGGTCACTGATCAGCAAAACTCTGCACTGTACTCCTCCTATATTATACAGCTGCTCCCCAGTCCTCCCCACAATTAAGCAATAATGCACAATCAAGTTCAACAATAACGGAGAGGACGCCAGCCACGTCCTCTCCCTAACATTTCCAATGCACGAGTGAAAATGGCGGCGACGCGCGGCTGCTTATATAGAATCTGAATCTCGCGAGAATCCGACAGCGGGATGATGACGTTCGGGCGCGCTCGGGTTAACCGAGCCATACGGGAGAATCCGAGTATGCCTCGGACCCGTGTAAAGTGGGTGAAGTTCGGGGGGGTTCGGTTTCCGAGAAACCGAACCCGCTCATCACTAATTTAAACATGCATGGGATAGGCATAAGGATATCCTTACAAAGACATAAAGGCCAGTACTCACTGGCCAATGCGGGAGAGATGTGTGCTGAGCGAACCGCTCAGCACACATCTCTCCCGCCGCTCAGCACAGCGCGATGTGTGCTGAGCGTGCGGGGGAGACGAGGGGGCCACTCATTTCACCCAGCGGGTGAAATGAGCGACCCGCTAGATTGGCCTGCACGGCAGGCCAATCTAGCACCAGCGATAGCCATGCGCGGGGCTTCGCATCGCTATCACTGTAGGGGTACACACGGAGCGATCAGGTTTAAAGTCTAAGCAATCTAGTCAGATTGCAAAGATTTTAAGCAGCGATCGCTCCGTGAGTACAACCCCTTAAGGATCAAATAAGGTTTGAGATAAAAATATGGTAAAAAAAGGGCAGACTAGATGGGCCAAGTGGTTCTTATCTGCCGTCAAATTCTCTGTTTCTATGTTAAACACTAGAATGGGTCAATAACAAAAAGGTAAATGTCCACAATGGTCCATACAAAGTCCTTATCTCAATCCAATGGAGACTCTGGCACTACTGGAAAACCAGGGAGCACAAGCAGCCTCTGACTAATTTAACCCAGCAAATCTGCCTTGAAGAATGGGCCCAAATCAGACCAGTGCAAAGCTGGTACATACTTACTCAAAAGAGTTGTTGCTGCAAAAGGTGGCTTCCAAATATTAAATTGTATAAATTCAATATTTATACAAAATACATATTTCTATTTTTTAAGCTACTTTTGAAATCTCCTTATTTGTAACATTGGTTTTTGAAATAAAATGAATCTCAGAGCATAACATTTCAGTATATGATTTGTCATTCAGTAAAATTAGAGAATTGGTTGAGGTTCTGAATTTATATCACACTGCACCTACTACATTTTTGTTGAAGAAGAATAGCAATAAAAATAATTGAAGAACAAATCATACCATGAATAGAAAGCATTTTTCTGGCTGCATTAACAACTGATCCATTGACTATAATGACAGTTTACGAATACTTTAACTTAACTTGTAATCTGTCTGACAGTGGAACTCATTGGGGTATCTTTACTAAGATTCGTAATGTTCAGAATTTGTTTGAAGTTGAAACACGACTGACATCGGTAGTGTGAATTTGCAACTTTTTGTTTTTTTTACGACTCATTTACAAAGCGTTCGTAATTTGTGTTTTCGTATTTTCTGATGTCGATGTAATTCGTAATATATTTTATGTGATCGCGGCCGACTCTTGTTTTTTCGGCCGTATTTTGTTGGTCTTTTTACGAATTCGTATCTTTAATTTCCACGGCAGTGTTTTTGACCCTTCCCGGCCGCGTTATTTTCTTACTTTCGTTTTCGTCACTCGTCCGTGATTGGTTGTGTTTGTCATGGAGGAGTGTCTGTGCTCATTAGTATAAAAACGCCCCCAACCAGCCGCACCTCGTGGGTTTAGCTAGTGGAGAGGTGAGAGGAAGTTGGTGTTTTGGAGTTGGTGATTTGTTGGTCGGTTTTGCAGGTTTCTTGCGATTGTTGAGTACTGTATTGTGTGTGTAAGTAGTCTTGTGGTAATTGTTGTGTAGTCTCTTAAAAGTTTGTGTCATTTTTAGTGTTTGTGCATTTTACTTTCAGCCTATTGTCATTGTGTGTGTGTGTGTGTGTGTGTGTGTGTGTGCGTGTGTGTGTGTGTGTGTGTGTGTGTGTGGTTGGTGTGCAGTGGTAGTGGAGGAGTGTGTTTTGTGTTTTTTTTATTAGTGTTATTTGTTGTTTGTCATTATTATGTCCCAGTCAGAGGTGAGTGAGAGGGAGGAGGTGAATGAGAGGGAGGAGGCGAGTGAGGTGGAGGAGGTGAGTGAGGTGGAGGAGGTGAGTGAGGGGGAGGAGGTCAGTGAGGTGGAGGAGGGGGAGGTTGCTGCCGTGGCCTCGAGTGATAGTGACAGTGATGGTGGTGTTGCTCCGCAGCCACGCACCACTACCAAGACGGGCAGAAATGTTAAATTTAGCTTTGCGGAAAATATGGCTTTGGTGCATGAGTTGATGCGCCATCATCGCCAGCTGTTTTGGGCGTGATGCGGCCAAGGTGCCTTCGCGCAGGAAAACTGTACTGTGGGGGAAGGTAGTAGCGGCAGTAATCAGTGAGGGTGTGGTGAAGAGGACCGAGGACACATGTCGGAAGAGATTCTACGACATCAAGCGCCGTGTCAAGGCCAAGATGGCAAAGGAAGCTAAGTCAGCCAGGCAAACAGGGGGTTGCCATCCCTTTATAGCGTCTTATCGGGAGTGGGAGGAACCTGTGCGGACCCTTATTCCGCATGAAGTTGTTGGTGCGACTAATGTGCGGGATTCGGATCGTCCTAGGCCTGATGGTGAGTTTATTTTTACAAATCTGTTATATCTGCATATGTGTTAATGTCTAATTAGTATTTTAAAAATTATATCATATTGTTAATATATTTTTATGTTCTAAATTGATTATCTATTTGTGGTTTTTTTTTAAATATTTTGTGTTTGTATAGGTGAGGTGTTAGGTAGTAATGTTTTTTTTTTTTGTTTCTTTGTTTAATGTCTGCTGTATTTTACTTGTCTTTGTGGCCAATATGTTAGTGTAGATGGCTAAGTATTGTATGTTTTATTTTTTTTAAAATTTCTAATTTTTCGGTTTTTATAATTTTATTTTCAAAATTACTCATTAATGTAATAATGTAAAATATATGGTAATACATGTGTGTATATTCAGCTGTTGGCCATGGAAAATTAGACTACTTGGCTATGTTTTTGTCTTTGGAAATGGAACCTCATTAGCCTGTTTACAAAAAATGAAGCAACCCATTGTTTCAATATTTATTGTTAGAAACTGTACCCATAATGGTAATCATATGTCCACATCACTAAATGTTGCTGCTTACAAAAGTACATACTGTAATTAAAGGTCATAAACACCAATGTATAATTTTTACATTACGAAAGCAAGCCACCACTTCCAGAACACAAGCAACACTGTCAAGAGCTGTGGATGCTGGCGGTTCAGGTAACGCACAAATGACACCTGTTAATGTGGACACCACAAAAAAACAAAAAAATCTAATGTTTGCATTAATCCATAGGAACTTCAACATCGCATCACAGTCCACAAAGACGTCCTTCACAGGGGTCTGGCAGCCACACGAGCAGGCTTAGCAAGAGACGTCATCCTGATGTCCCACCAACACCAGCATTAAGCACACCCCCACGTCGTATTTCAACTGTGTTGCCTCTGCCACCAGAACACATTTTGGAGAGTACTCAATCACCGGGACCACATTCCCCTCAGCTGTCTGGTGAGTAAACACAAAACACAAATTACACATCAGCCAAAAAATATAATAATCCTAGTACTTATCCACAGCAGCAAGCACATGGCTTGCAAATTGTTAAAATCCAAAAACCACAAACATTTTTTTGTAAATTTAGAGTGTTCTCTTGCGCCTTACAGTAGTATTGTGTTGTCATTATTTATTTGAATAGTAAAATATGGAGCTTCAGGTAAATTCACACCCTTTCACAATGGTGATAGAATTCATATTGTCATTTACTGTTTGAAATTTTAATGCAAGTACGATATGGCGGGTGACAAATCACTTTTTTTCATGGTGTAAACTTTGTACCTCTGTGTGTTTGTTTCGTAAGTGTGGTATTTGTCAAATATGTGTCCACTTTTGTTTTGAAGTCATTTTTGTCAACATAAAAACCTGTCACGCCGCTGCCCCGGGCCCCTTACTTACCTCTCCGGGCGCGCTGGTCCTCTCTGCGGCCGTCCTCGCTGGCGGCTCCCGGCTCCCGTCGCTCGGCCCGGCGTCTGGGCGGGTGACGTCATCAGGCACTTCCCACCAACCAGCTGGTGGTGGGAAGTATAAATTCAGGCACCAGGAACTGCATCAGTGCCTGAGTATCATCAGTTCCCCAGGAGTGGTGATCGCCAGACTTCCGTGCATCCAAGCACCTCCGTGCCCCCGAGCATCCCCGTGCCTCCCAGCACCTCCGTGCCTCCGAGCATCTCCGTTCCTCCAAGCACCTCCGTGCCCCCGAGCATCTCCGTGCCTCCGAGCATCTCCGTGCCTCCAAGCACCTCCGTGCCTTCGAGCATCTCCGTGCCTCCGAGCACCTCCGTGCCTCCGAGCACCTCCGTGCCTCCCAGCATCTCTGTGCCTCCAAGCACCTCCGTGCCTCCCAGCATCCCCGTGCCTCCTAGCACCTCCGTGCCTCCGAGCATCTCCGTGCCTCCGAGCATCTCCGTGCCTCCGAGCACCTCCGTGCCTCCGAGCATCTCCGTGCCTCAAGCACCTCCGTGCCTCCAAGCACCTCAGTGCCTCCAAGCGCCTTAGCGACTCCAAGCACCTCAGTGCCTCCAAGTGCCTTAGCGCCTCCAAGCACCTCAGTGTCTCCACGCGCCTAAGCACCTCCAAGCACCTCAGTGCCTCCAAGCGCCTCAGCGCCTCCAAGCACCTCAGTGTCTCCAAGCGCCTCCAAGCACTTCAGCGCCTCCCTGCACCTCAGTGCCTCCAAGCACTTCAGCGCCTACAAACACTTCAGTGTCTCCAAGCCCCAGCGCACGTAAGCGCAGTTGTGCCTCCAGCACCTGGTATTCTTCTCTGATTCACCAGCACCTTTCAAGTTCTGTCTTTCAGGAGACCTTCAGCGTCCACGTGTGCCTCCTGTTTACCGACCTGATCCTGCATGAGGAAAACTTACATTCGGCCATCTCTGCTGCGGCCCAGTTGCGGTTCCTCTTCCCGGTCACCGGAAGAAACCCTGAGTCCACAACACTCCCAAACCAGGTCAGTGATAGTATACTCAGGCCCCATGGACCCGGGGGATCGGAACACGGACTCAAGTGCCATCCAGAATCTGGCTTCCCGAGTACAAAGTCAGGAAGCGGCACAAGGCCAGGTGATGCAGTACCTCCAGGAGTTGCGCGGGCATCTGGATCAGATCCAGGCGTCTCTAGCCTCAGTAATTCCGGCACCAGTTCCAGTAGCCGCACCAGTTGCCGCTTCCAGCAATGTTCAACCATCGGCCGGTGCCACTCCGCGCCTTCAGCTGCCTACTCAATCCCGTTATAATGGGAATCCTAAAAATTGTCGTGGTTTTCTAAACCAATGCGAGGTACATTTCGAGCTACTTGCACATAACTTTCCTACAGACCGGTCCAATGTGGCATATATTATTTCTCTGCTGGAAGGATCTGCCTTGGATTGGGTGTCTCCATTATGGGAACGTTCGGATTCACTGGTTTCCAATTACTCCGAATTCATCACGTCTTTTCGACGAATTTTTGACGAGCCCGGCAGGATGACCTCGGCCTCTTCTGATTTGCTCCGCATCCGTCAAGGCTCCCGATCCGTGGGTCAGTATGTGGTTAATTTTCAAACCATTGCCTCTGAACTTCGCTGGAATAATGAGGCTCTGAGAGCTGCTTTCTGGAACGGTCTCTCTGATCGCCTGAAGGATGAGTTGGTCACTCGGGAGCTTCCGGATTCTTTAGAGGAATTGATCTCTCTCTGTGTCAAGGTAGATCTCCGGATGCAAAAACGTGGAGGTGAACGTAGTCGATCGGATCGTTCTAGGTTCCGGCTTCCCCCTGCAAGGCAAGCGGTGGTCCCAAGTCCAGACGAACCCATGCAGATTAACCGATCCCGATTGTCCCCGGAGGAGCGACAGCGTCGTCATGAGGGTAAACTCTGTCTGTACTGCGGAGCTGCGGGTCACTTCATCAAGTCTTGCAAATCCCGTCCGGGAAACGGGCAGGCCTAGCTTGTTCCGGAGGAGTCAAGTTGGGGGTTACGACCAAATCTTCTCCGACTTCGGACTGTTTGCTTCCTGTAACGTTAACCACCAAGGTTACTTCCAAGTCTTTTGAAGCCCTGTTAGACTCCGGGGCTGCGGGGAATTTCGTTTCTTCCCTCTGTGTCCAAAGCCTGAATTTGGAACTTCGGTCCATCGAACGGCCTATTTCCTTGACAGCTATCAATGGTACTAGGATATCCAAGGGTATCATAACAGAACACACGGTTCCAGTTAAATTACAGGTCGGGGCTCTACATCAAGAATATTTGGAGTTCCTGATGATTCCGGAGATGCATCACGATCTGGTTCTCGGAATGCCTTGGCTCAGAATTCACAATCCACATATCGATTGGAAGACCGCACAGATTCGGTCTTGGAGTTCTTTTTGTCACGCTAACTGTCTCACTCCTGTCTGTCCGCTTCGTGTTTCTACTAGTGATGAGCACCGGAAATTTTTCGGGTTTTGTGTTTTGGTTTTGGGTTCGGTTCCGCGGCCGTGTTTTGGGTTCGAACGCGTTTTGGCAAAACCTCACCAAATTTTTTTTGTCGGATTCGGGTGTGTTTTTTTCAAAAAACCCTAAAAAACAGCTTAAGTCATAGAATTTGGGGGTCATTTTGATCCCAAAGTATTATTAACCTCAATAACCATAATTTCCACTCATTTTCAGTCTATTCTGAACACCTCACACCTCACAATATTATTTTTAGTCCTAAAATTTGCACCGAGGTCGCTGGATGACTAAGCTCAGCGACCCTAGTGGCCGACACAAACACCTGGCCCATCTAGGAGTGGCACTGCAGTGTCACGCAGGATGGCCCTTCAAAAAACTACTCCCCAAACAGCACATGACGCAAAGAAGAAAAAAAAGAGGCGCAATGAGGTAGCTGTGTGACCAAGATAAGCGACCCTAGTGGCCGACACAAACACCTGGCCCATCTAGGAGTGGCACTGCAGTGTCACGCAGGATGGCCCTTCCAAAAAACACCCCCCAAACAGCACATGACGCAAAGAAAAAAAGAGGCGCAATGAGGTAGCTGTGTGACTAAGATAAGCAACCCAAGTGGCCGAACAAACACCTGGCCCATCTAGGAGTGGCACTGCAGTGTCACGCAGGATGGCCCTTCCAAAAAACACCCCCCAAACAGCACATGACGCAAAGAAAAAAAGAGGCGCAATAGAGGTAGCTGTGTGACTAAGATAAGCGACCCAAGTGGCCGACACAAACACCTGGCCCATCTAGGAGTGGCACTGCAGTGTCACGCAGGATGGCCCTTCCAAAAACTACTCCCCAAACAGCACATGACGCAAAGAAAAATGAAAGAAAAAAGAGGTGCAAGATGGAATTGTCCTTGGGCCCTCCCACCCACCCTTATGTTGTATAAACAGGACATGCACACTTTAACCAACCCATCATTTCAGTGACAGGGTCTGCCACACGACTGTGACTGAAATGACGGGTTGGTTTGGACCCCCACCAAAAAAGAAGCAATTAATCTCTCCTTGCACAAACTGGCTCTACAGAGGCAAGATGTCCACCTCATCATCATCCTCCGATATATCACCGTGTACATCCCCCTCCTCACAGATTATCAATTCGTCCCCACTGGAATCCACCATCTCAGCTCCCTGTGTACTTTGTGGAGGCAATTGCTGCTGGTCAATGTCTCCACGGAGGAATTGATTATAATTCATTTTAATGAACATCATCTTCTCCACATTTTCTGGATGTAACTAGAGATGAGCGGGTTCGGTTTCTCTGAATCCGAACCCGCCAGAACTTCATGTTTTTTTTCACGGGTCCGAGCGACTCGGATCTTCCCGCCTTGCTCGGTTAACCCGAGCGCGCCCGAACGTCATCATGACGCTGTCGGATTCTCGCGAGGCTCGGATTCTATCGCGAGACTCGGATTCTATATAAGGAGCCGCGCGTCGCCGCCATTTTCACACGTGCATTGAGATTGATAGGGAGAGGACGTGGCTGGCGTCCTCTCCGTTTAGAATTAGAATAGATTAGAGAGACACTTGATTTACTAATTTTGGGGAGCATTAGGAGTACTCAGTAGTGTACAGTGCAGAGTTTTGCTGATAGTGACCAGTGACCACCACTTTTATTTATAATCCGTTCTCTGCCTGAAAAAAGCGATACACAGCACACAGTGACTCAGTCACATACCATATCTGTGTGCACTGCTCAGGCTCAGGCCAGTGTGCTGCATCATCTATTATCTATATATAATATTATATATATCTGTCTGACTGCTCAGCTCACACAGCTTATAATTGTGGGGGAGACTGGGGAGCACTACTGCAGTGCCAGTTATAGGTTATAGCAGGAGCCAGGAGTACATAATATAATCCGTTCTCTGCCTGAAAAAAGCGATACACAGCACACAGTGACTCAGTCACATACCATATCTGTGTGCACTGCTCAGGCTCAGGCCAGTGTGCTGCATCATCTATTATCTATATATAATATTATATATATCTGTCTGACTGCTCAGCTCACACAGCTTATAATTGTGGGGGAGACTGGGGAGCACTACTGCAGTGCCAGGTATAGGTTATAGCAGGAGCCAGGAGTACATAATATATTATATAGTGAGTGACCACCAGACACACAGTGCAGTTTATTTAATATATCCGTTCTCTGCCTGAAAAAAGCGATACACACAGTGACTCAGTCAGTCACATACCATATCTGTGTGCACTGCTCAGGCTCAGGCCAGTGTGCTGCATCATCTATATATATTATATATCTGTCTGACTGCTCAGCTCACACAGCTTATAATTGTGGGGGAGACTGGGGAGCACTACTGCAGTGCCAGTTATAGGTTATAGCAGGAGCCAGGAGTACATAATATTATATTAAAATTAAACAGTGCACACTTTTGCTGCAGGAGTGCCACTGCCAGTGTGACTAGTGACCAGTGACCTGACCACCAGTATATAATATTAGTAGTATACTATCTCTTTATCAACCAGTCTATATTAGCAGCAGACACAGTACAGTGCGGTAGTTCACGGCTGTGGCTACCTCTGTGTCGGCACTCGGCAGCCCGTCCATAATTGTATATACCACCTAACCGTGGTTTTTTTTCTTTCTTTATACATACATACTAGTTACGAGTATACTATCTCTTTATCAACCAGTCTATATATTAGCAGCAGACACAGTACAGTGCGGTAGTTCACGGCTGTGGCTACCTCTGTGTCGGCACTCGGCAGCCCGTCCATAATTGTATATACCACCTAACCGTGGTTTTTTTTTCTTTCTTTATACATACATACTAGTTACGAGTATACTATCTCTTTATCAACCAGTCTATATATTAGCAGCAGACACAGTACAGTGCGGTAGTTCACGGCTGTGGCTACCTCTGTGTCGGCACTCGGCAGCCCGTCCATAATTGTATATACCACCTAACCGTGGTTTTTTTTTCTTTCTTTATACATACATACTAGTTACGAGTATACTATCTCTTTATCAACCAGTCTATATATTAGCAGCAGACACAGTACAGTGCGGTAGTTCACGGCTGTGGCTACCTCTGTGTCGGCACTCGGCAGCCCGTCCATAATTGTATACTAGTATCCAATCCATCCATCTCCATTGTTTACCTGAGGTGCCTTTTAGTTGTGCCTATTAAAATATGGAGAACAAAAATGTTGAGGTTCCAAAATTAGGGAAAGATCAAGATCCACTTCCACCTCGTGCTGAAGCTGCTGCCACTAGTCATGGCCGAGACGATGAAATGCCAGCAACGTCGTCTGCCAAGGCCGATGCCCAATGGCATAGTACAGAGCATGTCAAAACCAAAACACCAAATATCAGTAAAAAAAGGACTCCAAAACCTAAAATAAAATTGTCGGAGGAGAAGCGTAAACTTGCCAATATGCCATTTACCACACGGAGTGGCAAGGAACGGCTGAGGCCCTGGCCTATGTTCATGGCTAGTGGTTCAGCTTCACATGAGGATGGAAGCACTCAGCCTCTCGCTAGAAAACTGAAAAGACTCAAGCTGGCAAAAGGCAAAGCACCGCAAAGAACTGTGCGTTCTTTGAAATCCCAAATCCACAAGGAGAGTCCAATTGTGTCGGTTGCGATGCCTGACCTTCCCAACACTGGACGTGAAGAGCATGCGCCTTCCACCATTTGCACGCCCCCTGCAAGTGCTGGAAGGAGCACCCGCAGTCCAGTTCCTTATAGTCAGATTGAAGATGTCAGTGTTGAAGTACACCAGGATGAGGAGGATATGGGTGTTGCTGGCGCTGGGGAGGAAATTGACCAGGAGGATTCTGATGGTGAGGTGGTTTGTTTAAGTCAGGCACCCGGGGAGACACCTGTTGTCCGTGGGAGGAATATGGCCGTTGACATGCCAGGTGAAAATACCAAAAAAATCAGCTCTTCGGTGTGGAGGTATTTCACCAGAAATGCGGACAACAGGTGTCAAGCCGTGTGTTCCCTTTGTCAAGCTGTAATAAGTAGGGGTAAGGACGTTAACCACCTCGGAACATCCTCCCTTATACGTCACCTGCAGCGCATTCATAATAAGTCAGTGACAAGTTCAAAAACTTTGGGTGACAGCGGAAGCAGTCCACTGACCAGTAAATCCCTTCCTCTTGTAACCAAGCTCACGCAAACCACCCCACCAACTCCCTCAGTGTCAATTTCCTCCTTCCCCAGGAATGCCAATAGTCCTGCAGGCCATGTCACTGGCAATTCTGACGAGTCCTCTCCTGCCTGGGATACCTCCGATGCATCCTTGCGTGTAACGCCTACTGCTGCTGGCGCTGCTGTTGTTGCCGCTGGGAGTCGATGGTCATCCCAGAGGGGAAGTCGTAAGCCCACTTGTACTACTTCCAGTAAGCAATTGACTGTTCAACAGTCCTTTGCGAGGAAGATGAAATATCACAGCAGTCATCCTACTGCAAAGCGGATAACTGAGGCCTTGGCATCCTGGGTGGTGAGAAACGTGGTTCCGGTATCCATCATTACTGCAGAGCCAACTAGAGACTTGTTGGAGGTACTGTGTCCCCGGTACCAAATACCATCTAGGTTCCATTTCTCTAGGCAGGCGATACCGAAAATGTACACAGACCTCAGAAAAAGAGTCACCAGTGTCCTAAAAAATGCAGCTGTACCCAATGTCCACTTAACCACGGACATGTGGACAAGTGGAGCAGGGCAGGGTCAGGACTATATGACTGTGACAGCCCACTGGGTAGATGTATGGACTCCCGCCGCAAGAACAGCAGCGGCGGCACCAGTAGCAGCATCTCGCAAACGCCAACTCTTTCCTAGGCAGGCTACGCTTTGTATCACCGCTTTCCAGAATACGCACACAGCTGAAAACCTCTTACGGCAACTGAGGAAGATCATCGCGGAATGGCTTACCCCAATTGGACTCTCCTGTGGATTTGTGGCATCGGACAACGCCAGCAATATTGTGTGTGCATTAAATCCGGGCCAATTCCAGCACGTCCCATGTTTTGCACATACCTTGAATTTGGTGGTGCAGAATTTTTTAAAAAACGAGAGGGGCGTGCAAGAGATGCTGTCGGTGGCCAGAAGAATTGCGGGACACTTTCGGCGTACAGGCACCACGTACAGAAAACTGGAGCACCACCAAAAACTACTGAACCTGCCCTGCCATCATCTGAAGCAAGAAGTGGTAACGAGGTGGAATTCAACCCTCTATATGCTTCAGAGGTTGGAGGAGCAGCAAAAGGCCATTCAAGCCTATACAATTGAGCACGATATAGTAGGTGGAATGCACCTGTCTCAAGTGCAGTGGAGAATGATTTCAACGTTGTGCAAGGTTCTGATGCCCTTTGAACTTGCCACACGTGAAGTCAGTTCAGACACTGCCAGCCTGAGTCAGGTCATTCCCCTCATCAGGCTTTTGCAGAAGAAGCTGGAGGCATTGAAGGAGGAGCTAACACGGAGCGATTCCGCTAGGCATGTGGGACTTGTGGATGCAGCCCTTAATTCGCTTAACAAGGATTCACGGGTGGTCAATCTGTTGAAATCAGAGCACTACATTTTGGCCACCGTGCTCGATCCTAGATTTAAAGCCTACCTTGGATCTCTCTTTCCGGCAGACACAGGTCTGCTGGGGTTGAAAGACCTGCTGGTGACAAAATTGTCAAGTCAAGCGGAACGCGACCTGTCAACATCTCCTCCTTCACATTCTCCCGCAACTGGGGGTGCGAGGAAAAGGCTCAGAATTCCGAGCCCACCCGCTGGCGGTGATGCAGGGCAGTCTGGAGCGACTGCTGATGCTGACATCTGGTCCGGACTGAAGGACCTGACAACGATTACGGACATGTCGTCTACTGTCACTGCATATGATTCTCTCAACATTGATAGAATGGTGGAGGATTATATGAGTGACCGCATCCAAGTAGGCACGTCACACAGTCCGTACTTATACTGGCAGGAAAAAGAGGCAATTTGGAGGCCCTTGCACAAACTGGCTTTATTCTACCTAAGTTGCCCTCCCACAAGTGTGTACTCCGAAAGAGTGTTTAGTGCCGCCGCTCACCTTGTCAGCAATCGGCGTACGAGGTTACATCCAGAAAATGTGGAGAAGATGATGTTCATTAAAATGAATTATAATCAATTCCTCCGCGGAGACATTGACCAGCAGCAATTGCCTCCACAAAGTACACAGGGAGCTGAGATGGTGGATTCCAGTGGGGACGAATTGATAATCTGTGAGGAGGGGGATGTACACGGTGATATATCGGAGGGTGAAGATGAGGTGGACATCTTGCCTCTGTAGAGCCAGTTTGTGCAAGGAGAGATTAATTGCTTCTTTTTTGGGGGGGGGTCCAAACCAACCCGTCATATCAGTCACAGTCGTGTGGCAGACCCTGTCACTGAAATGATGGGTTGGTTAAAGTGTGCATGTCCTGTTTTGTTTATACAACATAAGGGTGGGTGGGAGGGCCCAAGGACAATTCCATCTTGCACCTCTTTTTTCTTTTCTTTTTCTTTGCATCATGTGCTGATTGGGGAGGGTTTTTTGGAAGGGACATCCTGCGTGACACTGCAGTGCCACTCCTAGATGGGCCCGGTGTTTGTGTCGGCCACTAGGGTCGCTAATCTTACTCACACAGTCAGCTACCTCATTGCGCCTCTTTTTTTCTTTGCGTCATGTGCTGTTTGGGGAGGGTTTTTTGGAAGGGCCATCCTGCGTGACACTGCAGTGCCACTCCTAGATGGGCCCGGTGTTTGTGTCGGCCACTAGGGTCGCTAATCTTACTCACACAGTCAGCTACCTCATTGCGCCTCTTTTTTTCTTTGCGTCATGTGCTGTTTGGGGAGGGTTTTTTGGAAGGGACATCCTGCGTGACACTGCAGTGCCACTCCTAGATGGGCCCGGTGTTTGTGTCGGCCACTAGGGTCGCTAATCTTACTCACACAGCTACCTCATTGCGCCTCTTTTTTTCTTTGCGTCATGTGCTGTTTGGGGAGGGTTTTTTGGAAGGGACATCCTGCGTGACACTGCAGTGCCACTCCTAGATGGGCCCGGTGTTTGTGTCGGCCACTAGGGTTGCTAATCTTACTCACACAGTCAGCTACCTCATTGCGCCTCTTTTTTTCTTTGCGTCATGTGCTGTTTGGGGAGGGTTTTTTGGAAGGGACATCCTGCGTGACACTGCAGTGCCACTCCTAGATGGGCCCGGTGTTTGTGTCGGCCACTAGGGTCGCTAATCTTACTCACACAGCTACCTCATTGCGCCTCTTTTTTTCTTTGCGTCATGTGCTGTTTGGGGAGGGTTTTTTGGAAGGGACATCCTGCGTGACACTGCAGTGCCACTCCTAGATGGGCCCGGTGTTTGTGTCGGCCACTAGGGTCGCTAATCTTACTCACACAGTCAGCTACCTCATTGCGCCTCTTTTTTTCTTTGCGTCATGTGCTGTTTGGGGAGGGTTTTTTGGAAGGGCCATCCTGCGTGACACTGCAGTGCCACTCCTAGATGGGCCCGGTGTTTGTGTCGGCCACTAGGGTCGCTAATCTTACTCACACAGCTACCTCATTGCGCCTCTTTTTTTCTTTGCGTCATGTGCTGTTTGGGGAGGGTTTTTTGGAAGGGCCATCCTGCGTGACACTGCAGTGACACTCCTAGATGGGCCCGGTGTTTGTGTCGGCCACTAGGGTCGCTAATCTTACTCACACAGCTACCTCATTGCGCCTCTTTTTTTCTTTGCGTCATGTGCTGTTTGGGGAGGGTTTTTTGGAAGGGACATCCTGCGTGACACTGCAGTGCCACTCCTAGATGGGCCCGGTGTTTGTGTCGGCCACTAGGGTCGCTTATCTTACTCACACAGCGACCTCGGTGCAAATTTTAGGACTAAAAATAATATTGCGAGGTGTGAGGTATTCAGAATAGACTGAAAATGAGTGTAAATTATGGTTTTTGAGGTTAATAATACTTTGGGATCAAAATGACCCCCAAATTCTATGATTTAAGCTGTTTTTTAGTGTTTTTGGAAAAAAACACCCGAATCCAAAACACACCCGAATCCGACAAAAAAAATTCGGTGAGGTTTTGCCAAAACGCGTTCGAACCCAAAACACGGCCGCGGAACCGAACCCAAAACCAAAACACAAAACCCGAAAAATTTCAGGCGCTCATCTCTAGATGTAACCTCGTACGCCGATTGCTGACAAGGTGAGCGGCGTCACTAAACACTCTTTCGGAGTACACACTTGTGGGAGGGCAACTTAGGTAGAATAAAGCCAGTTTGTGCAAGGGCCTCCAAATTGCCTCTTTTTCCTGCCAGTATAAGTACGGACTGTCTGACGTGCCTACTTGGATGCGGTCACTCATATAATCCTCCACCATTCTTTCAATGGGGAGAGAATCATATGCAGTGACAGTAGACGACATGTCCGTGATCGTTGTCAGGTCCTTCAGTCCGGACCAGATGTCAGCATCAGCAGTCGCTCCAGACTGCCCTGCATCACCGCCAGCGGGTGGGCTCGGAATTCTGAGCCTTTTCCTCGCACCCCAGTTGCGGGAGAATGTGAAGGAGGAGATGTTGACAGGTCGCGTTCCGCTTGACTTGACAATTTTGTCACCAGCAGTTCTTTGAACCCCAGCAGACTTGTGTCTGCCGGAAAGAGAGATCCAATGTAGGTTTTAAATCTAGGATCGAGCACGGTGGACAAAATGTAGTGCTCTGATTTCAACAGATTGACCACCCGTGAATCCTTGTTAAGCGAATTAAGGGCTCCATCCACAAGTCCCACATGCCTAGCGGAATCGCTCTGTGTTAGCTCCTCCTTCAATGTCTCCAGCTTCTTCTGCAAAAGCCTGATGAGGGGAATGACCTGACTCAGGCTGGCAGTGTCTGAACTGACTTCACGTGTGGCAAGTTCAAAAGGTTGCAGAACCTTGCACAACGTTGAAATCATTCTCCACTGCGCTTGAGACAGGTGCATTCCACCTCCTATATCGTGCTCAGTTGTATAGGCTTGAATGGCCTTTTGCTGCTCCTCCAACCTCTGAAGCATATAGAGGGTTGAATTCCACCTCGTTACCACTTCTTGCTTCAGATGATGGCAGGACAGGTTCAGGCGTTTTTGGTGGTGCTCCAGTCTTCTGTACGCGGTGCCTGTACGCCGAAAGTGTCCCGCAATTCTTCTGGCCACCGACAGCATCTCTTGCACGCCCCTCTCGTTTTTTAAATAATTCTGCACCACCAAATTCAAGGTATGTGCAAAACATGGGACGTGCTGGAATTTGCCCATATTTAACGCACACACAATATTGCTGGCGTTGTCCGATGCCACAAATCCACAGGAGAGTCCAATTGGGGTAAGCCATTCTGCGATGATCTTCCTCAGTTGCCGTAAGAGGTTTTTAGCTGTGTGCGTATTCTGGAAAGCGGTGATACAAAGCGTAGCCTGCCTAGGAAAGAGTTGGCGTTTGCGAGATGCTGCTACTGGTGCCGCCGCTGCTGTTCTTGCGGCGGGAGTCCATACATCTACCCAGTGGGCTGTCACAGTCATATAGTCCTGAGCCTGCCCTGCTCCACTTGTCCACATGTCCGTGGTTAAGTGGACATTGGGTACAACTGCATTTTTTAGGACACTGGCGAGTCTTTTTCTGAGGTCTGTGTACATTTTCGGTATCGCCTGCCTAGAGAAATGGAACCTAGATGGTATTTGGTACCGGGGACACAGTACCTCCAACAAGTCTCTAGTTGGCTCTGCAGTAATGATGGATACCGGAACCACGTTTCTCACCGCCCAGGATGCCAAGGCCTCAGTTATCCGCTTTGCAGCAGGATGACTGCTGTGATATTTCATCTTCCTCGCAAAGGACTGTTGTACAGTCAATTGCTTGGTGGAAGTAGTAAAAGTGGTCTTACGAGTACGACTTCCCCTCTAGGATGACCATCGACTCCCAGCAGCAACAACAGCAGCGCCAGCCGCAGTAGGCGTTACACGCAAGGATGCATCGGAGGAATCCCAGGCAGGAGAGGACTCGTCAGAATTGCCAGTGACATGGCCTGCAGGACTATTGGCATTCCTGGGGAAGGAGGAAATTGACACTGAGGGAGTTGGTGGGGTGGTTTGCGTGAGCTTGGTTACAAGAGGAAGGGATTTACTGGTCAGTGGACTGCTTCCGCTGTCGCCCAAAGTTTTTGAACTTGTCACTGACTTATGATGAATGCGCTGCAGGTGACGTATAAGGGAGGATGTTCCGAGGTGGTTAACGTCCTTACCCCTACTTATTACAGCTTGACAAAGGCAACACACGGCTTGACAAATGTTGTCAGCATTTCTGTTGAAATACTTCCACACCGAAGAGCTGATTTTTTTGGTATTTTCACCAGGCATGTCAATGGCCCTATTCCTCCCATGGACAACAGGTGTCTCCCCGGGTGCCTGACTTAAACAAACCACCTCACCATCAGAATCCTTCTGGTCAATTTCCTCCCCAGCGCCAGCAACACCCATATCCTCCTCATCCTGGTGTACTTCAACACTGACATCTTCAATCTGACTATCAGGAACTGGACTGCGGGTGCTCCTTCCAGCACTTGCAGGGGGCGTGCAAATGGTGGAAGGCGCATGCTCTTCACGTCCAGTGTTGGGAAGGTCAGGCATCGCAAACGACACAATTGGACTCTCCTTGTGGATTTGTGATTTCGAAAAACGCACAGTTCTTTGCTGTGCTTTTGCCAGCTTGAGTCTTTTCATTTTTCTAGCGAGAGGCTGAGTGCTTCCATCCTCATGTGAAGCTGAACCACTAGCTATGAACATAGGCCAGGGCCTCAGCCGTTCCTTGCCACTCCGTGTGGTAAATGGCATATTGGCAAGTTTACGCTTCTCCGACGACAATTTTATTTTAGATTTTTGAGTCCTTTATTTACTGATATTTGGTGTTTTGGATTTTACATGCTCTGTACTATGACATTGGGCATCGGCCTTGGCAGACGACTTTGATGGCATTTCATCGTCTCGGCCATGACTAGTGGCAGCAGCTTCAGCACGAGGTGGAAGTCGATCTTGATCTTTCCCTATTTTTGGAACCTCAACATTTTTGTTCTCCATATTTTAATAGGCACAACTAAAAGGCACCTCAGGTAAACAATGGAGATGGATGGATACTAGTATACTTATGGATGGACGAGCGACTGCCGACACAGAGGTAGCTACAGCCGTGGACTACCGTACTGCGTCTGCTGCTATATAGACTGGATGATAATGATATAAAAAATATATATATATCACTACTGCAGCCGGATAGGTATATATTATATAATGACGGACCTGCTGGACACTGTCAGCACTGCAGACTCCTAAAGTAAGCTACTAGTATCAAGAAGATAGAAAAAAAAAACCACCACCGGTAGGTGGTATACAATTATGGATGGACGAGCGACTGCCGACACAGAGGTAGCTACAGCCGTGGACTACTGTACTGCGTCTGCTGCTAATATAGACTGGATGATAATGATATAAAAAATATATATATATCACTACTGCAGCCGGACAGGTATATATTATATAATGACGGACCTGCTGGACACTGTCAGCACTGCAGACTCCTAAAGTAAGCTACTAGTATCAAGAAGATAGAAAAAAAAAAAAACACAACAGGTAGGTGGTATACAATTATGGATGGACGAGCGACTGCCGACACAGAGGTAGCTACAGCCGTGGACTACCGTACTGCGTCTGCTGCTAATATAGACTGGATGATAATGATATAAAAAATATATATATATCACTACTGCAGCCGGACAGGTATATATTATATAATGACGGACCTGCTGGACACTGTCAGCACTGCAGACTCCTAAAGTAAGCTACTAGTATCAAGAAGATAGAAAAAAAAAACACAACAGGTAGGTGGTATACAATTATGGATGGACGAGCGACTGCCGACACAGAGGTAGCTACAGCCGTGGACTACCATACTGCGTCTGCTGCTAATATAGACTGGATGATAATGATATAAAAAAAATATATATATCACTACTGCAGCCGGACAGGAATATATTATATAATGACGGACCTGCTGGACACTGTCAGCACTGCAGACTCCTAAAGTTAACTACTAGTATGAAGAAGATAGAAAAAAAAAAACCACCACAGGTAGGTATACAATTATGGACGAGCGACTGCCGACACAGAGGTAGCTACAGCCGTGGACTACCGTACTGCGTCTGCTGCTAGTATAGACTGGATGATAATGATATAAAAAATATATATATATCACTACTGCAGGACAGGTATATATTATATGATGACGGACCTGCTGGACACTGTCAGCAGAATGCGTTTATAGAATAAAAACACCACACGACAAGTGTTTAACTTTTTCAGGCAGACAATCACAATATACTGGTGGTCACTGGTCACTGGTCAGTCACACTGGCAGTGGCACTCTGGCAGCAAAAGTGTGCACTGTTAAATATATGTACTCCTGCTATAACTGCTCCCCAGTCTCCCCCACAATTAAGCTGTGTGAGCAGTGAGCACTCAGCACAGTCAGATATACATAGATGATGCAGCACACTGAGGCTGAGCACAGATATGGTATACTGTGTCACTGTGTATCGTTTTTTTTTCAGGCAGAGAACGGATTATATTAAATAATAATAAAACTGCACTGGTGGTCACTGGTCAATCGCTAGTAAACTCTGCACTCTCTGAGTACTCCTAAGCTCCAGTAAATCAAGTGTCTCACTATCACTATCTATTTCTATTCTAAACGGAGAGGACGCCAGCCACGTCCTCTCCCTATGAATCTCAATGCACGTGTGAAAATGGCGGCGACGCGCGGCTCCTTATATAGAATTCGAGTCTCGCGATAGAATACGAGCCTCGCGAGAATCCGACAGCGGGATGATGACGTTCGGGCGCGCTCGGGTTAGCCGAGCAAGGCGGGAAGATCCGAGTCTGCCTCGGACCCGTGTAAAAAGCGTGAAGTTCGGGGGGGTTCGGTTTCCGAGAAACCGAACCCGCTCATCACTAGTTTCTACTAAGGCGGAGGAAGAACTTATCCCAGAGGCGTACCAAGAGTTCAAGGATGTGTTCTCGGAACAGGCGGCTGACCAGTCTTGGGACTGCCCCATTGACCTCATCCCAGGGAAAATGCCGCCCCGGGGTCGCATTTATCCTCTGTCCCTTCCAGAGACACAAGCTATGTCAGACTATATCAAGTCCAATCTTCACAAGGGATTCATTCGCCCCTCTATCTCCCCGGCTGGAGCGGGCTTCTTCTTCGTGAAAAAGAAGGACGGAGGGTTAAGACCATGTATCGACTACCGCGGCCTAAATGATATTACCATCAAAAATAAATACCCCTTGCCTCTAATCACAGAGCTATTTGATAGAGTTCGTGGTGCCCACGTTTTTTCCAAGCTCGATTTGAGGGGGGCCTATAACCTTATACGCATCAGAGAGGGAGATGAATGGAAGACCGCCTTCAATACCCGGGATGGGCATTATGAGTATCTGGTGATGCCGTTTGGTCTTAGCAATGCTCCTGCTGTCTTCCAGGGATTCGTCAACGAAATCTTCCGAGACATGTTATACCTAAGTGTCGTGGTGTATTTGGATGACATACTGATTTTTTCCAAAGACCTTGCTGAACACAGGATACAGGTCAAAGAGGTACTCCGCCGTCTACGTGAGAATCATCTCTATGCCAAGTTATCCAAGTGTACCTTCGAAGTAACATCAATACCGTTCCTCGGTTATATCATCTCGGGGATGGAGCTTCGCATGGACCCAGAGAAACTTTCTGCCATTCGGGACTGGGCACAGCCACTCTCCTTGAAAGCAATACAGAGATTCCTGGGTTTTGCGAACTATTATAGAAAGTTCATTAGAAGTTTCTCCACCATTGTTGCACCCATTACCGCCTTGACGAGGAAGGGTTCCAAACCGGGTTTGTGGCCCCCCGAAGCCATAGAGGCCTTTTCACACTTGAAATCGGCTTTTATGTCTGCTCCAGTACTCCAACAACCAAATTTCGAGGAACCTTTCTTCCTAGAAGTTGACGCATCCTCGGTCGGAGTTGGGGCCGTTCTCTCTCAGTACGCCTCAGATAAGAAATTACATCCGTGTGGCTTTCACTCTCGTAAATTCTCTCCGGCTGAACGAAATTACACTATTGGAGACCAGGAACTCTTGGCAATTAAATCTGCCTTGGAAGATTGGAGATATCTCTTAGAAGGGGCCAAACATGTGATTACCATTTACACTGATCACAAAAATTTGTTGTATATCAAAACCGCACAGTGCTTGAATCCTCGCCAAGCTAGATGGGCACTCTTCTTCACTCGATTTTCTTTTGTTATCAAGTACCGAGCCGGGACTTTAAATACTAAAGCGGACGCACTGTCCCGTTCACAAACTTCCACAGATGAAAAGGATTCTTTTGAGCGGAGTTTAATTCTGAATCCAATTTCTGTCTCCGCTGCCTCAACTACTCCAGGTCCTCCCCCTGGAAGAATGTCCGTACCAGCTAAATTACGGTCGAGGATACTACAGTGGGCCCATATCTCCAAGTTTTCCGGTCATCCCGGCGCCCAGAAGATGTACAAGTTTCTGCAAAGATCTTACTGGTGGGACTCCATGAGGAAGGATGTACAGGATTACGTTAATTCTTGTCCACAGTGTACACAGCATAAATCTCCCCATCTACCTCCTGCTGGGTTACTTCGTCCTCTGCCCATTCCTATGAAACCGTGGACTCACATTTCCATGGACTTCGTCACCGACTTGCCCTATTCCAAAGGTTTCAACACTGTCTGGGTGATCGTCGACCGTTTTTCGAAGATGGCGCATTTCGTTCCTTTGACTGGTCTGCCGACAGCTCCTAAATTAGCTCTAATATTTGTCCGAGAACATTTTCGGTTGCATGGGTTGCCTCAAGAAATAGTCTCTGATCGAGGGGTACAGTTCACCGCAAGGTTTTGGAAAGCTCTCTGCTTGGCCTTACAAATTAAACTTAAGTTTTCGTCCGCTTATCACCCCCAAACTAATGGGCAAACGGAACGAGTCAATCAAGACTTGGAGACTTTCCTCCGCCTGTATCTATCCCCTTCACAGGACAACTGGGTAGAGTTATTGCCTTGGGCAGAGTTTGCACATAACCATTCATTTCATTCCTCCACTGGCGAATCTCCGTTCTTCATCAACTATGGCTTCCACCCACAAATTCCGGAATTACCAATTCTTCCAACAGGAGAGGTTCCAGCTGTGACTTCCACTCTACTACACTTCAGACAAATTTGGAGTAAGGTTCATGCTAGTCTTAAAAAGGTTTCTGTCCGATACAAGTTCTTCGCGGACAAGAAACGGCGAGCCGCTCCTCAATACAAGGTTGGAGACAGGGTATGGCTCTCCACACGTAACCTCCGGCTAAAGGTACCCACCATGAAGTTCGCCCCAAGGTTCATCGGTCCATACCCTGTGCTACAAATCCTGAATCCTGTGGTCTGCAAATTGGGATTACCTTCCCATCTACGCATACCAAATGCCTTTCATGTTTCTCTCCTTCGTCCTCTCATCCTTAATCGTTTTCATTCTAAGCCCTCAAGCCCCACTTCGGTAGAAACTGAAACTGGGACAGACTTCGAGATCAAAACTATTCTGGACTCTCGTTATCTTCATAAGAACCTGCAATATCTGGTAGAATGGAAAGGTTATGGTCCTGAGGAGAGAAGTTGGATAGGAGCTTCTGAGGTCTCAGCTCCTCGACTAATCCGGATCTTCCATGCCAAGCACCCTACGAAACCTGGAAAGTGTCCAGGGGCCACCCCTAGAGGAGGGGGTACTGTCACGCTGCCGCCCCTGGCCCCTTACTTACCTCTCCGGGCGCACTGGTCCTCTCTGCGGCCGTCCTCGCTGGCTGCTCCCGGCTCCCGTCGCTCGGCCCGGCGTCTGGGCGGGTGACATCATCAGGCACTTCCCACCAACCAGCTGGTGGTGGGAAGTATAAATTCAGGTATCAGGAACTGCATCAGTGCCTGAGTATCATCAGTTCCCCAGGAGTGGTGATCGCCAGACTTCCGTGCCTCCAAGCACCTCCGTGCCCCCGAGCATCCCCATGCCTCCCAGCACCTCTGTGCCTCCGAGCATCTCTGTGCCTCTAAGCACCTCCGTGCCCCCGAGCATCCCCGTGCCTCCCAGCATCTCCGTGCCTCCAAGCACCTCCGTGCCTCCCAGCACCTCCGTGCCTCCGAGCATCTCCGTGCCTCCGAGCACCTCGGTGCCTCCAAGCACCTCCATGCCTCCGAGCATCTCCGTGCCTCCCAGCACCTCCGTGCCTCCGAGCATCCCCGTGCCTCCCAGCACCTCCGTCCCTCCGAGCATCTCCGTGCCTCCAAGCACCTCTGTGCCTCCGATCATCTCCGTGCCTCCAAGCACCTCCGTGCCTCTGAGCATCTCTGTGCCTCCAAGCACCTCCGTGCCTCAAGCACCTCCGTGTCTCCAAGCACCTCAGTGCCTCCAAGCACCTCAGTGCCTCCAAGCGCCTTAGCACCTCCAAGCACCTCAGTGTCTCCACGCGCCTCAGCGCCTCCAAGCACCTCAGTGCCTCCAAGCGCCTCAGCGCCTCCAAGCACCTCAGTGTCTCTAAGCGCCTCCAAGCACTTCAGCGCCTCCCTGCACCTCAGTGCCTCCAAGCACAAGGTCAGTGATAAACCCAACATAATTGGCCTTTTTGATTGTGTATACGAGTCTTGGTGAACATCCTAATTTGCTTTCGAAAAATGTTTGACAAACAAGTCTAGAATGTTAAACTAAATATCAAAACCAGCATAATTTTCAAATACACTCAAATGTTGTCCCCTTAAACCCATACAGAACCAGACATCATGCCCCCGGAAGCCAAGCAGGAATCTGAACAGGAAACATACACCCTCCATCTGCAAGCAATAGATGTTAACCAACCAAGCACGCCTCAGGAAAGTACCCCGCCACCTCAAATGTCACCACACCCACAATTGAGCCAAACAACCCCCCCCCCCCGCAACAACCTGAACCATCATTTTGGGTAACATGGAACCAGCAACAGGCACAGAATATTGATTGCCTACGCACACACACCCAATACCTAGCCTGTCTGCCCCATCATCTCCCGAGACTGTGTAGAAACACAAGCAGGCTCAATGTCCAGCTATGCAGAATCGCAAACAGTATGGAGCAGATGAGAGCAGATAACAGCCAACGTATTGTTACCTTTCAGCGCATAATGGATGAGCAACACCGCCATCAACAGGCCCTCATTCAGTTACTTCAAAGTAATCAAATTATATCAGAAACCATGTCTCGCATCATAGACAGCAACACAACAGCCACAACACAACTTACAGCAACCCTGGCTTACCTCAGTCAAAATATTAATTTGTTGGCACAACACCAACAAGGTTCCAGCTCAGGGACCAACACACCTTCACAGACCCCAATTTCATCACCAGTTCGAAGATCAAGATCGAACCCGCTCCACTGCCCAAACCAAACCCACGTCAACCACCAAAGAACAGCCTAAGAAATAGGCCACCCTGCAGCTGGAGACACATTGTTGACAATACTAGGTCTACACAATAGCAGTTATTTGTAATGAAAACACATGTTGTACAGTAATAAATGTGAAAAGTGATTGATGTGCAATGTGTTATGTGCAAAAAACTGTCAGTGTAAGAGGAACATTTTTAGAGTTAACACTCACATGTGTTGGGAATATTCTAGCATCATTACTAACATGAACGTTTACCACATCACAGCCATAATTATGTGTAAACAATTTTGTAAGGTTGGTGTTAGTCAATGTATGTTTGGCTAATTGGCACACATTACTCAATGTCCATTATGTTGTGCTAATGAGGTAACATATTTCAAACACAGCTTTAGAAGAAAGTCAACACACAACAAACACAAACAATAGGCTAAACAATAATGGTTGTTAGTGCATACTAAATTATTATGTAGTATTGTGGCAAACATTACCTTTGAATGTGAAAAAGAAACTTTTAACATTATAAACACATAATTACTAACCAAAAACGCCATACAAATAGCTAAGTAACTGATACCCAACAGTTAGACATAAACACATATCAAGCAAATAAACAACACTCAGCTGACTAGCCCAAGAGGGAGCAAGAGCCACATTACTACAGAAAATACATTGGTGTGCCTTAATTGTTCATATACAAAGCACACAGGCAAATTTACTTACCACTAAAATGTGCCAAAATCAGGTCTTGCCTTACCTGCCTCCCTATATCTGTACTCACAGTGTCGCCAGATGTTTCTAACTCCTCTGCTTGCTGACTGTTTTCTTCATCATCATCATCATGTGGCAGATGTTGCTGCAAACACATGTTATGAAGAAAACAGCAGCAGAACACAATCCTAGTCACCTTTAAGGGACTATACAACAAAAGCCCGGCAGACTTATCCAGACACCGAAACCTTGATTTCAGTACACCAAAACATCGTTCTATCACATTCCGCGTAGACTTATGTGCATGATTGTAATTGTGTTCAGCAGGGGAATCAGGGGCGGACAATGGAGTCAGAAGCCAAGAGTAGCAGCCATAACCCCCATCACCTGTAAAACAGAGATTAGCAGCATTGTAAAATATTGATGCACAAACACAGTGCTAACATAATGTGCAGGTTGAAGTAAGCACAAAATTAAACACAAATACTTGGTACATACCCAGCAGCCAGCCATCCGGCATTTCTCCAGCCTCAAATTTATCAAACAGGGATGACTGACTGAGGATGAAGGAGTCATGGCAGCCGCCTGGGTAACCCGCAACAACACTCATAATTTTGAGATTTGCATCACAAACCACCTGGACATTAGTTGATTGCCCAAAATGTCTATTTATATAAATATATTGCCTGCCCCTAGGTGGTCTCAGCTCAACGTGTGTGCAATCTATGGCACCCAGCACATTTGGCATGCCAGCAAGCTCATAGAAAGCTACCTTGACTGCATGCCAGTGAGACTCCTGGGTAGGGAAGCAGATAGAGGCATCTATGTGGGGTTCAAATGGATCCAAAACCTGAGTGTACAGTCAAAAATATAAGGTGAGTGTCTTAAGCCCTTTGTTCAAATATACTGTTATAAATTCACATTACACAATACAGAAATGGGGCATAGAGGAGTATGTATGGTTTGCCTCACCTGATTTAAATATTTTGAAAAGGTGGGCTGTGAGATTCCTATTACATCGCCTGTCACAGCTTTAAAGCCGCCAGTAGCCATAAAGTGCAACACAGCCAGGAGTTTGTGCAGTCCTGAGATAGAGCGAGAGCGTGCTGTCTCAGGGTCTAGGTCCAGTTTGACTAGGTCATACAGACGGAAAATGTTGGTCCTATTTAGCCTGAACATCTGTATGACCTGGTCATCGGCCAATGCGTTTAAGTTCAAACGCCCCCTAAAAATCCGAGGCCTGCGCAGCCTCAGCGGCCCCTGTACATCCTGCTGACCATGTTCAGTTTCCTGGCCCTGGTTTCTTGTAGCCTCATGGAGCAGTCTCAGGAATCCCACAGGAAAACCAAATTCACTGCTACACCTCAGCAGCCATTTCAGAGTGATTGATTTGGCAAATGTGCTGGCCCACCTTTTAAAGGGCCAAAAATGCAGGTGTGATTAATGATGAAGTCGGAACACATTAAACACGCTTCTAAAAAGCAGGTCTACTTTTTTCCCGTGTTTTTTTACGAATTGTATTTTTTTACGACCGCAAATGCTCTTTCACTGTAGAGATTTCAAATACGAATGCATAGTAAATGACCGAGTTCTATACCTAAACAGCCGCGTTTGACCGATGGTGTATTCATTCGTATTTTTACAACACAGCCGTAAAAAAAATACGAATGCCCTCATCACTGCCGAGATTTGAGTTTAGTAAATTCCCGAGATGACACTTTGAACAAAAAACACCAAATCGGTCAAAATCGGGAGCTTAGTAAATATACCCCATTGTTTCCAATAATAATACACCCACTTGCATTGCAATATTTCGTATTTGCCTTGTGGTTTTTGCAGTGTCTATAAGGTCTAAATTCAATGATAGCACTTTCCCAATAGAAAGTAATGGCTTCCTCTTGATCTGCCCTGGCACAAGTTTTCCAAGAAAAAAATGGTTGAAAATGACACATGCATGCTTCTTAAATAGGTAGAGGATGAATGAAGTACAGATAAAGAATTGACTTTGATGCAGTTTTCAGGTGAAACAGTAAACAGCTATAAAAGTGGTCAACGTTTACAAAGTATAACCCAATGTGCTTTTACTGAAAGAGGAATACAGTAATTGTGATATTCTTTTTCCTTGGGGAAAGTAAGCAGAAACTCCACTTCAATTATTTCTATATATATTATAGGCTCCAAAGCCCTTATTACCACAATTGTAGAACACAGGTATAAACTAGGATTATCGTGAGGAGGAGGATCTTGTAAAGATAATTCCATATGTTGGAGTTCGGGTAGTTTAATGCACTTATGTGCTGCCAATTTTATACACCAGCTTTTAAGAAAGGATTATATTACAAAAACGGTTAGCAATATTTTTTTTTAGCACTAAACATCAAGTTGTTTTGGTACAAAATACAGGTGCCTGGATTGCAAACTTTCACCACAATCATAAAAGTGCATTTAAAAACAAAGATTTTCAGCAAAAAAATAAATAAATAGTGCAATTACTTTTTTCCCTGGTAGATTAAACACTGCACTTGGTTCCTCGCTTGCAAAGCACACAGGCTTTGATAAACAACCTTAGTTCCCTCCCTGCCAAGATTTTATAACTTCCCGGCCATGGATTGCTGTGCTTTGAAAACCCTGACATAAAAAGAGCTGTGACAGATCCAGAGAAAATGTGTAATGGGTTTCATAGAAAGTTGTTTCCTAAAATAGATGTCTCTCTGCTCAGGTGTGATGAGAATAACAATATCATTTAATATGCAGTACCAAAGCATGATATAGAAACAAGAAGAGATGTTCTTACCTGTCGACAAATGTTTCTCCTGTATTCAAACTTCATATGAAATACAGCAATAGGGACTATTGTAATCTAGATCAAGCTAAAACCCATCTGGATTGTGTAGAAAATGTACACTACATAACTAACTAGACCCAGGCAGGCTCTATCACTACCTGTTTCCATATATCCTCATTATTAAGCTTGTAGGAACACTGTGATTTAAAATAATTAACAAGGTTTTGGGGGTCGTGCTCACGTTGGATGCCTCCATCCTATGTATGTAACCTGGGACACCGACAGCCGTTCTGAGCCCAGGTACAGGGGAGGGGGCATGGCCAATGCAGGAAGGTGTGGCCAGCCCCCCTTCCTAAGAAATAGTTAAATTGCTCCTGTGCGACTGCGCTCACCGCACGGCTTCTGCAGCTACCTCTCTCTTCCAGTGCAGCATGCACCATATGCTGTGCTGGGGAGAGAGGCTGCTGCAACAGCTGTCAGTCCTCTTCCTCCCTGCCCCCAAGAGGCCGCTTTCTACAATGTGGAAGGGGGACAGCAGGACCCAGGCCTTCCCCCGGGCCCCTGCAACAGACTCAGGACTGTCTAAAGAGTACACGCCCCCTCCCACCCTCTCGATGCCACGGTATGTATCACCCCGGGGATGGCAGGTCTCTAAGTGGTTGGAAGAGGTATCACAGATGTTCGGTGGCTAGGGGATAGACCCTTTCTCTAAGATGTTTTCCCCTGTACCTTGTTCATCATATTTGGTTCAAATAGGTAGGATAAATAGATATGCAACAGTGATTCAATGACCATGTTTTCCAACAGGAAGTTTCTTTATTAGGCCGCAGTTACTTCTGGATTAAAGATGGGCATTAGTTATACGGAAAGAATTGGATAATAACAATATTGAAATTGAAATATAATAATTACAAAGATGGAAGATTACAAGAAAATCAATGTTAGCTACAGCTCACAATACACTGGAACATTCAATAATTCAGTGGTTTCAACCAATCTAATCACAGATATATGCATATTCCGAGAATGTGATTAAGAAAATGATTTTCAATATTAATTTATACTTTTCTAAATATCCCTCTTCACAAGCAATACACGTTGGAGCTCATAGATGTAGTTAACGAAGGTATCTTACAATCTCTAATAAGCAACTGTCTCTAGCTATTATCTCCTGATTTTATTATCTAAACCAATTCAAGGGGGATAATTCAGACCTGATCACTCGCTAGGTTTTTTTTGCAGTCCTGAATTTGCATAGTTGCCGCCCACAAGGGGATGGTATTTTAGCTGTGCAAGTGTGCGATCTCATGTGTTGCAGAGCTGTACAAACAGATTTTGTGCAGTCTCTGAGTAACCCAGGACTTACTCAGCAGCTGCGATAACTTCAGCCTGTCCTGGACCGGAATTGACATTAGACACCCGCCCTGCAAACGCTTGGGAACAACTGCATTTTTCCAAACAGTCCCAGAAAATGGTCAGTTGACACTCACAAATGCCTTCTTCCTGTCAATCTCCTTGTAATCGCCCAAGCGAATGGATCCTTCACACAAACCCATCGCTGAGTGGCGATCTGCTTTGTACCTAAGCGACGTGCCTGCACATTGCAGTGCATACGCATGCGTAGTTTAGACCTGATCGTCGGCTGTACGAAAACACAGCCTAGCGAACAGTTCTGAATTAGCCCAAATGTCTCTAGGAAGTTCTTCCCTAAAGTAATGCCTCTAAACTGGTTAACACTGTGTCTAAACAGGGGTCATTTTGCATGATTGTCAGTTAAAGGTCTGGTAGCACCCCTTTTCTCCATGTGGTCATGAGCAGTATGTATATGACAATGGACAATAGGGCTTAGCAATCACACTCCCGCAGTCTGCAACAAATAATCTCTGTTACTCACTTTGAACCTCACAGGTTATTCTGCTCTTTCACTAGAGCTGTCTCAGCGGTTTCAACTCTCTCAAGATGGGTGCAGTGTCCGTGCCTCTGCATAGGCCTGGTGGTGTCCGGTCCCTGGCAGCAATATCTCACGCCCACTTTCCCGGTTCACCACACTCATGGAAGTACCCTGTTACCTCAGCTCTGCAGCGCTGCTCTCCACCGTGACCACCTGGTGCACACCAAATCAGCTCACCAGCTCCACTCCTCTCCACACATCCAGCTCCTTCAATGGCTTCTCTCCAACAATGTCACCACCCTCTTCTTCCCACAAGGCTCCTCTTGGCTTCTCTCTGCCCAATCGAATCCTGCCATCTCACCAACAGGACAAGTGACCTGGATCTGGTTCGTCCCTTAACCTCTGCTGTGCCAGCCAAATGAGTCATTAGGTTGCAAACACTGTCATTTATATTTGAAAGGAGTATACACACTGTCTCCGGGGAGCCACATGTACAGGGCGTGAGGGGGCATGCCAATGGCATTAGAACACCATTGGTGGGGCGCGGTTCGGCATGTCCGTACCGATGCGGGGTTGGGCCGTGGCGGCTGCATGACGTTGTACACAGCCGCTGTGACCCGGGATGTGGCGGGTAGATGCATGCCAACACGCAGGAGCTGCGCGGACAGGGAGCTACTCGCTGGGTGCAAAAGCATCGCCACCATGTGATTCTTGTGCACCTGTGCTGGGGGGGCAGAGCCAGACATACAGGGTGGACTAGCCCTGTGCTCAGCGTCCCCCTGCATGTCTGAGAAACTGATCATAGATGGGCTAAATTTAGCACATCTATGATCAGATCTGAATTGCCCCCAAGGTCCTTAACACAGAGAGGTAATCTTGGTATTAGCGGCATTTGGTAGATAATGACCCACCCATAGAGATTGATTTCACTCATACTTAGGACATCTTGTGTGACTGAAAGCAGAATGGGGTTATTCCTGAGGGTGGGGGCATTGGGGATTGGGAGAGATCTACACTTAAAAGGTCTACAGTCTATAGGTCTCCCACTAATGGTAGGCATGCATTAGGTTGACAGTGTCAAAAGGTCAACATAGAATAGGTAGAAATTAGAAAAGGTCGACAGGGTCAAAAGGTTGACACGGTCAAAAGGTCAACATAGAAATGGGTGAGACAAAAAACTCATATCGACACAAATTTTTCGGGGGTGGTTTGGGTTGTTTTATCACTTTCCTGCCACAAACAAGCTCCATTAGTGTACTGCGTCCCCTCGCATGGCTCACTTCACTTGCCATACTTCGTGCAAGATGCCTTGTTGCACTAGGCACAGGTTACTATTTCCAATCATAGCCCACATGGATGGTAAAGTATGAAAAAGTTGCAAAAAATTGAAAAAACAACAACTTGTATCGATTATTGTCATGTTGACCTTTTGACCCTGTTGACCTTTTAACCCTGTCAATCTTTTGAATGGTCTACCTTTTACATGTCGTTATTTTGCGACCTATTGCATGTCTACCATTAGGGGTAGACCTATTGACTGCAGACCTTTTTAGTGTAGATCTATAGACTGGATACCAAGAGAGAGACTGTTTTAATTTAATTTACTTTAATTTTTTGCTTTCTTTCTTTACACTATTTTTTCTTTATGACTTCTAACATGAAGGTACAGTCTGAATAATGTACAGTACTTTGGCATATATACTAATCTCATCAACGATTTTGAGATACAGTATTTTCTATTCATGGCAGGAAAACTGTGTATTAATCTGTATTGGTAATGATTTAAGTCAGATCTTTTCATTGCCAGATACTATTGGAATTTTTCAGAGTTGTTAGCAAACCAAAAAGTTAGTAATTGTGCAAACCATGTTACACTGCAGGTGGGGCAGATGTAACATGTGCAGAGAGAGTCAGATTTGGATGGGTTATATTGTTTCTGTGCAGAGTAAATACTGGCTGCTAGGTCAACAGGTCAAAAGGTCGACATGAGTTTTTCACGATTTTTTTCTTTTTTTGAACTTTTTCATACTTAACGGTCCACGTAGACTACCATTGGAATGGCGAGCGAAGCATGGCGAGCGAAGCGAGCCACGCAAGGGTACACAGTGCACTAATTGGGGTTCCCGGTCACTCTACGAAGAAAATGACACCAAAAAAACATAAAAAACTCATATCGACCTTTTGACCTGTCGACCTAGACCATGTCGACCTAAAGACCCTGTCAATCTAGAGGCCCTGTCGACCTAGTTACTGTCGACCAATAGTGGTCGACCTAGGCACTGTCGACCTATTTACTCTCTACCTTTCATACCACACCCAACTGAAATACCAGTGTGAACATACAGTAGAATGTAAAATAGACAAACTACCTATTTAAGCAATTACCACTCCTTGCACCAAGCTGACAGGGATTAGAGAGGTTGTACAGCTGTTGCGGTACGTTGCAATAATGTATTTATGTGAATAGGAAACAGACATTCATGTAACACAAGTTTGTGGCATTATAAGGATAAACTATATACCAATCATCTGTAACTACACTCACTGAAATACTTATTTCAGGGAATTAATATCAATTAACTCTATCAATTCATTAGGAAGTAGTAACATCAGGAGGCACACTGTGACTCATGTCTCACTGATGTGTATGGCTCCTTATGAAACGATAACTGCATGTTAATTCATTTGGTTCCATCCTACAGCACATCTGCCTTTACTATATCTAACCAGTGGGGCACTTTAATCAATACTCTGTTTTGATCATGTCTGGAGAGTAATTTCTGTCTGAATGGACTTCATATAAAGTGATACTTTAAACATTGTAAATGGGAAAATCAGGACAACTAAGGCCGAGCCCCAGGCCGCCTATCCACTACAGTTTCTTGTGAGAGGGCATCCTTTTTGACCACTGAAATTTGGGACTGTTATATCAACATCTTGAGCGTTGGGGGGACGTAAATGTACTAAACAAATACTATAATGGTAGTCATCAACTATAAGTAGATGATGACTATACAAGACTATACAAATACTATAATGGAGGTCATTAACTATATAGGCAAATACACAGTTAATGCTCGTACATCCTATGTATAACTCAAATATAGTTCAGTGCAATTAGCACATATACCAAATTGTGAAATGAAACAAACATTACCAGGCTAGAAAAGCTGCATTGACCTGTGTGCCAGGATACATTTTCTATAATCCCAAACAAGCTTTTCACATTTTATCTGAAAGAAGTCAGTGAAGCTTGTCAGACACAGGCTGATTCTGCATCTAAATACACAATGCTAAGAATCAAGACAATTGTTCATATCAGAATGTGGGGACCTCCATACAATTGAAAATGCAATCCGTATGGATTTCTCCAGGGTAATATCTAACTCTCTCACATTGTGCAAGCAGTAGACTGTAAAATTGCTAAATTCTGTTTCTAATTTAGATGAAGTTTGATTAAAATACAGCCCTTAAAAAAAATTGCATCAAAAAAATGTATAATAGACCATTTCTTTTTCACGTTCTATCCATTTGCAGTTTTAAAGTTATGACAGTATTAAAATATTTTATAATTGTAGAGCATGATAAACAGCTTACAGCAGCTTCATCAGAATTAACCCCGATAAACCTGGACAGGGGAGGATGAAAGACCTGAAGGTTTAAATTTCTTGTGAACATATATTGTACCTTTTATGCTTTATATAACTATTAAGACTCTTGTAGATGTTTGATTATTATGCAGCATTTCCCCGAAATCCGCAGTGACCAACCATACACTTTAATGATATTCCTCATTGGTGAGTGTGACACCGAAACAGTTCTAAATAAATCCTTACCTTAAAGCACATTCTAAAGCTCATAACATGTAGGTTTCTAAAGAATGGTATGCTACCGGTGGCATAGCTAGAGTTTTAAGTGAGGGGGAGCAAAAGGTATAAATAGACGGCAACTGTTTGTCAGAGTCAGAATGTCAGATAACTTGGCCAAAGTCTGCTAGTTAGCCAGACATGGACTGCAGGGCTCAGATAATAATAGTTAGGAGCAGGATTTCCAAGTGAGACCACCAGGGAGAAGGGAAGAGCAAGCAGTAGAGCAGTATTCACATGTAGGTTTGATGATGCTAGGAGAGTGTGCTGTAGCAACCTTTAGATATTAGGACCCTACAAATAAAATGGGTTGGGGGACAACACTAGGGCCATTAGGTCTGTGAGGTCTGAATAGGGAAATCGCCAGCTAATGGCAGAATACCCCAGGCTTTTTAGATTAGTATAAGCTGGAGACGCTACCAGCGTCACAAGGAGAGCCACCGTAGGCCTGTATGCTGATAAGCGGGAAGCAGATATAATAAAGGCTATTGTCCTCTGTGGTGAAAGTGCTCAAACCTGATATGGAAAGATTATGCATGGCAACCCACCCTGATTTCATTGGTTGGGAAAGAAGGAGCTCAACATTTATGTTAAGGGGACATTTGCTCCCAAATGCTTCCCTGCTGACTATGAAACTGAATGATACTGTAGTTATTCTGTTTAGCATAGTGCAATTCCTGCTGTGCCCTGGTTCAGTAAGAGAATCGTATCATTGTTTCTATGGCATTGGTGGCAGCCAACACTGGTCACTGGAGCAAACTACCTGAATGTTTGTCATCAGTGAAGAATCACAGAATTGGATTCCTAATTGTAGATAACATTGTTTGGATCGTACAAGAAATATTACATTGCCACTGATCAGTGATGTTTGGTCAGGTAAGGCAGGGGAGACAGAGCTTCACCTGTCATTCTCCAGTATACTCCAGAGTTCTAACTATAACAATCATTAGAGTAATACAAAGGCGATATTCATAACTTATAAATATCATCTTTGTATCATTCTAATCATTTTCATAGTCAAAACTCACTACCATATCATGTGTGTGTGTGTGTGGGGGGGGGGAGGGGGGGGGGGGGGGTTGTGTGTGTGTGTGGGGTTGTGTGTGTGTGTGTGTGTGTGTGTGTGTGTGTGTGTGTGTGTGTGTGTGGGGTAAATCTGGCTGTGATACTATCACACCTCACAGCCATTTATTCTACCTAAGCGCTTCAGTATCTGATTCAGGGAAAAAAATAACTTAGCCTAACGCTGTGAATCTAATGAAGTATCCTGCTGCTTGGATGATGACAGAACAATAACTCAAGGCATATACTGGTTGAAATCGACTGAGCTTGTTCGCTTCAATAAAACAGTTCTGCAAAGGTACTGTATGTTACCGCTTGCACATTCCACAATCTATGGAGCCCTGCAGGTGCACATTGCCTATGAGGAAGCACTGGAAACAACCACTAGGCCGGTACACTGGAACTCAGGAATGGACGCAGTGTTCTTAACTTACAGTACAGACTGCTGGTGACATTGTCCCTTTCAATAAATATTTTCTAGAATTTCCGCATTTCAAGACAGGCACATTTATTGTTTAAAATGATATTTGTCAACAGAATTATCATTAATAATCAAAACATTTTATAAAAAAAAAAGTTATAAAAAAAACTGCTAATTATTGGCCCTCATTCCGAGTTGTTCGCTCGCTAGCTGCTTTTAGCAGCATTGCACACGCTAGGCCGCCGCCCTCTGGGAGTGTATCTTAGCTTAGCAGAATAGCTAACGAAAGATTAGCAGAACTGCTACCAAATATTTTCTTGCAGTTTCTGAGTAGCTCCAGACCTACTCCTAGATTGCGATCAGTTCGGTCCGTTTAGTTCCTGGTTTTACGTCACAAACACGTCCTGCATTCGGCCAGCCACTCCCCATGTTTCTCCAGACATTTCCGCGTTTTTCCCTGACACACCTACGATTTTTAGCACACTCCCGGAAAACGCTCAGTTACCACCCAGAAATGCCCCTTTCCTGTCAATCACTCACTGATCAGCAGTGCGACTGAAAAGCGCCGCACAGACAACAGCAAAACTGCTAAGTTTTTAGTTAAATAACTAAGCGCATGCGCACTGCGTACCATGCGCATGCGCATTTAGCAACAAATCGCAGCATAGAGAAAATCGTCAACGAGCGAACAACTCGGAATGACCACCATTACACAATGTCATGGGCATTGCAAATGAACTGCAGGTTTCCTCAACTAAAATGTGCTGTTTTGGGGGGGGTTGTGGCATATTCTGCTTATAACAAAATAGCAAACACCTATGATTTACACAGGTTCTGTAGCTGGCTAAATTCAAGTATGTGTTTTACCTGGTTGTAATCACAGAACCTGTAGTTGAACTTCTATCTATCTATCTATCTATCTATCTATCTATCTATCTATCTATCTATCTATCTATCTATCCATACAGTGCACTTTTTCCACATTTTATTATGTTACAGCCTTATTCCAAAATGGAATAAATAAATTTTTCCCTCAAAATTCTACACACAATGGTGGTCATTCCGAGTTGATCGCTCGCTGCCGATTTTCGCAGTGCAGCGATCAAGTGAAAAAGTGGCAAAAATGCGCATGTGCGTGGTATGCAGCGCGCATGCGCTAAGTACTTTCACATAAAACTTTGTAGATTTACACAAGCTCGAGCGACGTTTTTTCATCGCTCGAGTGATCGTAGTGTGATTGACAGGAAGTGGTTGTCTCTGGGCGGAAACTGCCGTTTTCAGGGAGTGTGCTAAAAAACACAGGCGTGCCAGGTAAAAACGCAGGAGTGGCTGGAGAAACGGGGGAGTGGCTGGCCGAACGCAGGGCGTGTTTGTGACGACAAACCAGGAACTAAACGGACTGAGGTGATCGCAGTCTAGGAGAAGGTCTGGAGCTACTCAGAAACTGCAGCAAATTATTTAGTAGCAGTTCTGCTAATCTTTCGTTCGCTATTCTGCTAAGCTAAGATACACTCCCAGAGGGTGGCGGCCTAGCGTGTGCAATGCTGCTAAAAGCAGCTAGCGAGCGAACAACTCGGAATGAGGGCCAATACTCCATAATGACAATGTGAAAAAAGTTATTTTGAGACTTTTGCTAACACAACAAAATGTGGAAAAAGTACTTTCCGTATGCACTGTATATATATATATATATATATATATACACACACATATATAATTTACATACAAATAAATATACATGATGTAAATATATACCTAAATATTAGAGATGAGCGCCGGAAATTTTTCGGGTTTTGTGTTTTGGTTTTGGGTTCGGTTCCGCGGCCGTGTTTTGGGTTCGACCGCGTTTTGGCAAAACCTCACCAAATTTTTTTTGTCGGATTCGGGTATGTTTTGGATTCGGGTGTTTTTTTCAAAAAACACTAAAAAACAGCTTAAATCATAGAATTTGGGGGTCATTTTGATCCCAAAGTATTATTAACCTCAAAAACCATAATTTACACTCATTTTCAGTCTATTCTGAATACCTCACACCTCACAATATTATTTTTAGTCCTAAAATTTGCACCTAGGTCGCTGGATGACTAAGCTAAGCGACCCTAGTGGCCGACACAAACACCGGGCCCATCTAGGAGTGTCACTGCAGTGTCACGCAGGATGTCCCTTCCAAAAAACCCTCCCCAAACAGCACATGACGCAAAGAAAAAAAGAGGCGCAATGAGGTAGCTGTGTGAGTAAGATAAGCGACCCTAGTGGCCGACACAAACACCGGGCCCATCTAGGAGTGTCACTGCAGTGTCACGCAGGATGTCCCTTCCAAAAAACCCTCCCCAAACAGCACATGACGCAAAGAAAAAAAGAGGCGCAATGAGGTAGCTGTGTGAGTAAGATAAGCGACCCTAGTGGCCGACACAAACACCGGGCCCATCTAGGAGTGTCACTGCAGTGTCACGCAGGATGTCCCTTCCAAAAAACCCTCCCCAAATAGCACATGACGCAAAGAAAAAAAGAGGCGCAATGAGGTAGCTGTGTGAGTAAGATAAGCGACCATAGTGGCCGACACAAACACCGGGCCCATCTAGGAGTGTCACTGCAGTGTCACGCAGGATGTCCCTTCCAAAAAACCCTCCCCAAACAGCACATGACGCAAAGAAAAAAAGAGGCGCAATGAGGTAGCTGTGTGAGTAAGATAAGCGACCCTAGTGGCCGACCCAAACACCGGGCCCATCTAGGAGTGGCACTGCAGTGTCACGCAGGATGTCCCTTCCAAAAAACCCTCCCCAAACAGCACATGACGCAAAGAAAAAAAGAGGCGCAATGAGGTAGCTGTGTGAGTAAGATGTAGCTACAGCCGTAGACTAACGTACTGTGTCTGCTGCTAATATAGACTGGATGATTGATAATGAGATGAAATCAATATATATATGTATGTATATATAATATCACTAGTACTGCAGCCGGACAGGTAGATAATATATTTATTAGGTAATGATGATTGATGACGGACCTGCTGGACACTGTCAGCTCAGCAGCAACGCAGACTGCTACAGTAAGCTACTATACTATAGTAGTATGTACAAAGAAGAAAGAAAAAAAAAAAAACATGAATAGGTGGTATACAATTATGGATGGACTGCTGAGTGCCGACACATGAGGTAGCTACAGCCGTGGACTAACGTACTGTGTCTGCTGCTAATATAGACTGGATGATTGATAATGAGATGAAATCAATATATATATGTATGTATATATAATATCACTAGTACTGCAGCCGGACAGGTAGATAATATATTTATTAGGTAATGATGACTGATGACGGACCTGCTGGACACTGTCAGCTCAGCAGCACCGCAGACTGCTACAGTAAGCTACTATACTCTATAGTAGTATGTACAAAGAAGAAAGAAAAAAAAAAACCACAGGTAGGTGGTATACAATTATGGATGGACTGCCGAGTGCCGACACAGAGGTAGCTACAGCCGTGGACTAACGTACTGTGTCTGCTGCTAATATAGACTGGATGATTGATAATGAGATTAAATCAATATATATATGTATGTATATATAATATCACTAGTACTGCAGCCGGACAGGTAGATAATATATTTATTTGGTAATGATGACTGATGACGGACCTGCTGGACACTGTCAGCTCAGCAGCACCGCAGACTGCTACAGTAAGCTACTATACTATAGTAGTATGTACAAAGAAGAAAGAAAAAAAAAACCACGGGTAGGTGGTATACAATTATGGATGGACTGCTGAGTGCCGACACAGAGGTAGCTACAGCCGTGGACTAACGTACTGTGTCTGCTGCTAATATAGACTGGATGATTGATAATGAGATGAAATCAATATATATATGTATGTATATATAATATCACTAGTACTGCAGCCAGACAGGTAGATAATATATTTATTAGGTAATGATGACTGATGACGGACCTGCTGGACACTGTCAGCTCAGCAGCACCGCAGACTGCTACAGTAAGCTACTATACTCTATAGTAGTATGTACAAAGAAGAAAGAAAAAAAAAAACCACGGGTAGGTGGTATACAATTATGGATGGACTGCCGAGTGCCGACACAGAGGTAGCTACAGCCGTGGACTAACGTACTGTGTCTGCTGCTAATATAGAGTCTAGACTGGATGATAAATTATTGATAATGAGATGAAATCAATATAATATCACTAGTACTGCAGCCGGACAGGTACTATATATATTTATTATGTAATGACTGATGACGGACCTGCTGGACACTGTCAGGTCAGCACAGCACCGCAGACTGCTACAGTAAGCTACTATAGTAGTATGTATAAAGAAGAATGAAAAAAAAAAACCACGGGTAGGTGGTATACAATATTATATATATATATATTATATACAATTATATATATATATATATATATTAAACTGGTGGTGATTGATTATTAAACTGGTGGTCACTTCAGGACAGGTCACGTTGCAACTTGCAACTAGTACTCCGAGGCCTAAGCAGACAATCACAAAATATATTATTATACTGGTGGTCAGTGTGGTCACAACAATGGCAGTGTGGCACTGACTCTGGCAGCAAAAGTGTGCACTGTAAATTATATGTACTCCTGAGTCCTGCTCTCAGACTCTAACTGCTCCCCACTGTCAGTGTCTCCCCCACAAGTCAGATAATACACTTACAGTCACACTATCTAATCTATAAATATCACTTCAGCAAGTAGTATAGTAGTATACAGTAGTACTCCTCCTAATAATGCTCCCCGAAAATACTGTGTCTCTCTCTTCTCTAAACGGAGAGGACGCCAGCCACGTCCTCTCCCTTTGACTCTCAATGCACGTGTGAAAATGGCGGCGACGCGCGGCTCCTTATATAGAATCCGAGTCTCGCGATAGAATCCGAGCCTCGCGAGAATCCGACAGCGTGATGATGACGTTCGGGCGCGCTCGGGTTAGCCGAGCAAGGCGGGAAGATCCAAGCCTGCTCGGACCCGTGTAAAAAACCTGAAGTTCGGGCGGGTTCGGATTCAGAGGAACCGAACCCGCTCATCTCTACTAAATATATAGTGCTAATCCATGGCATTCCCCATTCCTAGATTTGGGGTGCAACACAGTATGTGACCATATTGTTTAAATAAAAATCACAGTGAGGCTCTGCACTCACTATAATAACAATAATGGGCCTACTGTACTTCAGACTAGATCCAGGGCCGAAACTAGGGGGGGGCTAGGGGGGCAGGCGACCTGGGCGCCGGATTGGAGGGGGCGCCGAGACCCCCTAACACCCTCTCCCTATGCGCCTTTGTACTTTGAGAATTGAAACCCCCTTCTCCGTCCTCCCGAGTGCCCAGCTCGGGGGGGCGGGGTTTCGCGGAATGACGCGATTGCGTCGTGACGTCACGACGCAAACGCGTCATTCCACGAAACCCCGCCCCCCGAGCTGGGCACTCGGGAGGACGGAGAAGGGGGAGCCGCGCAGACGAGGAGGGAGAGGCGGCTGAAGAGCGGCGAGAACCGCTTCAAATGTAAGTCAGCCCCTCTCCCTCCCTCTCTCTCTCTCTCCCTCCCTCCCTCCCTCTCCCCACCACCTGCCGGAATGTGTAAAATGGGGACCTGTCTGCCGCAATGTGTAAAATGGGGACACTTTTTCCTGCCGCAATGTGTAAAATGGGGACACTTTTTCCTGCCGCAATGTGTAAAATGGGGACACCTGTCTGCCGCAATGTGTAAAATGGGGTCACCTGTCTGCCGCAATGTGTAAAATGGGGACACTTGCCTGTCGTACTGTGTAAAATGGGGACACGTGTCTGCCGCAATGTGTAAAATGGGGACACTTGCCAGCGTACTGTGTAAAATGGGGTCACCTGTCTGCCGCAATGTGTAAAATGGGGACACTTGCCTGTCGTACTGTGTAAAATGGGGACACGTGTCTGCCGCAATGTGTAAAATGGGGACACTTGCCAGCGTACTGTGTAAAATGGGGACACGTGTCTGCCGCAATGTGTAAAATGGGGACACTTGCCAGCGTACTGTGTAAAATGGGGACACGTGCCTGCCGCAATGTGTAAAATGGGGACACTTTTTCCTGCCGCAATGTGTAAAATGGGGACACCTGTCTGCCGCAATGTGTAGAATGGGGTCACCTGTCTGCCGCAATGTGTAAAATGGGGACACTTGCCTGTCGTACTGTGTAAAATGGGGACACTTTTTCCTGGATATGAAATTTATGTTAGAAAAGGCAATTTTTCAGGTAAAAAAGTTCTGAAAGAGATACATATATACATATATATATATATATATATATATATAATATTTTTATTCATTCATTTATTTATTTTAAAATGTTTAGTTTTTTTATATTTTTATTTATTTATTGTAAAAAAAAAAATCTTTTTTTTTTGGGGGGGAGGGGGGTGGGTGTCAAATGACTACCTTGCCCCGGGTGACAAAAATCCTAGTTTCGGCCCTGCTAGATCGCTGCAGCGGCAGCAATCACAGTCTAAATCGTTATGTGGAGTGCATGTGTGCGCACCCTGGGAGCCCAGTGCTAAAAGCTTTTCAGGGCTGCGATCGCCTCTGCCTGATTGTCCTGCATGTCTGAAAAACTTATTGTAGATCTGCTAAATTTAGCACATCTACAATCGGATCTGAATTACCCCCAATAAGCAGTTAGGTTTTGGTTCATTCATTGAACAATATGACCACATACCATGTTGTACCCCAAATCTAGGAATGGTGAGTGCCATGGATTAGTGCTTTTTGTTTATTTTATTAATGTTTTAATTAATCTTTTTGTGATCGCATTTTCTCATGCACCTATTTTTGCTTATTTCATCTAGCTTGTGTCAAAGTAGAAAAACAAAGTTGCTGTTAAACCATGTAGCATAACTAAAGTTTAACACTCATTTTATAGCTGCTGTATTTCCATGGTTGTAATTTTGAGCAATATAGTAATAGAGAAGGGTCTTGCAGTAAAGCGGGGTTCCTGGCTGCAAGCTTAAATGCAGTGATCAATTCATGAACCAAAACCCAACTGTTTATTGAAGCTCATCAGTGTAAGGTGGGATCGATAAAAATGGTATAACCAGTAGTTAGTGCCCCAGAAATACAGTGTTTTACATGTAACTATTTCCCTGTCATTTAGCAAATCTAAACTTTGGATAGATATATATATATATATATATATATATATATAGCAAAAAAGGAATAATATTGCGCCACGAGTAAAGGGAACAACGTGTCAGATGTGCTGTATAGGTTGCAATGTAAAAAATATAAGACAACACTCCCCAAGATAAGGGGCGTCAGCTGACTCCCTCAAATAATAACAGAGATGGTACTTTCCCTGAAAAGAGTAACTGGTAGAATTGGAATGAAGGATAAAGGCCCAGTTCAGGGCTGAAATGCGTCGACAAAAAGGAGTGTGAGTAGCATACCATCCGGATTTTTTTATTTCTTTTTAACTTTGGTTTTTATTTTGAAAGGAGGATTTTCTTTCTTTTTGCTATTTTTTTATGGTTTGTTCCATGTAATGTTGTATGATTTTTTCCATACATTTTCCTTATTTTTTCCCATGTATTGTTAAATAAATATCTGTAAACCGTTTTGTTTACTCCGTTGTGAGTGCCAATATCTTTTTTCATTTTTGGGGTTTGTGGATAACTACATGGTCCGAACTACAAGTTATATTTCCCACCTGGAACCTAAAGATACCTTGATGGGAGATACACAGCACATCGAATTGTGAGTCGGGGTACGCCATATTGGTTGATCACCCCCATTTTGACAAATTAAAGATACCTTTATGGGCTTTTTACCTGCTCCCTGAGTGTGAGTGTTGGGGTACGCATAAATTACCCTCTATTGAAAGTACACCTGTGGTTGGTTGAGTTCAGTGTATGCTGCACTATCAAATAGAACTCCCCTAAAGATACCGCGATATATTCAGAACCCCCAATTTATATGTGAGTGGGGTACGCATTGAATCTATCTGTCTCAGAGATCTTTTATATATTGCATTTATGATTAGCAAAACCTACTACACATTGGTTCGCCTTTCTATCTTTTTCATACAATTACTGGGAGTTTCCATGAACAAAGCTAAAACTACAAACTGAAATCCCTGTCCAGGACCTAAAGATACCTTGATAGGAGTTATACAGCAGCCCAAACTGTGAGTTGTGGTACGCCATTACAGACTTCTATTTTCCCCCAAGGAGAGAAAGATACCTTTATGTGCTTTATATCAACCGTTTGAGTGTGAGTGTTGGGCTACGCATCATTCGCCTCCATTGGGAATCCACAACAAACGATTGAGGTGTTGGGTTGAATTCCCTATTCATCACACCGGGTGTTATAAGAATATGAAAGGTTAACCACATAAAGAAACCCTGATGCGATTAATGTCTCCTCTTTAGAGTGTGAGTGGGGTACACCTTGGATCCACCTTAGTTTTTTAGAGGAGTCTGATTCTTTTTATTAATTGCTTAAGTGTTGACAACATTAACCACACATTGGTTGTTCTCTGTTATCCTATCTTTCATGTCAACTATGTTTGGAGACCTTACATACAATTGATCCGAACTGGAGACACAACTTTGACTTAAGAACCTTCCATGCAACTCAAAAGGGATGTTATGGTGATATTTTACTTATTTTAGCGCTTGTGGTGTACGACAGTATTTCAAATTTCTTGGGTTTTGTATGTTTATTTAAATGTGGTGACATTTCATTCGAAATCTGTTACATCTGAGCTGCACAGCGCCAGTTTGAACTACTCCCTACATTCCTGTTTAGAGAAAAGGAGCGATTTCATAACTTTCATTAAATCCCATTGGATGAAGCGTCTGGAGTTGGAATATCCAAAACATTTCTCGACGTGACAGTTTGTTCGCTAAGTCACCTCCTCTCTCTCCCAATTTCACCGGTTCAATGGCTTTGAAAGTTAGTGCCTGAGTGATTCTCTGATGGACTTTTCATGTCGGCTATATGTAGTGATGAACGCTGTAGAGTCTCCTGCCTTTTCTTTACTTCTGTATTATTATTATTATTATTATTATTATTATTATTATCCTTTATTTATATGGCGCCACAAGGGTTCCGCAGCAGCCAATTACAGAGTACATATGCACATAGTCAAAACAGGAAAACAGTGACTTACAGTTGAAGACAATATAGGACAAGTACAATGTAACTAAGCATAACTACACCAGTAAATGACAGAGATAAGTTCCAGGTAGCCAAAAAAACTGCGTGATTTGGGCAGTTGAGGATTATAAAAGTAAGAAAAGGATAAGCACATGAGGGAAGAGGGCCCTACTCGTGAGAGTATTCCAGCAGTTTTGATCTTTGTAGGCTTTTTGTTTTAGTAACAGCCTCTGTTAAGATGGTTTTGGATATTCCTTTTCTTTAAACCTGTTCTTGTATAGTTCAAGCTGTATTTCGCAGTCTTCAGATTTACTGCATTTCCTTCTGATTCGACTAAATTGGGAGAGGGGGATGTTATTCTTCCATCTTTTCAGATGGTTGCTTTTGTAGTGGAGATAGCTATTTGTGTCAACTTGTTTCACATAGTTTCTTGTTTCGATCCTCCCATCTTCTCCCGTTAGGACCAGATCTAAAAACTCAATGGACTCTTTGTTTGTATTAGAAGTGAAGGCAAGGTTCATCTCATTGGTACTGATATATTTTAAAAACTGGTTAAAAGACTCAGTGGTTCCTTCCCAGATTATTAAAATGTCATCTATACAGCGTCGATAAAAAATAATATGGTTGTTAAAATTGTGACTGTCATATATAAAACTCTTTTCCCAGCACCCCATAAAAAGATTAGCAAAGCTGTGCGCAAAAATCATGCCCATTGCGGTGCCACAACGCTGAAGATAAAACTGATCCAGGAATTTAAAATAATTGTGACGAAGAATAAAATACATAATGTCACAAATAAAATCTTTGTGGCTGGCTGTTAGTGTTGTGTCTAAAAATTCTCTGCAAGATGTGACTCCTTTCTCATGTTCGATACATGTATACAGTGATTGGACGTCTATTGTCACCCACACGTATGTGTCCTTCCATTCTATTTCTTTTAGAAGATTCAGGACCGAGGTGGTGTCCTTCAGGTAGGAGGATAGTTCTTTTACGTAGACTTTAAGAAAAACATCTGCATATTCAGATAAATTCGAGGTAAGTAAGTGTTAGGGTCTCCTGCCCTGTGCTGCCACGTCGTCATGGCAACCGGGAGACAAGTGCTAGTGGAGTAACCTGAGCGCAGCTGATACTCCGGTTCGGGTCTTTTGCTGTGCAGTGGTTATAGGCTCTGTGCACGGCAGGGGATCCGGTGCTGGTTTTTGTGCTCACAGTCTGTGAGGTCTGAGTGGGGCGTGGACAGCACCTGCTTTATAAGGCCTCTTTTCAGGGTAAGCAGATGCTGCTGAATCTTTGTTGGTTAGTCAGTTCATGAAAGTTAGCCAGTACTGTGTAGCTTTGTATTTGTTTGTTGCTTACTGCAAATAGGCCTGGGGATTTGGTATTACACTCTGCCAATCCAGACCTAGCAGTAAGACTGGAGTCAGTCGTTTAGCTTGCTGGGGTTCTGTTACTACTCTGTGAACTTAGCAAGTTTGCGGCTGTATTCTAAGACTTGCCTGTCTAATCCTGTCTCACTGTGCTAGGTGTCAGGGGTCAGTTTAGTGGCAGTAAGCTAAAACCTGTGCACTGCAAGTGAGAATTAGGATTGTGGAGATTCTCCTTGTGTCTATCATTCCATCTCCGACCAAGGAGTTTACTGCCACACCCGTTGGTAACCCTTTAGGGTTTTGCTGTTGCCCTTAGCAACAGCATTTCGGGTTCTCTACGTATTAAAACACAACATCTTGTTTTTTCCATCTGAAGCAGTTCTAATACAAGGGAGATACCCAGTTCCTTAGCCTCTGGGCTTCTCTGTTCACTTTGTGTGTATTTTGTTACCCTACCACCTTCTGTGTACGTTATGTCATATCCCCCAGTTTGTCTGTGAGTCCATCTGTTTTGCATAACAGTTCAAACACCAGTACATTCCTGCAGACACTGGAGTGCATAACAGTTCTGACACCAGTACTTTCCTGCAGGCACTGGTGTGCATAACATATTCAGCAGCCTAATACTCCTGTTGAAATTTTGTGGGAATATGGAGCATACCCCTCAAAATACGTTGCAACAGGTGGTCGATCAGGTGCAGGTCCTGACTCGACAATTTAATGATTTGTCCATTAAAATGCACACCTCCCAGGCTGCTGGCGGAGCTCCCGCAGCAGCAGCACCTGCAGGGGTTAAGGAGCCGAAAGTAAATCTCCCGGATCGTTTTTCTGGAGATCGCTCGCAGTTCTTTTGTTTCAAGGAGAGCTGCAAGCTATACTTCCGGCTTAGGCCTCAGTCTTCTGGGTCGGAGATTCAGCGGGTGGGCATAGTGATTTCCTTGCTACAAGGAGACCCACAGGTCTGGGCATATGGGTTGCAGCCTGACTGTCCGTCGCTTAAAAGTGTTGATGCTTTTTTTACGGCACTGGGCATGTTGTATGATGACCCTGACAAGACGGCCTCAGCCGAGGCTCAGCTTTCGATCCATAAGCAAGGGCGAAGGCCAGTTGAGGTTTACTGTACGGAGTTTCGGAGGTTGGCCCATGATACCCAGTGGAATGACCCAGCCCTGAGACACCAGTACCGAAGAGGTCTTTCTAACCAGATAAAGGACCAACTGGTACAATATCCCTTGCCTGATAGCTTGGATCAGCTCATGCAGTTATCCATCCGGGTGGATAGACGGCTGAGAGAGCGTAGGCTTGAAAGGGAGACTGAGATTTCCTTCCTTCCCAAGGGAACCTCAGACTCTGAGGAATTTTCTGAGGAGCCTATGCAGATTGGGGCTACCCGCCTCTCCTCGCGTGAGAAGACGCGGAGGAGACAGCAGAGGTTGTGTTTGTACTGTGGGAGTAAAGGTCATGTGGTAGTATCATGCCCAGAAAAGCCGGAAAACTTCAGGGCCTGAGGGTGATGGGAAATATCCTGTCAGGCCAGAAGTCAGAATTTCCCAAGAGGACTTTTATCATTCCGGTGACCTTGAAGATCCTCGGTCAAACTGTCAAGACTGAGGCCTTTGTGGACAGTGGGGCCGACGGGGTTTTTATGGACCGCCAATTCGCCCTGAAACACTCTGTTCCCTTAGTACCCTTGGCATCGGAAATTGAGATTTGTGGGTTAAACGGGGAACCATTATCCCAAGGTAAAATTACCTCTTGCACTAGCCAGATTTCTTTGTTTATTGGAGCCACACACTCTGAAAAATTGTCCTTTTATGTGACTGTCTGTACTTTTGCCCCATTGGTGTTGGGGTTACCCAGGTTAAGGGCCCACAATCCTCAATTTGACTGGGTCTCTGGGGAGATTCTTAGTTGGGGTACTGATTGTTTCAGGAGTTGCTTGAGCCTTCCAGTCCGGCTCTCGCAGCTAAGTTTGCCAGGATTGCCAGGGTGTTATGCAGATTTTGCGGACGTGTTCTCCAAAAAAGTTGCAGAGGTACTACCTCCCCATCGCCCCTATGACTGTGCCATTGATTTGTTGCCAAATGCTAAGCTTCCCAAGAGCAGGTTGTACTCCCTGTCACGTCCTGAGACTCAGGCTATGGCAGAGTACATTCAGGAGAACTTGGCTAAGGGATTTATCAGACCTTCACAGTCTCCAGTTGGGTCGGGGTTCTTCTTCGTGGGTAAAAAGGATGGTTCGTTCCGACCCTGCATCGACTTCAGGGAATTGAACCGTATCACGATTAAAAACTCATACCCACTGCCTCTCATTTCGGTCTTGTTTGACCAGCTTCGTACTGCCACCATTTTTTCTAAGATTGACCTACGCGGTGCGTACAATCTAATCCGAATAAGAGAGGGGGATGAATGGAAGACTGCCTATAATACCCACTCAGGGCATTATGAATATTTGGTGATGCCTTTTGGGCTCTGTAATGCCCCGGCAGTCTTCCAGGATTTCATGAATGATGTGCTCAGGGAATATTTGGATAGATTCTTAGTTGTATACTTAGATGACATCCTAATCTTCTCCCATTCCCTGGAGGAACATCGGAAGCATGTACGCTTAGTCCTCCAGAAACTCAGAGACCACCGGCTTGGGGCGAAGCTGGAGAAGTGCGAATTTGAAGTTCAGCAAATCGCATTTCTAGGATATATTATCTCCCCAGAAGGTTTCCAAATGGAGGGTTCCAAGGTACAGGCAGTCCTGGATTGGGTGCAGCCCACTAGTTTGAAGGCGCTTCAGCGTTTCCTGGGCTTTGCAAATTTTTATAGACGATTTATCGCTGGATTTTCGTCTATAGTGGCGCCCTTGGTGGCACTCACTAAGAAAGGGGCGGATGTTGCTCATTGGTCTTGTGAGGCTAAAGCGGCTTTTGCCCGTCTCAAAAGGGCATTTGTTTCGGCCAAGGTGCTGCGACACCCAGATCCAGAGCGTCCTTTTGTGGTGGAGGTGGATGCCTCTGAGATGGGTATTGGGGCAGTGCTTTCTCAGATGGGAGTGTCTGATAATCGCCTTCATCCCTGTGCTTACTTTTCCCGTAAATTTTCGCCTGCCGAGATGAATTATGACGTGGGTAACCGGGAATTGTTGGCTATTAAGGATGCACTCGAGGAGTGGAGACACTGGCTTGAGGGGGCTAAGTTTGTGGTCTCAATTCTAACTGACCATAAGAATCTGGCATATTTAGAGTCAGCGAAGCGTCTCAATGCCAGGCAGGCACGATGGGCTTTGTTTTTTGCTCGCTTTAATTTTTTGATAACATATCGCCCTGGGACAAAAAACATCAAGGCTGATGCGCTCTCGCGGAGTTTTGCTCCAATCCAGGAGACCACCGAGGAGCCGTTGCCCATTGTTTCCCCATCATGTATTAAAGTGGGCATTACCCAGGACCTCTTATCATTAGTCCTTAGAGCACAGGAGCAGGCTCCTCCAGACCTTCCGGTAGGTCTTTTGTTTGTGCCTCCTAGGTTAAGACAGCGAGTGTTCCTGGAATTCCATGCCAAGAAGTCGGCAGGTCACCCGGGTATTGCAAGAACTCGGGAGTTGCTATCTAGGGCGGTGTGGTGGCCCTCGGTGGCTAAGGATGTGGATTAGTGGGTTCGGGCATGTGACATCTGTGCCCGAAATAAGACTCCTAGAGGGGTTCCTGTTGGCCCATTACATCCACTCTCTATCCCATCTAAGCCATGGACCCACATTTCAATGGATTTTGTGGTGGACTTGCCCAAATCCTCGGGGATGACAGCCATCTGGGTTGTCGTTGACAGGTTTTCGAAGATGGCGCACTTCGTTCCACTGGTTGGGCTGCCATCAGCCAGACGCCTGTCTGAATTATTTATGCTGCATGTTGTGCGTCTCCACGGGTTGCCACTTGATGTGGTCTCTGACCGCGGATCCCAGTTTGTGGCCAAATTCTGGAGGGCATTTTGTTCCGATCTCCAGATTTCTGTCAGCTTGTCGTCAGGCTACCATCCGCAGTCTAATGGGCAGACTGAAAGGGTGAACCAGTCCTTGGAGCAGTTCCTCAGGTGTTATGTCTCCAAGTGTCAGACTGACTGGGTTGCTCATCTGTCCATGGCGGAGTTTGCCTATAACAACGCGGCTCACTCTGCTACAGGGATCTCTCCCTTCCTTTGTGTGTATGGGCATCATCCTAAGGCCAATTCTTTTGACCCCCTGGACTCCACGCCTGGTGGTTTCTCTGTGGTTTCGGTCCTTAGAGGTATTTGGCGGAAAGTGAAGAAAGCCCTTGTGTCTGTGTCATTAGTGACCAAAAGGGTTTTTGATAAGCGGAAAAGACCCTGCAGCTTCAAATTAGGAGACTTCGTCTGGTTGTCTACCAAGAATTTGAAGTTGAGACAGCCATCTCATAAGTTAGGGCCCCGGTTCATCGGCCCTTATAAGATCACCAGGGTTATCAATCCGGTGGCATTTCAGTTAGATCTGCCCCGTTCTTTGGGTATCAATAAAACATTTAATTGTTCCCTTTTAAAACGGGCGATTAGTAATCCTTCTTCCAGTGGAAGACCTTCCCCTCTTCTGATACGTGGCCAGAGGGAGTTTGTTGTTGAAAGGATTCTTGACTCCAAGGTGGTTCGGGGTCGGCTGTCATTTTTGGTGCACTGGAAGGGGTATGGTCCGGAGGAGCGGTCGTGGGTGCGCAGTTGTGATCTTCATGCCCCCAGACTGATACGCTCTTTCTTCTCGCAGTTCCCCGATAAACCCGGTGGTAGGGGTTCTTTGACCCCTCGTCAGAGGGGGGGTACTGTTAGGGTCTCCTGCCCTGTGCTGCCACGTCGTCATGGCAACCGGGAGACAAGTGCTAGTGGAGTAACCTGAGCGCAGCTGATACTCCGGTTCGGGTCTTTTGCTGTGCAGTGGTTATAGGCTCTGTGCACGGCAGGGGATCCGGTGCTGGTTTTTGTGCTCACAGTCTGTGAGGTCTGAGTGGGGCGTGGACAGCACCTGCTTTATAAGGCCTCTTTTCAGGGTAAGCAGATGCTGCTGAATCTTTGTTGGTTAGTCAGTTCATGAAAGTTAGCCAGTACTGTGTAGCTTTGTATTTGTTTGTTGCTTACTGCAAATAGGCCTGGGGATTTGGTATTACACTCTGCCAATCCAGACCTAGCAGTAAGACTGGAGTCAGTCGTTTAGCTTGCTGGGGTTCTGTTACTACTCTGTGAACTTAGCAAGTTTGCGGCTGTATTCTAAGACTTGCCTGTCTAATCCTGTCTCACTGTGCTAGGTGTCAGGGGTCAGTTTAGTGGCAGTAAGCTAAAACCTGTGCACTGCAAGTGAGAATTAGGATTGTGGAGATTCTCCTTGTGTCTATCATTCCATCTCCGACCAAGGAGTTTACTGCCACACCCGTTGGTAACCCTTTAGGGTTTTGCTGTTGCCCTTAGCAACAGCATTTCGGGTTCTCTACGTATTAAAACACAACATCTTGTTTTTTCCATCTGAAGCAGTTCTAATACAAGGGAGATACCCAGTTCCTTAGCCTCTGGGCTTCTCTGTTCACTTTGTGTGTATTTTGTTACCCTACCACCTTCTGTGTACGTTATGTCATATCCCCCAGTTTGTCTGTGAGTCCATCTGTTTTGCATAACAGTTCAAACACCAGTACATTCCTGCAGACACTGGAGTGCATAACAGTTCTGACACCAGTACTTTCCTGCAGGCACTGGTGTGCATAACAGTAAGTCTATGCACGCCACAATCAGTTTTCCGGGCGGGTTGTCAAGATTTTTATGGATCTTTAATAAGAAGTAAAAGTTGGGGGTAGTGGGGTCTGATCTAATTAGAAATTGATATTCTTCCTTTATAATGATCTCTGTTCTTAGTAGAGATGAGCGGGTTCGGTTCCTCGGAAACCGAACCCCCCCGTACTTCACTCATTTTACATGGGTCCGAGGCATACTCGGATTCTCCCGTATGGCTCGGTTAACCCGAGCGCGCCAGAACGTCATCATCCCGCTGTCGGATTCTCGCGAGATTCGGATTCTATATAAGGAGCCGCGCGTCGCCGCCATTTTTCACTCGTGCATTGGAAATGATAGTGAGAGGACGTGGCTGGCGTCCTCTCACTTTGTTTCAGGGGGCTGCATATCTTTATTCTGGGGACCAGCAGTATTATAGGAGGAGTACAGTGCAGAGTTTTGCTGACCAGTGACCACCAGTATCATACGTTGTCTGCCTGAAAAACGCTCCATATCTGTGCTCAGTGTGCTGCATATATCTGTGCTCACACTGCTTTATTGTGGGGACTGGGGACCAGCAGTATTATATAGGAGGAGTACAGTGCAGAGTTTTGCTGACCAGTGACCACCAGTATACGTTGTCTGCCTGAAAAACGCTCCATATCTGTGCTCAGTGTGCTGCATATATCTGTGCTCACACTGCTTTATTGTGGGTACTGGGGATCACCAGTTTATTATATAGGAGGAGTGCAGTGCAGAGTTTTGCTGACCAGTGACACCAGTATACATTGTCTGCCTGAAAAATGCTCCATATCTGTGCTCAGTGTGCTGCATATATCTGTGCTCACACTGCTTTATTGTGGGTACTGGGGACCACCAGTATATTATATAGGAGGAGTACAGTGCAGAGTTTTGCTGACCAGTGACCACAAGTATTATACATTTTCTGCCTGAAAAACGCTCCATATCTGTGCTCAGTGTGCTGCATATATCTGTGCTCACACTGCTTTATTGTGGGTACTGGGGTCCACCAGTATATTATATAGGAGGAGTACAGTGCAGAGTTTTGCTGACCAGTGACCACCAGTATTATACGTTGTCTGCCTGAAAAACGCTCCATATCTGTGCTCAGTGTGCTGCATATATCTGTGCTCACACTGCTTTATTGTGGGTACTGGGGACCACCAGTATATTATATAGGAGGAGTACAGGGCAGAGTTTTGCTGACCAGTGACCACCAGTATTATATGTTGTCTGCCTGAAAAACGCTCCATATCTGTGCTCAGTGTGCTGCATATATCTGTGCTCACACTGCTTTATTGTGGGGACTGGGGACCACCAGTATATTATATAGGAGGAGTACAGTGCAGAGTTTTGCTGACCAGTGACCACCAGTCTTATACGTTGTCTGCCTGAAAAACGCTCCATATCTGTGCTCAGTGTGCTGCATATATCTGTGCTCACACTGCTTTATTGTGGGTACTGGGGACCACCAGTATATTATATAGGAGGAGTACAGGGCAGAGTTTTGCTGACCAGTGACCACCAGTATTATACGTTGTCTGCCTGAAAAACGCTCCATATCTGTGCTCAGTGTGCTGCATATATCTGTGCTCACACTGCTTTATTGTGGGGACTGGGGACCACCAGTATATTATATAGGAGGAGTACAGTGCAGAGTTTTGCTGACCAGTGACCACCAGTCTTATACGTTGTCTGCCTGAAAAACGCTCCATATCTGTGCTCAGTGTGCTGCATATATCTGTGCTCACATTGCTTTATTGTGGGTACTGGGGACCACCAGTATATTATAAAGGAGGAGTACAGGGCAGAGTTTTGCTGACCAGTGACCACCAGTATTATACGTTATCTGCCTGAAAAACGCTCCATATCTGTGCTCAGTGTGCTGCATATATCTGTGCTCACACTTCTTTATTGTGGGTACTGGGGACCACCAGTATATTATATAGGAGGAGTACAGCGCAGAGTTTTGCTGACCAGTGACCACCAGTATTATACGTTGTCTGCCTGAAAAACGCTCCATATCTGTGCTCAGTGTGCTGCATATATCTGTGCTCACACTGCTTTATTGTGGGTACTGGGGACCACCAGTATATTATATAGGAGGAGTACAGTGCAGAGTTTTGCTGACCAGTGACCACCAGTATTATACGTTGTCTGCCTGAAAAACGCTCCATATCTGTGCTCAGTGTGCTGCATATATCTGTGCTCACACTGCTTTATTGTGGGTACTGGGGACCACCAGTATATTATATAGGAGGAGTACAGGGCAGAGTTTTGCTGACCAGTGACCACCAGTATTATACGTTGTCTGCCTGAAAAACGCTCCATATCTGTGCTCAGTGTGCTGCATATATCTGTGCTCACACTGCTTTATTGTGGGTACTGGGGACCACCAGTATATTATATAGGAGGAGTACAGTGCAGAGTTTTGCTGACCAGTGACCACCAGTATTATACGTTGTCTGCCTGAAAAACGCTCCATATCTGTGCTCAGTGTGCTGCATATATCTGTGCTCACACTGCTTTATTGTGGGGACTGGGGACCAGCAGTATATTATATATGAGGAGTACAGTGCAGAGTTTTGCTGACCAGTGACCACCAGTATTATACGTTGTCTGCCTGAAAAAATGCTCCATATCTGTGCTGCATTGTAGTATATAGTAGGAGTACAGTGCATAATTTTGCTAACCACCAGTATATAATATATAGCAGTATGGTACAGTAGGCCACTGCTCTACCTACGTCTGTGTCGTCAAGTTTACTATCCATCCATACCTGTGGTGCATTTCAGTTGTGCGCAGTATATATAGTAGTAGGCCATTGCTATTGATACTGGCATATAATTCCACACATTAAATAATGGCGAACAAAAATGTGTAGGGTAAAATAGGGAAAGATCAAGATCCACTTCCACCTCGTGCTGAAGCTGCTGCCACTAGTCATGGCCGAGACAATGAAATGCCATCAACGTCGTCTGCCAAGGCCGATGCCCAATGTCATAGTAGAGAGCATGTAAAATAAAAAAAACAAAAGTTCAGTAAAATGACCCAAAAATCAAAATTAAAAGCGTCTGAGGAGAAGCGTAAACTTGCCAATATGCCATTTACGACACGGAGTGGCAAGGAACGACTGAGGCCCTGGCCTATGTTCATGGCTAGTGGTTCAGCTTCACATGAGGATGGAAGCACTCATCCTCTCGCTAGAAAAATGAAGAGACTTAAGCTGGCAAAAGCACAGCAAAGAACTTCTAAATCACAAATTCACAAGGAGAGTCCAATTGTGTCGGCTGCGATGCCTGACCTTCCCAACACTGGACGGGAAGAGGTGGCGCCTTCCACCATTTGCACGCCCCCTGCAAGTGCTGGAAGGAGCACCCACAGTCCAGTTCCTGATAGTCAAATTGAAGATGTCACTGTTGAAGTACACCAGGATGAGGATATGGGTGTTGCTGGCGCTGAGGAGGAAATTGACAAGGAGGATTCTGACGGTGAGGTGGTTTGTTTAAGTCAGGCACCCGGGGAGACACCTGTTGTCCGTGGGATCAATATGGCCATTGACATGCCTGGTCAAATTACAAAAAAAATCACCTCTTCGGTGTGGAATTATTTTAACACAAATGCGGACTACAGGTGTCAAGCCGTGTGTTGCCTTTGTCAAGCTGTAATAAGTAGGGGTAAGGACGTTAACCACCTCGGAACATCCTCCCTTATACGTCACCTGCAGCGCATTCATCATAAGTCAGTGACAAGTTCAAAATCTTTGGATGACAGCGGAAGCAGTCCACTGACCACTAAATCCCTTCCTCTTGTAACCAAGCTCCTGCAAACCACACCACCAACTCCCTCAGTGTCAATTTCCTCCTTACACAGGATAGCCAATAGTCATGCAGGCCATGTCACTGTCAAGTCTGACGAGTCCTCTCCTGCCTGGGATTCCTCCGATGCATCCTTGAGTGTAACGCCTCCTGCTGCTGGCGCTGCTGTTGTTGCTGCTGGGAGTCGATCGTCATCCCAGAGGGGAAGTCGGAAGACCACTTGTACTACTTCCAGTAAGCAATTGACTGTCCAACAGTCCTTTGCGAGGAAGATGAAATATCACAGCAGTCATCTTGCTGCAAAGCGGATAACTCAGGCCTTGGCAGCCTGGGCGGTGAGAAATGTGTTTCCGTTATCCACCGTTAATTCACAGGCAACTATAGACTTGATTGAGATACTGTGTCCCCGGTACCAAATACCATCTAGGTTCCATTTCTCTAGGCAGGTGATACCGAAAATGTACACAGACCTCAGAAAAAGAGTCACCAGTGTCCTAAAAAATGCAGTTGTACTCAATGTCAACTTAACCACGGACATGTGGACAAGTGTAGCATGGCAGACTCAGGACTATATGATTGTGACAGCCCACTGGGTAGATGTATTGCCTACCGCAGCAAGAACAGCAGTGGCGGCACCAGTAGCAGCATCTCGCAAACGCCAACTCGTTCCTAGGCAGGCTACGCTTTGTATCACCGCTTTCCAGAAGAGGCACACAGCTGACAACCTCTTACGGAAACTGAGGAACATCATCGCAGAATGGCTTACCCCAAATGGACTCTCCTGGGTATTTGTGACATCGGATAATGCCAGCAATATTTTGCGTGCATTACATCTGGGCAAATTCCAGCACGTCCCATGTTTTGCACATACATTGAATTTGGTGGTGCAGAATTATTTAAAAAAACGACAGGGGCGTGCAAGAGATGCTGTCGGTGGCCCGAAGAATTGCGGGCCACTTTCGGCATTCAGCCACCGCGTACCGAAGACTGGAGCACCAACAAACAGTCCTGAACCTGCCCTGCCATCATCTGAAGCAAGAGGTGGTAACGAGGTGGAATTCAAATCTTTATATGCTTCAGAGGATGGAGGAGCAGCAAAAGGCCATTCAAGCCTATACATCTGCCTACGATATAGGCAAAGGAGGGGGAATGCACCTGACTCAAGCGCAGTGGAGAATGATTTCAACGTTGTGCAAGGTTCTGTAACCCTTTGAACTTGCCACACGTGAAGTCAGTTCAGACACTGCCAGCCTGAGTCAGGTCATTTTCCTCATCAGGCTTTTGCAGAAGAAGCTGGAGACATTGAAGGAGGAGCTAAAACAGAGCAATTCCGCTAGGCATGTGGGACTTGTGGATGGAGCCCTTAATTCGCTTAACCAGGATTCACGGGTGGTCAATCTGTTGAAATCAGAGCACTACATTTTGGCCACCGTGCTCGATCCTAGATTTAAAACCTACGTTGTATCTCTCTTTCCGGCAGACACAAGTCTGCAGAGGTTCAAAGACCTGCTGGTGAGAAAATTGTCAAGTCAAGCGGAACGTGACCCGTCAACAGCTCCTCCTTCACATTCTCCCGCAACTGGGGGTGCGAGGAAAAGGCTAAGATTTCCGAGCCCACCCGCTGGCGGTGATGCAGGGCAGTCTGGAGCGAGTGCTGACATCTGGTCCGGACTGAAGGACCTGCCAACGATTACTGACATGTCGTCTACTGTCACTGCATATGATTCTCTCACCATTGAAAGAATGGTGGAGGATTATATGAGTGACCGCATCCAAGTAGGCACGTCAGACAGTCCGTACGTATACTGGCAGGAAAAAGAGGCAATTTGGAGGCTCTTGCAGAAACTGGCTTTATTTTACCTAAGTTGCCCACCCTCCAGTGTGTACTCCGAAAGAGTGTTTAGTGCAGCCGCTCACCTTGTCAGCAATCGGCGTACGAGGTTACTTCCAGAAAATGTGGAGAAGATGATGTTCATCAAAATGAATTATAATCAATTCCTCCGTGGAGACATTCACCAGCAGCAATTGCCTCCAGAAAGTACACAGGGACCTGAGATGGTGGATTCCAGTGGGGACGAATTAATAATCTATGAGGAGGGGGATGTACACAGTGAAAGGGGTGAGGAATCGGACGATGAGGAGGAGGTGGACATCTTGCCTCTGTAGAGCCAGTTTGTGCAAGGAGAGATTGATTGCTTCTTTTTTGGTGGGGGCCCAAACTAACCAGTCATTTCAGTCACAGTTGTGTGGCAGACCCTGTCGCTGAAATGATGGGTTTGTTAAAGTGTGCATGTCCTGTTTATACAACATAAGGGTGGGTGGGAGGGCCCAAGGACAATTCCATCTTGCACCTCTTTTTTCTTTCATTTTTCTTTGCATCATGTGCTGTTTGGGGACTATTTGTTTGAAGTGCCATTCTGCCTGACACTGCAGTGCCACTCCTAGATGGGCCAGGTGTTTGTGTCGGCCACTTGTGTCGCTTAGCTTAGCCATCCAGCGACCTTGGTGCACCTCTTTTTTTCTTTGCATCATGTGCTGTTTGGGGACTATTTATTTGAAGTGCCATCCTGTCTGACACTACAGTGCCACTCCTAGATGGGCCAGGTGTTTGTGTCGGCCACTTGGGTCGCTTAGCTTAGTCACACAGCTACCTCATTGCGCCTCTTTTTTTCTTTGCATCATGTGCTGTTTGGGGACTATTTTTTTGAAGTGCCATCCTGTCTGACACTGCAGTGCCACTCCTAGATGGGCCAGGTGTTTGTGTCGGCCACTTGGGTCGCTTAGCTTAGTCATCCAGCGACCTCGGTGCAAATTTTAGGACTAAAAATAATATTGTGAGGTGTGAGGTGTTCAGAATAGACTGAAAATGAGTGTAAATTATGGTTATTGAGGTTAATAATACTATGGGATCAAAATGACCCCAAATTCTATGATTTAAGCTGTTTTTGAGGGGGTTTTTGTAAAAAAACACCCGAATCCAAAACACACCCGAATCCGACAAAAAAATTTCAGGGAGGTTTTGCCAAACGCGTCCGAATCCAAAACACGGCCGCGGAACCGAATCCAAAACCAAAACACAAAACCAGAAAAATCGCTAGTTCTTAGACCGTGCAGTAGAAGTTTCCTTAATTCTTCCACGTAGCTGTCCTTTGGGTCCCCTGGTAATTTGGTGTAGGACTTTTCATCTGATAATAGTCTTTCTGCTTCCGCGATATATTTTGCATGATCCATGATGACCAGCCCCCCCCCCCCCCCCCCCTTGTCAGCTTGTTTTATAACGATCCCCTTATTCTTTTGTAATTTCTTCAAGGCTTCACTTTCCAGATTGGTGATGTTTTTCTCCTTTATCTTCACTTGCTCAGTATCACACAGATCCTTCTTCACCAACTCGTAAAATATACTGATATTGCTCCCTTTGGATTCCAATTTTTTTAGTCCAGATTTGGAATGATTGTCATAGTTGGTGATAACTGCGTCCTTTTTTAAAAAAAAATGTCTTTTAAGCATCAGCTTTCTAATAAACTTATTCAGGTCTATAAACGTCTCAAATTTATTAAGGCCCCTGTGGGTGCAAAGGTAAGGCCTTATTCAGCAAGGATATCTCTGATTCCGTCAGGGTATGCTGGGATAGATTGAATGTGCCTTTGTCTTTTGGATCTGTCATCATAATGTTCTTTTTTTATATTCTCTTCCTCCTGCCCCCTCGATTTCCTCTTCTTCTGTGTGTCTTCTTTTCAGTGGTGATGCATGATGAATGTCTTCTTTCACGGTGTTCTTTATTGTATTTCTTAGTCTTCCGCCTATTCTTTGGGATAAAAAAAATCCTGGTCACTATTCGATCCATGTCTCTGTAAGGCTGTGAATCTGTTGAATGTTTTCACACTGGTGGTTGGAGTTTCTGTGTTCCTACTCCGTGTGGTATTGCCTCTCTGTTATGCACACTAGTGCCAGCAGGAATGTACTGGTGTCTGAACGGAGAGGGATGCAAAACAAATGAACTCACAGACAGACTGGGGAATATGACATTACATACACAGAAGGTGATAGGGTAACAAAATAAAACACAAAGTGAACAGAGAAGCCCAAAGGCTAAGAAACTGGGTGTCTCCCTAGTATTAGGAATGCTCAGATGGAAAGAAGCGAGATGTTGTGATTTAATACATAGAGAACCCGAAATGCTGTTGCTAAGGGCAACAGCAAAACCCTAAAGGGTTACCAACGGGTGTGGCAGTAAACTCCTTGGTCAGAGATGGAATAATAGACACAAGGAGAGTCTCCACAATCCTAGTCTTCACTTGCAGTGCACTGGTTCAGCTTACTGCCACTAAACTGACACCTGAACACCTTGCACAGTGAGAAAGGATTTTGGCAGGCAAGTCTGAGAATACAGCCGCAAACCTGCTAGGTTCACAGAGTAGCAAAAGAACCCCAGCAGGTTAAACGACTGACTCCAGTCTTACTGCTAGGTCTGGATTGGCAGAGTGTAATACCAAATTCCAAGGCCTATTTGCAGTAAGCAACAAACAAATACAAAGTTTACACAGTACTAGCTAGCTTTCAGGAACTGACTAACCAACAAAGATTCAGCAGCATCTGCCTAACCTGAGAAGAGGGTTTATATAGCAGGTGCTGTCCACGCCCCACTCAGACCTCACAGACTGTGAGCACAAAAACCAGCACCGGATCCCCTGCCGTGCACAGAGCCTGTAACCACTGCACAGCAAAAGACCCGAACTGGAGTATCAGCTACGCTCAGGTTACTCCGCTAGCACTTGTCTACCGGTTGCCATGATGACGTGGCAGCACAGAGCAGGAGACCCTAACAGTACCCCCCCTCTGACGAGGGGTCAAGGAACCCCTACCACCGAGTTTATCGGGGAACTGCAAGAAGAAAGAGCGTAACAGTCTGGGGGCATGAAGATCACAACTGCGCACCCACGACCGCTCCTCCGGGCCCTACCCCTTCCAGTGCACCAAAAATGACAGCCGACCCCGAACCATCTTGGAGTCAAGAATCCTTTCAACAACAAACTCCCTCTGGCCACGTATCAGAAGAGGGGAAGGTCTTCCACTGGAAGAAGGATTACTAATCGTCCGTTTTAAAAGGGAACAATTAAATGTTTTATTGATACCCAAAGAACGGGGTAGATCTAACTGAAATGCCACCGGATTGATAACCCTAGTGATCTTATAAGGACCGATGAACCGGGGGCCTAACTTATGAGATGGCTGTCTCAACTTCAAATTCTTGGTAGACAACCAGACAAAGTCTCCTAATTTGAAGCTGCAGGGTCTCTTCCGCTTATCAAAAACCCTTTTGGTCACTAATGACACAGACACAAGGGCTTTCTTCACTTTCCTCCAAATACCTCTAAGGACCGAAACCACAGAGGAACCACCAGGCGTGGAGTCCAGGGGGTCAAAAGAATTGGCCTTAGGATGATGCCCATACACACAAAGGAAGGGAGAGATCCCTGTAGCAGAGTGAGCCGCGTTGTTATAGGCAAACTCCGCCATGGACAGATGAGCAACCCAGTCAGTCTGACACTTGGAGACATAACACCTGAGGAACTGCTCCAAGGACTGGTTCACCCTTTCAGTCTGCCCATTAGACTGCGGATGGTAGCCTGACGACAAGCTGACAGAAATCTGGAGATCGGAACAAAATGCCCTCCAGAATTTGGCCACAAACTGGGATCCGCGGTCAGAGACCACATCAAGTGGCAACCCGTGGAGGCGCACAACATGCAGCATACATAATTCAGACAGGCGTCTGACCGATGGCAGCCCAACCAATGGAACGAAGTGCGCCATCTTCGAAAACCTGTCAACGACAACCCAGATGGCTGTCATCCCCGAGGATTTGGGCAAGTCCACCACAAAATCCATTGAAATGTGGGTCCATGGCTTAGATGGAATAGAGAGTGGATGTAATGGGCCAACAGGAACCCCTCTAGGAGTCTTATTTCGGGCACAGATGTCACATGCCCGAACCCACTGATCCACATCCCTAGCCACCGAGGGCCACCACACCGCCCTAGATAGCAACTCCCGAGTTCTGGCAATACCCGGGTGACCTGCCGACTTCTTGGCATGGAATTCCAAAAACACTCGCTGTCTTAACCTAGGAGGCACAAACAAAAGACCTACCGGAAGGTCTGGAGGAGCCTGCTCCTGTGCTCTAAGGACTAATGACAAGAGGTCCTGGGTAATGCCCACTTTAATACATGATGGGGACACAATGGGCAATGGCTCCTCGGGGGTCTCCTGGATTGGAGCAAAACTCCGCGAGAGCGCGTCAGCCTTGATGTTTTTTGACCCAGGGCGATATGTTATCAAAAAATTAAAGCGAGCAAAAAACAAAGCCCATCGTGCCTGCCTGGCATTGAGCCGCTTCGCTGACTCTAAATATGCCAAATTCTTATGGTCGGTGAGAATTGAGACCACAAACTTAGCCCCCTCAAGCCAGTGTCTCCACTCCTCGAGTGCATCCTTAATAGCCAACAATTCCCGGTTACCCACGTCATAATTCATCTCGGCAGGCGAAAATTTACGGGAAAAGTAAGCACAGGGATGAAGGCGATTATCAGACACCCCCATCTGAGAGAGCACTGCCCCAATACCCATCTCAGAGGCATCCACCTCCACCACAAAAGGACGCTCTGGATCTGGGTGTCGCAGCACCTTGGCCGAGACAAATGCCCTTTTGAGACGGGCAAAAGCCGCTTTGGCCTCACAAGACCAGTGAGCAACATCCGCCCCTTTCTTAGTGAGTGCCACCAAGGGCGCCACTATAGACGAAAATCCAGCGATAAATCGTCTATAAAAATTCGCAAAGCCCAGAAAATGCTGAAGCGCCTTCAAACTAGTGGGCTGCACCCAATCCAGGACTGCCTGTACCTTGGAACCCTCCATTTGGAAACCTTCTGGAGAGATAATATATCCTAGAAATGCGATTTGCTGAACTTCAAATTCGCACTTCTCCAGCTTCGCCCCAAGCCGGTGGTCTCTGAGTCTCTGGAGGACTAAGCGTACATGCTTCCGATGTTCCTCCAGGGAATGGGAGAAGATTAGGATGTCATCTAAGTATACAACTAAGAATCTATCCAAATATTCCCTGAGCACATCGTTCATGAAGTCCTGGAAGACTGCCGGGGCATTACAGAGCCCAAAAGGCATCACCAAATATTCATAATGCCCCGAGTGGGTATTAAAGGCAGTCTTCCATTCATCCCCCTCTCTTATTCGGATTAGACTGTACGCACCGCGTAGGTCAATCTTAGAAAAAATGGTGGCCGTACGAAGCTGGTCAAACAAGACCGAAATGAGAGGCAGTGGGTATGAGTTTTTAATCGTGATACGATTCAATTCCCTGAAGTCGATGCAGGGTCACAACGAACCGTCCTTTTTACCCACGAAGAAGAACCCCGACCCAACTGGAGACTGTGAAGGTCTGATAAATCCCTTAGCCAAGTTCTCCTGAATGTACTCTGCCATAGCCTGAGTCTCAGGACGTGACAGGGAGTACAACCTGCTCTTGGGAAGCTTAGCATTCGGCAACAAATTAATGGCACAGTCATAGGGGCGATGGGGAGGTAGTACCTCTGCAACTCTTTTGGAGAACACGTCCGCAAAATCTGCATAACATCCTGGCAATCCTGGCAAACTTAGCTGCGAAAGCCTGACTGGAAGGCTCAAGCAACTCCTGAAACAATCAGTACCCCATCTAAGAAACTCCCCAGAGACCCAGTCAAATTGAGGATTGTGGGCCTTTAACCAGGGTAACCCCAACACCAATGGGGCAAAAGTACAGACAGTCACATAAAAGGACAATTTTTCAGAGTGTGTGGCTCCAATAAACAAAGAAATCTGGCTAGTGCTAGAGGTAATTTTACCCTGGGATAATGGTTCCCCGTTTAACCCACAAATCTCAATTTCCGATGCCAAGGGTACTAAGGGAACAGAGTGTTTCAGGGCGAATTGGCGGTCCATAAAAACCCTGTCGGCCCCACTGTCCACAAAGGCCTCAGTCTTGACAGTTTGACCGAGGATCTTCAAGGTCACCGGAATGATAAAAGTCTTCTTGGGAAATTCTGACTTCTGGCCTGACAGGATATTTCCCATCACCCTCAGGCCCTGAAGTTTTCCGGCTTTTCTGGGCATGATACTACCACATGACCTTTATTCCCACAGTACAAACATAACCCCTGCTGTCTCCTCCGCGTCTTCTCACGCGAGGAGAGGCGGGTAGCCCCAATCTGCATAGGCTCCTCGGAAAATTCCTCAGAGTCTGAGGTTCCCTTGGGAAAGAAGGAAACCTCGGTCTCCCTTTCAAGCCTGCGCTCTCTCAGCCGTCTATCCACCCGAATGGATAACTGCATGAGCTGATCCAAGCTATCAGGCAAGGGATATTGTACCAGTTGGTCTTTTTACTGGTTAGAAAGACCTCTTCGGTACTGGTGTCTCAGGGCTGGGTCATTCCACTGGGTATCATGGGCCAACCTCCGAAACTCCGTACAATAAACCTCAACTGGCCTTCGCCCTTGCTTAAGGATCGAAATCTGAGCCTCGGCTGAGGCCGTCTTGTCAGGGTCATCATACAACATGCCCAGTGCCGTAAAAAAAGCATCAACACTTTTAAGCGACGGACAGTCAGGCTGCAACCCATATGCCCAGACCTGTGGGTCTCCTTGTAGCAAGGAAATCACTATGCCCACCCGCTGAATCTCCGACCCAGAAACTGAGGCCTAAGCTGGAAATATAGCTTGCAGCTCTCCTTGAAACAAAAGAACTGCGAGCGATCTCCAGAAAAACGATCCGGGAGATTTACTTTCGGCTCCTTAACCCCTGAAGGTACTGCTGCTGCGGGAGCTCCGCCAGCGGCCTGCGAGGTGTGCATTTTAATGGACAAATCATTAAATTGTCGAGTCAGGACCTGCACCTGATCGACCACCTGTTGCAAAGTATTTTGAGGGGTATGCTCCATATTCCCACAAAATTTCAACAGGAGTATTAGGCTGCTGAATATGTTATGCACACCAGTGCCAGCAGGAATGTACTGGTGTCTGAACGGAGAGGGATGCAAAACAAATGAACTCACAGACAGACTGGGGAATATGACATTACATACACAGAAGGTGATAGGGTAACAAAATAAGCACAAAGTGAACAGAGAAGCCCAAAGGCTAAGAAACTGGGTGTCTCCCTAGTATTAGGAATGCTCAGATGGAAAGAAGCGAGATGTTGTGATTTAATACATAGAGAACCCGAAATGCTGTTGCTAAGGGCAACAGCAAACCCTAAAGGGTTACCAACGGGTGTGGCAGTAAACTCCTTGGTCAGAGATGGAATAATAGACACAAGGAGAGTCTCCACAATCCTAGTCTTCACTTGCAGTGCACTGGTTCAGCTTACTGCCACTAAACTGACACCTGAACACCTTGCACAGTGAGAAAGGATTTTGGCAGGCAAGTCTGAGAATACAGCCGCAAACCTGCTAGGTTCACAGAGTAGCAAAAGAACCCCAGCAGGTTAAACGACTGACTCCAGTCTTACTGCTAGGTCTGGATTGGCAGAGTGTAATACCAAATTCCAAGGCCTATTTGCAGTAAGCAACAAACAAATACAAAGTTTACACAGTACTAGCTAGCTTTCAGGAACTGACTAACCAACAAAGATTCAGCAGCATCTGCCTAACCTGAGAAGAGGGTTTATATAGCAGGTGCTGTCCATGCCCCACTCAGACCTCACAGACTGTGAGCACAAAAACCAGCACCGGATCCCCTGCCGTGCACAGAGCCTGTAACCACTGCACAGCAAAAGACCCGAACCGGAGTATCAGCTACGCTCAGGTTACTCCGCTAGCACTTGTCTCCCGGTTGCCATGACGACATGGCAGCACAGAGCAGGAGACCCTAACACTCTCATGGGTATAGATTTCCAATGTTGTCCCTCTGATTTGTTGTTGGATGGTCCTGCTGTTCTAAATCTGCTCAAATTTTTCACTTTTCCCTGTCATAGTCATTTTTGTCCCTTAGAAATTTATTTTCTTTCCCTTTAATGACATCTTCAATGCATTCTAGTTTTTTGTTCAATACTTTTTCATTAAACTTATAGTCTTCCTTATCTTTGAATAGTTCGAATTCCTTTTCTTTGATCTTAATTTCATTCTCCACTGTTGAGAGAGATTTTTTCTTCTCATCAATGAGGAGTTTCATTAAGTCTATAGAACAGTTGTGCAGACTCTTGTCCCATTTTTCAAAGAAAGCCACATCTAAATTACCAAATGTGGGTTGCTTGAGTAGCCTGAGACCCCTAGGTACTCTTTCAACAGAAATGTAGTGTTCCAGGCCCTTAATATCCCACCATGTCTTAACTTATTTATTGAGGAGTCTTTCTATCCCCCAAAATAATTCATCTAAATCCCAGGGTTGGGATGGTTCATTAGCATGTATAGTTTCATTAAATAATTTTTGACACCAAACATTTCTTTTTGTGGCACGGTCTGAATTTCTCAGCATTCTATTGTGTATGTCTCTTTACCAGGCAGCAATAAAAATAATACCAAACGGAACTATAGCAAAAAAGGAATAATATTGCGCCACGAGTAAAGGGAACGTGTCAGATGTGCTGTATAGGTTACAATGTAAAAAATATAAGACAACACTCCCCAAGATAAGTACCCTCCTACCTGAAGGACACCACCTTGTTCCTGAATCTTCTAAATTAAAAAGAATGGAAGGACACATACATGTGGGTGACAATAGATGTCCAATCACTGTATACATGTATCGAACATGAGAAAGGAGTCACATCTTGCAGAGAATTTCTAGACAGAGACACAACACTAACAGCAAGCCACAAATATTTTATTTGTGACATTATGTATTTTATTCTTCATCATAATTATTTTAAATTCCTGGATCAGTTTTATCTTCAGCGTTGTGGCACTGCAATGGGCACGATTTTTGCACCCAGCTTTGCTAATCTTTGTATGGGGTGCTGGGAAAATAGTTTTATATATGACAGTCACAATTTTAACAACCATATTATTTTTTATCGATGCTATATAGATGACATTTTAATAATCTGGGATGGAACCACTGAGTCTTTTAACCAGTTTTTAAAATATTTCAGTACCAATGAGATGAACCTTGCCTTCACTTCTAATACAAACAAAGAGTCCATTGAGTTTTTAGATCTGGTCCTAACGGGAGAAGATGGGAGGATCGAAACAAGAAACTATGTGAAACAAGTTGACACAAATAGCTATCTCCACTACAAAAGCCACCATCTGAAAAGATGGAAGAATAACATCCCCCTCTCCTAATTTAGTCGAATCAGAAGGAACTGCAGTAAATCTGAAGACTGCGAAATACAGCTTGAACTATACAAGAACAGGTTTAAAGAAAAGGAATATCCAAAAACCATCTTAACAGAGGCTGTTACTAAAACAAAAAGCCTACAAAGATCAAAACTGCTGGAATACTCTCACGAGTAGGGCCCTCTTCCCTCATGTGCTTATCCTTTTCTTACTTTTATAATCCTCAACTGCCCAAATCACGCAGTTTTTTTGGCCACCTGGAACTTATCTCTGTCATTTACTGGTGTAGTTATGCTTAGTTACCCTGTACTTGTCCTATATTGTCTTCAACTGTAAGTCACTGTTTTCCTGTTTTGATTATGTGCATATGTACTCTGTAATTGGGTGCTGGCGCCATATAAATAAAGGATAATAATAATAATAATAATAATAATACAGAAGTAAAGAAAAGGCAGGAGACTCTACAGCGTTCATCACTACATATAGCCGACATGAAAAGTCCATCAGAGAATCACTCAGGAACCACTGGGGAATATTCTTAATGGACCCAATTCTAAAAGAGATACTGCCCCCTCGCCCCGAAATCATCTTTAAAATATCATGAAACTTAAAGGATATCCTAGCCCCAAGCATGTTGATTGCCGAATCCAGAGAAGATCATCACTGGCCTAAGTGTGTAGGTTCTTATAAGTGTGGACGGTGTAATATTTGTAGATTTTTACATCCAAGCAGGAAAACTTTTACAGATGGAGAAAAAAAGAAGGAGTACAAGATCAGAGATTACATGAACTGCAACACTCATTCAGTTATCTACCTATTGGAATGTGACTGTGGTAAACAATATATTGGAAAAACAAAAAGACCACTAAAACTAAGGATACAAGAGCACGTCAGAAATATCAAAAACAAAGTGGAAAATCATGCTGTTTCCAAACATTTTAACGAAGTACACAACTCCAATCCCGAGGCACTAACTTTCAAAGCCACTGAACAGGTGAAATTGGGAGAGAGAGGAGGTGACTTAGCGAACAAACTGTCACGTCGAGAAATGTTTTGGATATTCCAACTCCAGACGCTTCATCCAATGGGATTTAACGAAAGTTATGAAATTGCTCCTTTTCTCTAAACACCTATAGGATTTTCTAACAGCTGGTTACATCCCCATTCCAATAGTAACCCCCTACACACACTTTTCTCCCCCTCCTCCCCATTTCCCCCCTCCCCCCCTCACTCACTAAAGTTCTAATATCACTATTAAAATGATCACGGTGTTAATAATATTCTAAATAATAACCTTTTAATAAGGAGTTATGATACAACAGAGTGAATGGCATGATATTACTACAGTCAAACCACACTGGAAATGCCCAACCTCGTCCAATTTTGGAAGCCAAGCAGTGTTGGGCCTGATCAGTACCAGAGAGGGGGAGCACCTGGGAAGATCAGGTACTGTAATTTGTTAAACAGAACAAATGCCTGCGAAAAGTATCAGCTCCTTTTAAGTGATGCATTTTTTTCTAATCACAGTAGTATCAATATGTCATATCAAATGAGCTTTTATTAATAATTTTAATTATCCAACTACAATATATTCTTGCACAAGCACTTTATAATTCTCCTTCTCCCTTAGGATAATAATTAATTATCAGTATAGGCACTTTATTATAATGCACTTGCACTATAATAAGTACTGTTACTATAACAATAGTCACTTTTACAATATGTTACAAAAGAAAAAAGAGAGACTCTGTGTTGGGGCACGCTTGAAAAAACTAAAACTTAACTTTTAATTGGAGTAGGATAAAATTATGGTACACAAATAAACACACATGTAAGATATAGTATATAATGCATAATATTTAAGGAGAAAGTCAAATGTTTCTCACTAGATTAATTAATTAATAATTAGGAGTGAAAATACTCCAATTACTAATTACGGTGACAGTGACACCAGAGATGAAATATTCAGAATTTAATTTCGGCATAAAATGATAAATTCTTTAACATCTGGTACATAGGCAATGGATATCAAAAATTCTTAAATAATTTTACATTAATCCACCAGTGCCTATTGTAATGGTGTGTCCTGGTATCGGTTGATCTGCTTATTACTAAATTTTTGAACAGCAAATGCAGTGTGCAAAAAGCTCTAGATGAGTAAAGGATCAGAAAAAATGATTCAACTAAGAAGAAGGGAATATAGGTATGAAATTGGTAAAGGTCAAAGGTTGTTCCAAACACCTCTGCTTTTCACATGAGTGCAGAGTGCAGAGGTAGAGGAAACGTATAGGTTCAGGGCCCGTCTTCTGCTGTCCACTGTCATATACCAATTTATATTACGCCCAATCTCGTCTGATCTTGGAAGCTAAGCAGTGAATAGCCTAATTAGTACCTAGGTGGGAGACTTCTAGGGAATATTAGGTGCAGTAATAAATACCTCTGCACTTATGTGAAAAGCAGAGGTGTTTGGAACAACCTTTGACCTTTACCAATTTCATACCTATATTCCCTTCTTCTTAGTTGAATTAAATTCTGAATATTAAAAGTTAAGTTTTAGTTTTTTCAAGTGTGCCCCAACACAGAGTCTCTCTTTTTTCTTTTGTAACATTAACCTGTACTATTGACTCTGGGTGCACCACCAACAACAGCAACTCCTTGAATACCGATACAGGCATTTCCTATGCATATGTACTGTTGGTTCACAAGGGACACATTTTATAAGAGTCCATTACAAAGTAATTTTCTTTATAGTCTTGTGCGGCACCAAACTGACCTTTTACTTTTACAATATGCACAGACACTTTAAATATGCACTGCCTTATTATCCAATGTAATTGTTCCTATGCACTGGCACTTTAAATAGGCACTGACTTATCCAATATAATTGTACCTATACTTCAATGTATGTATGCTGCAAAAAATCTAAATCATATATGTATAAAAGCATCTTATACATGTCTCTCCTTATGTTTACATGACAAATCCTGCTGAAATAAACAAAGCCTGTCTTTTGCCAAGGTCCTCATAAAAATGGCGACCGCACTATCCCTGATATGGACATCACTAGGAAAATGGCCGCCGATGTATATTTACTGATACAAGACTCCGTTTGGGCTCCAGCAATCCTACAAGCAGGCGCATGCGCAGTGAAGTACCGGAAGTGGGGCGGAAGCCTCAAAGGACTGTGTATCGCGTACCGGAAGTGGGGCACAATTCTACAAGCGGACGCATGCGCAGAGGAGAAGTGGAAGCTGCGTAGGATTACACATTGCGTACCGGAAGTGGGGCGGAAGTCCCACTCCGTTCACTATTTTATGAATTTTGAGAGCATTTGAATATGTAGTAAGCCCGTTTTTAAGCACTGCTAGTAAAAATATCCTTGGGCATACTCATAGAATAAGTCTAGACGATTTTACAAGATCTATATTAATTTATGATCTTGTAGACAGGAAGTGATAACATAATTGATCCCTGATTTGTATCACTATAAAAAGCCATTCAGTCCCATACTACCTTAACCCCATGATGAAGTCTGAGCGACGAAACGCGTTGGGAGACCTGTACTGACCACATATCCAGATAAGGAATTATCTTTTAATAGTCTTTTAATTTTGATTTTAAGTACTATAGTCCATTTGTGTTAGTATTTATTGTCCCATTTTTTTTTAAAAAAGTGTGTGTAATTGTATAATAAATTGTATATTTATATTATATCAATTGGGCATATCACCTTATTGTTATACACCATTGGTCGCTATATCCTTCATTCCAATTCTACTATATATATATATATATATGTATGTGTATATATATATATATATATATATATATATTTATATATATTTATATATATATATATATCCACTGGATGGAGTGAGGCAGGGGGGAGTAAAGCAGGGGTTGATGTGATGGGCAGCAAAGAGGGGGTGGGGCTGGACACAGCAGGGGGCAGGGTGGAGTGGGAGCAGACTGAGGTGACCCCGATCGACTCCCTTTACTAAGATATACTAATAGCAGTATGTTCCAGTGTTTCAGGACATGAATGGTCCTTTCCTTAGGGATACTATTAATGTCCTGAAATATTAGAACATACTGCTGCATCTATTTACTGGGGCATTGAGTTCTGCTCTGCAGGAGGGCACTGGACCAAGCAACATGCTTTAAATTGAAGGACTGGGCGGGCCACAGCTTATTTATATAGATCTATTTATTTATCTACTGTATTTTCTCATGATTGAGGAGTCAGCAAGGGAACTGAGTGTTATCCGAGAGAAGATACAAACCTTTGAAAGTAACCAGAAGTCTACCATAGTCAATGATGAGAACTGGCTGAAAAAACTTTCTGTACACATTAATGACTATAAGCAAAACTTGATTAAATAAATATCGGTACACCACCGATAATCCGGCACCCTTGGTTCCAGCACCGTGCAGAATTATCCATTTTGCCGGATTATCGGTGGCACATACACCGGCATCCTGACAGTTTACTGTAATCCGAAATCTCCAGCAACCTGACTCCCTCCCACAGCCTGCATCCTCCTGCAGTCTAACGCCCCTCACAGCATCTAAACCTCCCACAGCTTGACTCCCCCCATAGCCTAACTCTACCCCACAGCCTAATTGAGCCCTCCCGCAGCCTAATTTACCCCCGCAGTCTAATACCCCCCGGCACATGATGTGTCCGGATTAAAAGAGGTGCCGGACCATCAGGTGCCAGATAACCGATGTTGTACCTGTACAAAAAAAAAAGAAATTATCCAAGCTTAATATTGATTATCAAGTCAAAAACATATTCTGTATATATACAAAGGGACAATGATGCCTAGTCACTTGACCTTGTCCCTAACACATAACAGTCACAGAAGCAGAATTTTAGGGTTTTTTTTTCACCTTGAAAATAATCTAAAATGACACATAATTGTGCAGCTTGAATTCATGAAGTGTAAAAGTGGAAGATGAACTATTAATCATCCCTACACTGGAGGAATATCTACCATTAACCTGTCACTTTATGTAGCGAATACCAGAGTTACTAACACTACATGCAGAAAGCAAGTGTCAGATGTGATTATTCTCATTCCCCCAAAGATCTGAGTTTTTTTTAAATACAAACTGGGATAGAAAGTCTTCGCTGGAACAGAAGATTAAATCATTCCCATGTTATTCCATTGTTCTACCAGCCAGCAAAGAATTTTTGACACATGATTACATTTGTTAAGGTCTGTGTATCTTATTGTTCCAGTGCATTGGTCTGTCATTCCAGGTATGAATATGTTGACAACTTAAAAACAGTTTATGAGAAACAAAATAGTAGGCAGCCAGCTGGGTAATTGACTAAAATGTCCATACACTTCCTGTATGAATAGTTTAAGTAGATGCTGTACTAAAATAAAATACAGCAGTCTAATTGGTTTATAAATGAAATCTAGAGAGGACAATTCAGGCACAATATATTTTTATGGGAAAAAGCTTTTTGGCAGTGTCAAAACTCTGTTTCCTGAAAAATTCTTGGTTCACTTAGTAGTCTGATCATTTACATGGAACAAAAGACTAAACACAATTTAGCAATTTTAAAACTCTCTGCAATTAACAAATGACAAGAATTGCAAGTGATCAGCTCTAAAGCCATGGAATGGGCTAAATTACTTTGGCACAATCCAGAACATTCATTTTACAGTATTTTGGTTAGCACAAAATTGTAGCATTTGTCCTAGAAAGTTTTCTGACACCTGTATTTGAAAGATTTAAGTCAGTTGACATATAAATTAATTTATACGGTCAGCAGGTAAGATTGTATGACAAGGTTCACATACACTGGCAAAATTCAAACAGTAGTTTTATATTTTCTCTGGAATTTTAGATCACAAGATTGTAACTGCGGTTCACAGTATGTTACAGGTCTCAGCATAACAGTCCATGGTCTGACAATCAAAATGGTACAGACTCTAATGGCTCCTAATGTAACCCCAGACACCCAGCCTATCGCCTGGCCAGCTCGTCCAGCATCAGGAGCATTATCCCTGTGTACAGACAGCATTCTTAAAGGCAGCTAACAGGTGCTACTAATCAACTTAGCTGCAGTTCATTCCTGGACTCAGATAAAACCTGGACTGGATCTTTGTTCAACTGCTGTTACACAATTAAACAGGGAAATCCAGAAAAGTTTTGATGGATAATGCTGTTAATGGATTTAGAATAAGTTCATATGTTTTTTTGTATTGCTAGGTGTTATGTTAATGAATAGTGGCACATTACATTATATAGGAAAAGAACACTCACGTGCATGAAACAAAATTGGGTAGGACCATCTATGATGAAGGCTGAAGAGACAAATACACAGTGGATATCATTATATAATATATATAAATATAAAAGTTCATTGCGCAGCCCAGGGCCGGTGCAAGGTTTCTCGGCACCCTAGGCAAATCTTAAACCTACCCCCCCCCCCTTATTTAGGTTATGTCACACAGTAGTGCCCCTCATTCACGTTATACCACAGTAGAGACCATTTACGCTAAACCACAAGGTAGAGCCCATTCAAGTTCTGCCACACAGAGCCCATTCACATTCTGGTAGAGCCCATTCATGTCTTGACACACAGTAGGACTGCCCCTTATAAGTGCATTACTGTACGACATATAATGTTATAACATTATGCCACATAATAGTTGGCTTCCGGTACGTGAGCTCCGATTGGCCCACGGATGGCTCCAGATTCAGAATGAAGGAATCACTGTCTCTCACATGGCTGAGAGTCTGTGTGCTAGCGCACCAGCTGAAATCAGCTGGCGTGTAAAACCAAAATGTGCACCAGTACAGAAATGCAGATATATATATAAAAATACATTCTTTAATTTGCAAAAGTGCAATAACCGAAACGGGCTGTAGGGATAGCCATTTGCCAATATGCTGACTGCATCCATGATATCCGGATGAGTATAAATGCTGCTATGTTTTGTTGAAGGGTGGTCTTCTGTATGCCGAATGACGGGATCCCGGCGCACAGTATACCGGCGCCGGAATCCAGACACCCGGCATACCGACAACTATTCTCCCTCGTGGGGGTCCACGACCCCCCTGGAGAGAGAATAAAGCCACCGTGCCCGCAGCGTGGCGAGCGCAGCGAGCTCGCAAGGGGCTCCTTTGCCCTCGCCACACTGTCGGTATGCCGGCGGTCGGGCTCCCGGTGCCGGTATGCTGGTCGCCGGGAGCCTGAGTGCCGGCATACCGTACTACACCATTTGCTGAAGGCCTGAAGCTATTTACAAATTAAAGAATGCTATTTTTTCTACTTTTCTAAGAGGTGGTGTGCTGGTCTAATGCTGTTTGTTAATTGCGGACATCTGTAGAGATAATTACTGGATGTATTTGACTGCGCACCCAAGGATTCATTCACATCAAGTGTGTGCGAACTTGTACTATATATATATATATATATATATATATATATATATATATATTGCAGTGGTGTAACTAGAAATTTTAGTTGCTGCAAAACCATTTGTGAATTGTGAAGTTTCTTTTATATCACCGTGATGTCTGTATGCTGTGGATCGTTTTGGTCACGGAGGCACCGGCGTTTTGACTGACCATCCATGGGGAGTGCCGTGCCTGCTTCTGTGTATATGTATATGTATATATATATATATATATATATATATATATATATTGCAGTCAGGCCCGGCGACAGGGGGGGTCAAAGGGGACACTCGTCCCGGGCCCCGTCATTGTGAGGGGCCCCAAGGTCCAGCGGCGGCAGCATGTAATCATAAATGTAAAATAATTATATAACTCACGGCATCTCGCAAGCTGCAGGCCGCCCGAGCCCTGTGGTCACCCCTCAGTGCACTGCCCCTAGCCCCAAGTCAGCTGTCAGCCTGAGCTAGTCCCCGGCCGTGCCATGTGCAGTGCACTGACGTTGCACCACTAGTCACACAGCAGGACGCTGGTCCAGACCGCCCTCTCCTCTTCAAGTCCTCACCGCACTCCGCCCTGTGTCTCTGCTGTGTGTGAGGAGCCGGAGCGCCAAGCAGGAGCGGCACAGGACAGACTCGGACAGTACTGCAGGACTGGGACTGCTGGCAGATTGTCACTCGGAGGAGCTGGTTAATTAGCGGCACCAGCGGTTGTGTGCTGCTGGTAAGGATCTCTCCAACTCCAGCATGTTTGTGTATTTGGGTTTGGTTTGGGCTTTTGGGTTTGGGGCGGGCTGCGGGCAGGCACATATGGATGTATCTGCATGCATATTTATTGGCACATGCAGGGAGGGTTGTGTATGGGTCAGAGGGCAAGAGGGGGGGCCCGCAGAGATATCAGTGTAATGGGCCCCAAGATTTCTGTTGCCGGCCCTGATTGCAGTGGGGTAACTAGAAATTTTTCCCCCGAGCAAAAAAATTCTCTGGCACACCCCCACCCCCCATATTTGGCACTAGCAAAGTGAAGAATGTGCGTGCGCCAAAGGCGCGCGTGTCAAAAAAGAGGTGTTGCTTCACTAAAATGGGTGTGGCTTTGCTAAAAGTGGCGTGGTGTTGTAGGAAAAGACTACCTTATACCCCAGTTTTGCAACCTGCACGCCGAGACATTAGCGACCATAGGGAAAAAAATAATCCTGATTTATGCCCTTCACATTATTTGTCATTATTCCCATTACACATTATGCCACAAACTGCAATGGCCCTTAAACATTATGCCACACACCGTAATGCCTGTGACACATTATGCCACACCGCAATGCCCGTTATAAATTATGCCACACACTGCAGTGTCCCTGAGACATTATACCACATTATACCACACACCATAATGCCTGTGACACATTACAACACACACTGTAATGCCTGTGAAATATTACGCCATGCATCACAATGCCCTTTATACATTATGCTACACACTACAATGCCCCTGAGATATTATACCACATACAATGCTCATGATACAGTATACCACACACCGTCATGTCTGTGACACATTATGACACACACCGCAATGCCCGTTATTCATTATACCACATACCACAATGTCCGTGATACATTATTCCACACACAGCAATGCCCGTTATATATTATGCCACACACCGCAATGCCCACTACACATTAAGCCCTACAGTAAGGCTTCTAATTACTTTTAAATTACCTGCTCGTAGCCAAGGGTTTCATGATCTTGGTTCCATGCACGGTGCCAGGGGTTTCATGCTCAGGGTGTCATGCTCGTTGCCAGGGGTTTCATGCTCAGGGTGTCATGCTCGTTGCCAGGGGTTTCATGCTCAGGGTGTCATGCTCGTTGCCAGGGGTTTCATGCTCAGGGTGTCATGCTCGTTGCTAGGGGTTTCATGCTCGTTGCTAGGGGGTAATGCTTGTTGCTAGGGATTTTATGCACTGGGTGTCATGGGGAGTAAAGCTGCCCAAACCGCTCCGTGTGCAGCGGGCACCGCTGCCCGATCCCCCCATTGCTGCTGCCCCCCACGCCGCTCCACGGTAGCAGGGCGGCAGGGCACCGCCAGCCATGGCCAGCGCTATCGTGGGTCCCGGCACTTCCTAAATGCTAAAGGTCAAGTATGACCTCTAGCATGTCTCTTCCATGGCGGCGGCCATTTTGGAAGACACATTTAGCAGATTGACATGCGGACGAGTCGTCCGCAGGTCAATCTGCTCTGAATCAGTTGAGGCGCCCCCGCAGCCCTGCGCCTCTGCAGTGGTTGCGGGGACAGTAGTTACGTCACTGATATAATGGTGTATAAATTAAATACACCATCATTTCACATAATTTCAAGTCTCCAAAGTGCTGCCTTATTGCAAAATGTATATATATATATATATATATATATATATAATATGTCTGCCAGTCTATAAGATAGAAAGTAAAAAAATGCTATTTTAGGTCAGGTTGCTTCCAGGATAATTGTGTCCCAAAAGAGACTCCCCCACAGTACAGGGCTGCTTTTAAGGGTTAAAGTAGCTGGTATTTATGGCTGTAAATCTCTTGGTGCACGCACCGCATACCTTCCAATGTAATGTTCTCTTCAGCAGTCTCCTATCACACGTGTGCAGGCTCCCTCCCTCGTATTGTGCTGGCATTCCGGAGGCCCATCAGCTGTCCTCTGGTGAGAATGAGATGTGCCCCCTCACTGCAGCCTGCCTGGCTGAGTTATTGCCAGTGTAGCTGCAGAGGTGAACGGGAGCCGCAGATGCTCCTGCTGGCTGCTGACCCGGGCGGTTGTTTCCGGGATCGATCAGCAAGGAGGGAGGGGGGGGGGGGGGCGTCGGCCCGCAGCAAACGCTTCACCTAGGTGGCCCTGTCTGGGGGTGAAGATGATTGATAATGGTGGCGGCGGCAGGCCAGACTTGCGCCGCGACCGCTGCTAAGTTAACACAAAATATTTTTTTAAGTAAAACTTACTCAGCAGCTGTGTACCGCCCTCTAGTGGCTGCCGCCCATAGGCAGCTGCCTAAAGCTGCCTAATGGTAGCGCCGGCCCTGGCGCAGCCAGCTTTTGACCTGCTGTGAGCCTCACTTTGGACAAGTGTATCTAGATTTCTGCCACGGTGAATAGGTTTGATAGCAAAGTGGTGGCATTTGTGAAGGAGCAGATGTTTGCAAAGGCTGAGACACTTAAGAGAGCAAACCTTACAGAGTACATGCTCTCTAATTTGTGTCCAAAGCCAATTTAAGGAAATTCTACCAAGTGTGAGCAAATGTATAATTCTGGGAAAACTGAAACTGGACCAAATCCCAGGTGTGGGATGCCAGCCAGTGTCGAACTGGGGCATGAAGGGCACACTGGGGGGGGATAAAGTGGTAGGGGGCCATGTTTAGGGGTGTGGCCACTCTGCAGAGGGGTGTGGCCAGCTGCCACAGAAGCTTGGCTAACCATTAGGGAATGCATGGTCTAGGCCTCTTGATATGTTTATATAGTAAATACTGCTAGTTCATGCATGATAATGTACCAATAGCAATGCACAATAGAAAATACACCATAGTCATGTGCAGTACAAGGTAACAGATGTATGATGTATAATTCAAGTGCACAGTCTAGAACCTGATCCCTAGAGGAGAAAAGGGGGGCCAGGCAGTTGGGCCCACCGGGGGTTTCCCCTGTACCCCCTGTGGGCCAGTCCAACACTGATGGCGGCTGATCTTGGATGTTTTCTTGATGTGACAATCATTTACAAGGCATGGTTTTGCCATGTAAATGATTGCCACTTTAAAAAAAAAAATCCATGATCAGCTGGAATCCCACACCTACAGCAAACTTGAACCCTATTACATACTGTATGCCCCAAGGTACCTTAAATAGTACAGTTTACAAATTTTATCCTTTAATCAGATATAATTTTTTATTGATTTAGAGTGACCTACATATTCTGGTTACATTTAGACGCAAGACGCAAAAGGTAATATGCTCTAATGGGAAGTGCTTTCATTGCTTTATGCATTATGGAAATGAGACCCTTAGTTGTTGATGACAAAACATAATAATGGCAGAGCAGAGAGCACGATGATTGCAGAAGACTTTACAGCAATACAACTCTGGGAAGATTTGTCTTCTATAAGAATTAACCTACAGTATCTAGTAGAACTACCATAAGAGCTCTGGAAAATTTCATGGAGGGCTATCACATTAATAAATCTAAATATTGTCTGAATCCATATGGGAAAGGAAGATGGGACATCCTCAGTGGGAATTGTGGAATATGCCAGAGAGATAATTTGATTTGAGGTTATCATGCAATCACATAAGTCGCAGGAAAAGAGCATAGTGGGGAGATTCTGCAATTTTGGTCCAATGTTGGTTTTCCGTAAGCCATAGGCAGGTAGTGCATGTTATGATATAACATATATTTCTGACAGGTAGAGTTTGTTACACAGTCCAGCACGTAGACTGCAACCTACCAGACACACCAGCCTTTGTTTTCTAGTTCATGCAGTTCTCATGTCATTTTAGTCATAGAGGGATCCTTTTGTTTCATTCAATGGAATGTAGCCAGAGGCACTGCATATTCTTAAATGGTGCCCAGAGGAAGGTCCGGATTAAGCCCTTACAAAGTTCTCTTGTAGTAGAAACAATTAAACAACCTTAAAATTCACATAGAAAAATAAAATTTATAATTTATCTTGTCATATGCAAAAATAGCAGCAGCCTCTGTACTACTTACACACGGGGACAGGACTTAAGAGGACTCTCTGTGTGTGTTTCTCTCTCTGTAACCTGATACTTCTGTGTCTCTACCTGCACTGCATACTGTCCTACTGTCCTGTTTGCTGTCTGGTTGCCTGGTTCTGCTACTGCACAAGAGGGAGAACTAGTGATGCCAGTGTGATCCGACCGGTGGCCCCCTAACAGAGGAGTGCCGCTATACAATATGCCCTGCATTCCCCCCCTTATTATGCCCAGAGGTCAGTCCGAATCCCAGCAAACACCAGGTCAGGAAGAAGAACTTTCACAGGAAGTTCACGAGCAATCCCCAGCCACAGCGTAAAAGACTGACCCACTCATTTGACATCAATTACATCACTCCCAACCAATGGACATGTTCTGCATACTCCAGTCAGCTGGGGAAATGGGAGGGAGTGTAGAGAGGGGAGGGGAAAACAGAAAGTGAGTCATTTTGTGTACTGGACTGGAGGGGAGAAGTTGATATCTCACAGATCTTATTAGTTCAGCTGGGGGAGAAGTTGAGCAGCCGTAGGAGTGGAAAAAGCTACTGTACCCCTGGAAGGAGACCAGAAGGAGCCAGCAAGCAGGAAGACCTAAAGCAACTGTATACAGTGCCATCAGGACAATAACCCTGGGTGAGACTGGACAAATCTCCAGTAACTGCCTCTGAAGGTTGGGAACTTTGCAGGGGATGTTAAGGTGGCTGGTAATTAATTACCTGTTATGTTAATTAATGTGCTACAGTTTGTATAAATGTATAAAAGGAACTGTATTGCACAAAAAGTGCACACACAAGTGCCTTGTGTGTGCCTTTTGTGCAATGCAGTTGCTGTTATACATTTCTCTCCTCCTTAACTGTGTGACTGCCAAACCTAAGGATCCAGGCACACATTGCAAACTACAACAGTTCCAATACCCGGTATCCTCACACCTGTTTATCCTGAAGCATCTTTGGAAGAGGTATCAATGGGCAGGTTAAGGTGCAGAGAGTATTGTCAATATATAGGTCTGTCCATAGTTCAATATTGGATTTGCTCTATGGATGCCAGCCATATCAATGTTTGCTCCAATCCATTCCGCTAAAGACTTAGTTTATCCTATATGGCAGGGTTTCCCAAACTCGGTCATCAAGGCACCCTAACAGTCCAGGTTTTACGGATATCCATGCTTGTGGACAGATGGCATAAGCAAACTGACTGAGGTATTAATTACGTCAACTGTGCTTAAGCATTTATATCCTTAAAAACTGAACTGCTAGTGTGCTTTGAGAACCAAATTTTGGAACCACTGCTATATGGGATAAATTATATATGGACTAAAATCAGTCTCAGAAGCTCAGTTCACCCTGCCAAGTTCTTTATCCGAATCGATTTGGACCAGTTATTGAGGTTGATTTGAGTGTTTTGATTGCCTCAAGGATTTCGCCAAGTGTGATGACTTATTCAGCAAATATGCAACAAAAGAATTTTGGAGTGTCAGACAGTGCACAATTAAGGCTGCTAGTCATACAGTGTACCACCAGAGGCTTTTCCCACCTCTAATACAAAATACAATAGAAAAAAAGATACGTGGAATACCGCTCGACCAGCGCCTCACTCTACGTCAGTAGAGCCTTAGTCACGCCCGGCTCTCAGATCCATAACATCCTTCAGACGTATTATACAGGAACAGACTCTCAGTGTGGATCACAGGAATTTTACCGGAAAGAGAGATAATGGGCAACCATAGTGTGATATTGTTTAAAAATTTAATACATCACACAAGACAACATGACAATTAAAAACAACCCTAAAATACAAAAACCACACAATGGTGGTGCAGACATTCACTGGTAGGGCTGACACCCTGGGCAACAACAGTAGAAATGGCTGATTACCAGCTAGAAGTAAGAACTGGCTCACGTCAGTTCTAAAAGCATGAATGACACGGAGTAAATCACCAGGCTGCAGCAAGGGATTCCCCAGTCCCAGGACTCCTTCAGACACCGGCTATAAAGAAACTGCAGTAAAGAGAGCAGTGGCAGATACAGACAGGATTGATAGGAAGCAACTTCTGGAGAGAAAAAGAGGGGTGGACCAGGGTGGGAAACAGGAGAATTTCGACTGGGCTTTTTTGTGACCACTTTTTGTGGCCAGTATAAATCCATTGAGAAAATCATCACCAAACATTGGGGAGTCTTGCAAAAAGACCCCATCTTGGGACAGTGCCTCCCAGTTAGACCAAAATGTATATACAGGAAGGCCCCTAATCTAAAAAATAACCTAGTAAAGAGTGCATTTCCTCCAACTATGCCAATTGGGATAAGATCTAAAGGGTTTCATAGGTGCATGAACTGTATAGCATGTAGGGGCATTAAAATGGAGAACCAAAGTAAGACAGAGGAGGTCACAATAAATGGGAAGAAGTCTGTCATCAAAGACTTTATAACATGTAACACAAAGAATGTTATCTATGTGATAGAGTGTGACTGCGGCCTGTTTTACATTGGAAGGACCTCGAGAGCCCTTAAGGTGCGTCTGGGAGAGCATTTAAGGAACATAAAGAAAGGTCTTGAGACACATGCTCTCTCAAACCACTTTAAAAAACAACATGGGTGCTCCACAGCCGCCATCAGACGGTTTGTGGGCTTCCGATGGGTAAGGGGTCACTGGAGAAGGCGGGATTTGATGAACCAACTGGCTAAGGCAGAGATGAAGGCCATTTACGAATTGGGGACCCTTCAACCAAAGGGCCTCAATTTGGATTTTGAGGTGAAATGGTTCTTGTAGAACAGTTACTCTTGTTATATGGATTTGGACGTGATTTGTGCATTCTTCCTAATGAGTTTTGTTTATTCTTGGCTTATTAGGGATATTGAGAGAAATATGATCTATCCAACCGAAAAGTATGAGGAATTATAAAGTACCCGTCTATGATGCAACTCTCCGTTTAAAATACAATTCTCCATTTGAAATACTGATGTATCATCACCCCGACGGGAAGTGCAACAACAGACATATAAACAGCGTCCTGTTATATGTTTTGGGGATACAGAGGTTGTGAGGATGATGGACTATGTGCGATTACCAGCATGGGAAACCCGTCCTGCCTGTGCAAACATTAAATACAATTACAGCTACTCCTCTGGGAGGATCACGTGAGCGGAGACCCCGAGAGGAGGAGTACGTGACGTCGCTTGACGCGTCACGGTATGGCCGTTGACAGCTCGAACGATCACGTGATCGGAACATCCAGAGGGGAGGAGTGAGTGACGTCGTGTGACGCGACATCACGTGATCGCAAATGCAGCGGAGGCGGGAGAACGCTGTGCTCAAGATGTGCATCGTGATTGGGGTTGCTAGGAAACTCTTGTGGTAGTGAAGGGTGGTCCTAGCGCACATGTCCATGGACTGATAGATAAACTATGTATAAGGATCATCTGCGCTGGGACCAATAGGAGTGAAGTAGTAGGGATTTAAGTAGATGGACAGCACCTGTAAGACATCCACACCTGAGCTGACCTTGAGAAAGACCCGAGGAGGGTCGTAACGCGTAGGTGCTCATTGGACTGACCTCCTGAATGTGAACGACGAGTGTGGACTGAGCCGGTGTCTGAAGGAGTCCTGGGACTGGGGAATCCCTTGCTGCAGCCTGGTGATTTACTCCGTGTCATTCATGCTTGTAGAACTGACGTGAGCCAGTTCTTACTTCTAGCCGGTAATCAGCCATTTCTACTTTTGTTGCCCAGGGTGTCAGCCCTACCAGTGAATGTCTGCACCACCATTGTGTGGTTTTTGTATTTTAGGATTGTTTTTAATTGTCATGTTGTCTTGTGTGATGTACTAAAATTTTAAACAATATCACACTATGGTTGCCCATTATCTCTCTTTCCGGTAAAATTCCTGTGATCCACACTGAGAGTCTGTTCCTGTATAATACGTCTGAAGGATGTTATGGATCTGAGAGCCGGGCGTGACTAAGGCTCTACTGACGTAGAGTGAGGCGCTGGTCGAGCGGTATTCCACGTATCTTTTTTTTCTATTCAGCAAATATGCCTGTGAAGCAGAAGCTTTGATATGGAGCAGAAGTGCAGGTGGCCACAGAGAGCTTACACACATCAGCCGTCAACAGACATGTGATAAAGTGCACAGTAAAACAATAAATAACTCATCCACTTGGTTGGGTCATATGCGTTCTGCTTGGTTTTGTTTGTTTTTGATAATAGATACAAGTACATGACCATTTGGCTGTTAGTGTAGTTTCATAGTTCTTGTAGTTATTTGCAAGGGGTCACTGTTTTAGTTAAGAGTTGGGCAGTGAGTTGCCCCTTGAGAGTTGGTGATTCGTCTCTAAGAAACGCAATCTGGGATTCCAGTATTGCTCCCAAAATACAGGTTGAGTATTCCATATCCAAATATTCCGAAATATGGACTTTTTTGAGTGAGAGTGAAATAGTGAAACCTTTGTTTTCTGATGGCTCAATATACACAAACTTTGTTTAATACACAAAGTTATCAAAAATATTGTATTAAATGACCTTCAGGCTGTGTGTATAAGGTGTATATGAAACATAAATGACTTGTGTGAATGAACACACACTTTGTTTAATTCACAAAGTTATTAAAAATATTGGCTAAAATTACCTTCAGGCTGTGTGTATAAGGTGTATATGAAACATAATGCATTCTGTGCTTAGACTTAGGTCCCATCGCCATGATATCTCAATATGGTATGCAATTATTCCAAAATACGGAAAAATCCCATATCCAAAATACTTCTGGTCCCAAGCATTTTGGATAAGGGATACTCAACCTTTAATAATTTGTCTTGAAAGGCAGCTTTGTAGACTTCCCTAATGAGTGGAAGAGAACCTGTCAGTTAAAAGAATATGTATTCTGTATAGCTAGACCTACTCCTGCAGCTTACTTTAGGCTTAAGAGCAATGGGGGTAATTCCGACCCGATCGCACGCTGCACTTCCTCGCAGCCATGTGATCGGGACAGAACTGCGCATGCGCGGCGGCCACATAGCGCAGACACGCTGTTGCCCGGCGATGGCCATCGCCGGGCTGCGACGCCACGAACGAAGAAAGCAGACGCAGCGGCGACCGCAAGAAGATTGACAAGAGGAAGGTGGAACCGTGCGGAAACTCACCGTTTTCGGGGAGTGGTGAGTCCAACGCAGGGGTGTCCAGGCATTTGGAGGGCGGATGTCTGACATCAATTCCGGAACCTGCAACGCTGGATCGATTGCACAGGGTAAGTAACTCATACCCTGGTCTTCTTTTACACAAAACTTTTTTAGCATAGCAGGGCTGCACAAGCGATTGCAGCCCTGCTATGCAGAAATACACTCCCCCATAGGGGGCGTCTAGTTGATCGCACGAGCAGCAAAAAGTTGCTACGTGCGATCAACTCGGAATAACCTCAATGTGTCATCTTATCGGCATTGGGCCTGATTCAGATGTTGTTGGCGTTGTTATCACTGCTGCTTCCAAGGATAGCGCTGTAGTGTAATGCAGCAGGAGGCGTCTATTACAGGCAGACACCTCCTGCTAGAGTAGTGATCGTAGGATGCAGCATCAGATCTCTCACTCACCATCAGGCATAAATGGCACTAGTGGTGCCAGGCAAGCCACTAGTCACAGAGGCCAGGGCGATGAATGGTGAGTGAGATCCCTGCCTCTTCCCTCCAGATGGCAGCAGACTGTTAATCCCTGACAGTCTGCTGCTGTGCTGCTACATTCATCACAGGGCCCATTCACTCATGCACAGAATGGGTCCTGTTCATGCCAAAGTACCAATATTCTGTCCTTTGTGCATCCCGTAGCAGTTACTACAGGATCTGAATAACCCCCCATTGTCTGGGGATGGGGGAACCAGAACTGAGCAATCTCAAAAGTTGTGCTGTAATATCAGCTCAAGAGGTTGATTTTAAGGGGCTTTGATTTATACGAAATGATGACCACTTTATAGTTGAAGATGCAGTGCTGAGCAAATCTGCGTCTGTCAGTCTACATCCAAGCCGCTCCTCCCTGGGCATGATTTATTATTTATGATATACAGCATGGCATTTCTCCAAAGCTGTAATTACATAATTATGCACCTGTTAGAATCACATTATAATTTGTGATTTCTTTAAAGTCTGCCCAGACATATTCTGTAAAGCAAACAAGACATGTTTTTAATTCAATAAGGAAAGCACTTTCAGAATGGAGCATAGTGCTATGATCAGCTTAAGATTTCAAGATTTTATTTTCAGCTGAAATAATTTGTTGTGATAAAATGCATGTCAAAGCATAAAATGTTACGCCACTGTGTACCAGGAAATGTCAAACTCACTATCATCCTTCAAGCAATTGAGGCGAAGTGCTAAGTCATGTGTGCTTTATAGAGTCATATCATGTAAGTTGAAATTCACCAGTTGTGAATCATTTTGTTTTATCCCAAAGGCTTTGAAGAGTTGTATGGAGAGAAAAAGCCAAGTCACCAACAACTCATTTTAGCTGAGCAAACATATTGATTGGCCAAGGTGCCCTTCTGCACAGTTTCTAAGACTCGCTTAAATCCAAGCGTTTGATCTTATTTACTTCTCTCGTCGCATGAAAGGTAAGTCATCAAACTAAACTAAACAAACTAAAATAAAAAATATATATTTTCAAGTCTGAATAAATGGATCACTATAAATTAGCGTAAATGCAGATGGAGACACATTCTTGTAACAATTCAGAGCAACAAGGTACACAACAAAATAAGAATAAACTCACATAGAACAGTGCATTATGGGGTCTATTTACTAAGCCTTGGATGGAGATAAAGTCGACGGAGATAAAGTCAATCGGTTCCTAACTGCCATCTCACCGGCTGTGTTTGAAAAATGACAGGAGCCGATTGGCTGGTACTTTATCTCTGTCCACTTTATCTATATCCAAGGCTTAGAAAATAAACCCCTTAAGGGTGGTACTCACGGAGCGATAATCTAAGCAATCTGACTAGTGATGAGCGGGTTCGGTTTCTCGGAAACCGAACCCCCCCGAACTTCACGCTTTATACACGGGTCCGAGGCAGACTCGGATCTTCCCGACTTGCTCGGTTAACCCGAGCGCGCACGAACGTCATCATCCCGCTGTCGGATTCTTGCGAGGCTCGGATTCTATCGCAAGACTCGGATTCTATATAAGGAGCCGCGCGTCGCCGCCATTTTCACACGTGCATTGAGATTGATAGGGAGAGGACATGGCTGGCGTCCTCTCCATTTAGACTAGAGTACTAGAGAGAGACACAAATTTTGGGGAGCATATTATTAGGAGGAGTACTACTTGCTGCTGATAGTGTGACCAGTGACCACCAGTTTAATTAATCCGTTCTCTGCCTGATAAAAAACGATACACAGTGTGACACAGTCACATACCATATCTGTGCTCAGCCCAGTGTGCTGCATCATATGTAATACTGTATATCATTATCTGACTGTGCTGAGTGCTCACTGCTCACACAGCTTAATTGTGGGGGAGACTGGGGAGCAGTTATAGCAGGAGTACATATTTTAAGTACAGTGCACACTTTTGCTGCCAGAGAGCCACTGCCAGTGTGACTGACCAGTGACCACTGACCACCAGTATTGTGATTGTCTGCTGACCGCCAGTATATTGTGATTGTCTGCCTGAAAAAGTTAAACACTCGTCGTGTGGTGTTTTTATAAACGCATTCTGCAGACAGTGTCCAGCAGGTCCGTCATTACATAATATATACCTGTCCGGCTGCAGTACTAGTGTGATATATATATATATTTTAATTTTATCTCATTATCATCCAGTCTATATTAGCAGCAGACACAGTACGGTAGTCCACGGCTGTAGCTACCTCTGTGTCGGCAGTCGCTCGTCCATCCATAATTGTATACCACCTACCCGTGTTTTTTTTTTTATATCTTCTTGATACTAGTAGCTTACTTTAGGAGTCTGCAGTGCTGACAGACAGTGTCCAGCAGGTCCGTCATTACATAATATATACCTGTCCGGCTGCAGTACTAGTGTGATATATATATATATTTTAATTTTATCTCATTATCATCCAGTCTATATTAGCAGCAGACACAGTACGGTAGTCCACAGCTGTAGCTACCTCTGTGTCGGCAGTCGCTCGTCCATCCATAATTGTATACCACCTACCCGTGGTTTTTTTTTTTCTAACTTCTTGATACTAGTAGCTTACTTTAGGAGTCTGCAGTGCTGACAGACAGTGTCCAGCAGGTCCGTCATTACATAATATATACCTGTCCGGCTGCAGTACTAGTGTGATATATATATATATTTTAATTTTATATCATTATCATCCAGTCTATATTAGCAGCAGACACAGTACGGTAGTCCACGGCTGTAGCTACCTCTGTGTCGGCAGTCGCTCGTCCATCCATAATTGTATACCACCTACCCGTGGTTTTTTTTTTTTCTATCTTCTTGATACTAGTAGCTTACTTTAGGAGTCTGCAGTGCTGACAGACAGTGTCCAACAGGTCCGTCATTACATAATATATACCTGTCCGGCTGCAGTACTAGTGTGATATATATATATATTTTAATTTTATCTCATTATCATCCAGTCTATATTAGCAGCAGACACAGTACGGTAGTCCACGGCTGTAGCTACCTCTGTGTCGGCAGTCGCTCGTCCATCCATAATTGTATACCACCTACCCGTGGTTTTTTTTTTTTCTATCTTCTTGATACTAGTAGCTTACTTTAGGAGTCTGCCGTGCTGACAGACAGTGTCCAGCAGGTCCGTCATTACATAATATATACCTGTCCGGCTGCAGTACTAGTGTGATATATATATATATTTTAATTTTATCTCATTATCATCCAGTCTATATTAGCAGCAGACACAGTACGGTAGTCCACGGCTGTAGCTACCTCTGTGTCGGCAGTCGCTCGTCATCCATAAGTATACTAGTATCCATCCATCTCCATTGTTTACCTGAGGTGCCTTTTAGTTGTGCCTATTAAAATATGGAGAACAAAAATGTTGAGGTTCCAAAAATAGGGAAAGATCAAGATCGACTTCCACCTCGTGCTGAAGCTGCTGCCAATAGTCATGGCCGAGACGATGAAATGCCAGCAACGTCGTCTGCCAAGGCCGATGCCCAATGTCATAGTACAGAGCATGTAAAATCCAAAACACCAAATATCAGTAAAAAAAGGACTCAAAAATCTAAAATAAAATTGTCGGAGGAGAAGCGTAAACTTGCCAATATGCCATTTACCACACGGAGTGGCAAGGAACGGCTGAGGCCCTGGCCTATGTTCATGGCTAGTGGTTCAGCTTCACATGAGGATGGAAGCACTCAGCCTCTCGCTAGAAAAATGAAAAGACTCAAGCTGGCAAAAGCACAGCAAAGAACTGTGCGTTCTTCGAAATCACAAATCCACAAGGAGAGTCCAATTGTGTCGGTTGCGATGCCTGACCTTCCCAACACTGGACGTGAAGAGCATGCGCCTTCCACCATTTGCACGCCCCCTGCAAGTGCTTGAAGGAGCACCCGCAGTCCAGTTCCTGATAGTCAGATTGAAGATGTCAGTGTTGAAGTACACCAGGATGAGGAGGATATGGGTGTTGCTGGCGCTGGGGAGGAAATTGACAAGGAGGATTCTGATGGTGAGGTGGTTTGTTTAAGTCAGGCACCCGGGGAGACACCTGTTGTCCGTGGGAGGAATATGGCCATTGACATGCCTGGTGAAAATACCAAAAAAATCAGCTCTTCGGTGTGGAAGTATTTCAACAGAAATGCGGACAACATTTGTCAAGCCGTGTGTTGCCTTTGTCAAGCTGTAATAAGTAGGGGTAAGGACGTTAACCACCTCGGAACATCCTCCCTTATACGTCACCTGCAGCGCATTCATAATAAGTCAGTGACAAGTTCAAAAACTTTGGGCGACAGCGGAAGCAGTCCACTGACCAGTAAATCCCTTCCTCTTGTAACCGAGCTCACGCAAACCACCCCACCAACTCCCTCAGTGTCAATTTCCTCCTTCCCCAGGAATGCCAATAGTCCTGCAGGCCATGTCACTGGCAATTCTGACGAGTCCTCTCCTGCCTGGGATTCCTCCGATGCATCCTTGTGTGTAACGCCTACTGCTGCTGGCGCTGCTGTTGTTGCTGCTGGGAGTCGATCGTCATCCCAGAGGGGAAGTCGGAAGACCACTTGTACTACTTCCAGTAAGCAATTGACTGTCCAACAGTCCTTTGCGAGGAAGATGAAATATCACAGCAGTCATCCTGTTGCAAAGCGGATAACTGAGGCCTTGACAACTATGTTGGTGTTAGACGTGCGTCCGGTATCCGCCGTTAGTTCACAGGGAACTAGACAATTTCTTGAGGTAGTGTGCCCCCGTTACCAAATACCATCTAGGTTCCACTTCTCTAGGCAGGCGATACCGAGAATGTAAACGGACGTCAGAAAAAGACTCACCAGTGTCCTAAAAAATGCAGTTGTACCCAATGTCCACTTAACCACGGACATGTGGACAAGTGGAGCAGGGCAGGGTCAGGACTATATGACTGTGACAGCCCACTGGGTAGATGTATGGACTCCCACCGCAAGAACAGCAGCGGCGGCACCAGTAGCAGCATCTCGCAAACGCCAACTCTTTCCTAGGCAGGCTACGCTTTGTATCACCGGTTTCCAGAATACGCACACAGATGAAAACCTCTTACGGCAACTGAGGAAGATCATCGCAGAATGGCTTACCCCAATTGGACTCTCCTGTGGATTTGTGGCATCGGACAACGCCAGCAATATTGTGTGTGCATTAAATATGGGCAAATTCCAGCACGTCCCATGTTTTGCACATACCTTGAATTTGGTGGTGCAGAATTATTTAAAAAACGAGAGGGGCGTGCAAGAGATGCTGTCGGTGGCCAGAAGAATTGTGGGACACTTTCGGCGTACAGGCACCACGTACAGAAGACTGGAGCACCACCAAAAATGCCTGAACCTGCCCTGCCATCATCTGAAGCAAGAAGTGGCAACGAGGTGGAATTCAACCCTATATATGCTTCAGAGGTTGGAGGAGCAGCAAAAGGCCATTCAAGCCTATACAATTGAGCACGATATAGGAGGTGGAATGCACCTGTCTCAAGCGCAGTGGAGAATGATTTCAACGTTGTGCAAGGTTCTGCTGCCCTTTGAACTTGCCACACGTGAAGTCAGTTCAGACACTGCCAGCCTGAGTCAGGTCATTCCCCTCATCAGGCTTTTGCAGAAGAAGCTGGAGACATTGAAGGAGGAGCTAACACAGAGCGATTCCGCTAGGCATGTGGGACTTGTGTATGGAGCCCTTAATTCGCTTAACAAGGATTCACGGGTGGTCAATCTGTTGAAATCAGAGCACTACATTTTGGCCACCGTGCTCGATCCTAGATTTAAAACCTACCTTGGATCTCTCTTTCCGGCAGACACAAGTCTGCTGGGGTTCAAAGACCTGCTGGTGAGAAAATTGTCAAGTCAAGCGGAACGCGACCTGTCAACATCTCCTCCTTCACATTCTCCCGCAACTGGGGGTGCGAGGAAAAGGCTCAGAATTCCGAGCCCACCCGCTGGCGGTGATGCAGGGCAGTCTGGAGCGACTGCTGATGCTGACATCTGGTCCGGACTGAAGGACCTGCCAACGATTACGGATACGGACATGTCGTCTACTGGCACTGCATATGATTCTCTCCCCATTGAAAGAATGGTGGAGGATTATATGAGTGACCGCATCCAAGTAGGCACGTCAGACAGTCCGTACTTATACTGGCAGGAAAAAGAGGCCATTTGGAGGCCCTTGCACAAACTGGCTTTATTCTACCTAAGTTGCCCTCCCACAAGTGTGTACTCCGAAAGAGTGTTTAGTGCCGCCGCTCACCTTGTCAGCAATCGGCGTACGAGGTTACTTCCAGAAAATGTGGAGAAGATGATGTTCATTAAAATGAATTATAATCAATTCCTCCGTGGAGACATTGACCAGCAGCAATTGCCTCCACAAAGTACACAGGGAGCTGAGATGGTGGATTCCAGTGGGGACGAATCGATAATCTGTGAGGAGCGGGATGTACACGGTGATATATCGGAGGATGATGATGAGGTGGACATCTTGCCTCTGTAGAGCCAGTTTGTGCAAGGAGAGATTAATTGCTTCTTTTTCGGTGGGGGTCCAAACCAACCCGTCATTTCAGTCACAGTCGTGTGGCAGACCCTGTCACTGAAATGATGGGTTGGTTAAAGTGTGCATGTCCTGTTTATACAACATAAGGGTGGGTGGGAGGGCCCAAGGACAATTCCATCTTGCACCTCTTTTTTCTTTCATTTTTCTTTGCGTCATGTGCTGTTTGGGGGAGTGTTTTTTGGAAGGGCCATCCTGCGTGACACTGCAGTGCCACTCCTAGATGGGCCAGGTGTTTGTGTCGGCCACTAGGGTCGCTTATCTTACTCACACAGCTACCTCATTGCGCCTCTTTTTTTCTTTGCGTCATGTGCTGTTTGGGGAGTGTTTTTTGGAAGGGCCATCCTGCGTGACACTGCAGTGCCACTCCTAGATGGGCCAGGTGTTTGTGTCGGCCACTAGGGTCGCTTAGCTTACTCACACAGCTACCTCATTGCGCCTCTTTTTTTCTTTGCGTCATGTGCTGTTTGGGGAGTGTTTTTTGGAAGGGCCATCCTGCGTGACACTGCAGTGCCACTCCTAGATGGGCCAGGTGATTGTGTCGGCCACTAGGGTCGCTTAGCTTAGTCATCCAGCGACCTCGGTGCAAATTTTAGGACTAAAAATAATATTGTGAGGTGTGAGGTGTTCAGAATAGACTGAAAATGAGTGGAAATTATGGTTTTTGAGGTTAATAATACTTTGGGATCAAAATTACCCCCAAATTCTATGATTTAAGCTGTTTTTTTAGTGTTTTTTGAAAAAAACACCCGAATCCAAAACACACCCGAATCCGACAAAAAAAATTCGGTGAGGTTTTGCCAAAACGCGGTCGAACCCAAAACACGGCCGCGGAACCGAACCCAAAACCAAAACACAAAACCCGAAAAATTTCAAGTGCACATCTCTAAATCTGACTAGATTGCTTAGATTTTAAGCATGATCGCTTTGTGTGTACCTCCCACAGAGATACCGATGCGCAGACCTGCGATGCTGGTGCTAGATTGGCCTGCATGCAGGCCAATCTAGCAGGGGGTTCATTTCACCCGCTGGGTGAAATGAGCAGGTCCCCCCCCCTGCACACTCAGCACACATCGCGCTGTGTTGAGCGGAGGGAGAGATGTGTGCTGAGCGGTTCGCTCAGCACACATCTCTCCCCACATCTGCCCATGAATACAGGCCTTTACTGTATTATATCCTATTAAGGGGTCTATTCATGAAGCAGTGAAAAGTGTGGAGAAGTAAGCCAGTGGAGAAGTTGCCCATGGCAACCAATCAGCATTGAAGTAACATTTCTAATTTGCATACTATACATTTGCATTGAAATGCTTCATGAACAGACTCCTAAAAACTAACTTTGGACTTCAATCATTGCAAAAAAAAAAAAGTTAAAATAATAGATAGTGAAAGAATCAGTAATTGTGTTAGAAAACAACGTATACCTTCAAGGCTTGCCCAGCTCAATGAAATGCATCAGAACAGTTATAATAGATCTAAAATTAAGATCTAGAATTGGGATCCAGGGAATGCTGGGACCCACAGCAGGAAGGTTTTTTTTAAAGGTTATCTTACATAAATTACAGTACAGGTTGAGTATCCCATATCCAAATATTCCGAAATACGGAATATTCCAAAATACGGACTTTTTTGAGTGAGAGTGAGATAGTGAAACCTTTGTTTTTTGATGGCTCAATGTACACAAACTTTGTTTAATACACAAAGTTATTAAAAATATTGTATTAAATGACCTTCAGGCTTTGTGTATAAGGTGTATATGAAACATAAATGAATTGTGTGAATGTACACACACTTTGTTAAAAGCACAAAGTTATAAAAAATATTGGCTAAAATTAACTTCAGGTTGTGTGTATAAGGTGTATATGTATTCTGTGCTTAGACTTAGGTCCCATCACCATGATATCTCATTGTGGTATGTAATTATTCCAAATACGGAAAAATCCGATATCCAAAATACCTCTGGTCCCAAGTAATTTGGATAAGGGAGACTCAACCTGTATTGCTCTAGAGCAGTGGTTCTCAAACTCGGTCCTCAGGACCCCACACAGTGCATGTTTTGCAGGTAACCCAGCAAGTGCACAGGTGTAATTATTACTCACTGACACATTTTAAAAGGTCCACAGGTTGAGCTAATTATTTCACTTGTGATTCTGTGAGGAGACCTGCAAAACATGCACTGTGTGGGGTCCTGAGGACCGAGTTTGAGAACCTGTGCTCTAGAGATTCACAAATGCACCTTACACTTAACATAATGATTGAAACCTGTGATTTTCTGTACAACGGAACACTGCAGACTTCTGTCCAGAGTGTCATGAAGCGAGATCTTAGCCTTACATACCGAACCCGACGCTGTCTGCAAGTCTCCGCGGCATTCAGCATGGTTCCTGACATGTTTGTAAACAAACCAATCGGCGTCATAACCGTGGCCATCTTAAATTCCTCCATGTGATTCACTCGCCAATTCCAGTGCTGCTGCTGCCTGCTGATGCAGACACCTATGAGCATTCACCACTGCCTATATAACTTGCTCAGGCCTACTAATCAGTGTCATAGCAAAGCCTTGGGGATAGTTCCTGATCACAGGTCTCTGCTATCTGTAACTCCATTGCTACTGTATCCGTGGCTACTCCAGTATTATTGTGTTCCTGCTGTGTACAACATACAGTACACTCCTGTGTTACTATATTTCTGCAGTGTACAAGATACACTCCTGTCCCTGCTGTATTACGGATACACTCCTCTGTTCCCATGTTCCTGCCTATTTCAATCCTCTGCTTTAGGTCTCCTTTGCATCGGTTCACCTGCTACCAGATTCAGGTATTACCTATGTCATTAGTGCAGCGTGCTCATGTCCATCCATCTTCCAGCATATCCTGCTTACAACCGTCCATGCTAAACCTGCATACCATCTCTCAAGGATATCTGCTACAGAGTGTATTGCATATGGCTTTTATTATTCGTCTGTGCTGTCTCTGGTTTTTCCACAGGTCTTTGCTTCTGGTGACTCCCCTGCTTAGAATCTTTACTGAAGGCTGTTCTTGCATCTCTGACTATTGATTCCAGGGTCGCAGTGGTCTCTGTTTCCTAGGTTCCCCCAGCTGCGGTGCTAGGTATCTTTGAGCTGTGTACCACAGTTGCCTACCCCCCTGCATTCTGCAGAAAACGCCCTGAAATAGCAGCAATCTCCTTGACTCCCTCAAAGTCAATAGTCAATCAATCTCCCTCTTTGCACCTTACCCTTACTATGTAACTGTTACATTCTTGGGCAAAAAGAGAAATTAGAAACACATACATTCAGATGGGCTCATCAATGCCATTTCCCTGCAATGGGTATAAGGCACAAAGGGCCTAATTCAGACCTGGGGGTATATTTACTAAGATTCGTGTTCCTGGCGAATTGGTGTGAGTTTGAACTCAAATTTTATTGGTCGTATTTTTTTGCAATTTTTTGTAATCATTTACTGGAATTTACTAAGCTATCATGTTTGTCTAATTCGTATTTTCCGATGTCAATGTAATTCGTATTTCTGGGGTGTATGTGTTTGTTTCCGGCCGTACAAGGTTTTTGTGATGCCTGATTCGTATTTTTCAAGTGCGGCAGTGTTTTCTTGTCAGTGCGGCTGCATTTTGTCATTTTCTTTTGATTTCGAAGGTAATGCCTGATTGGTTGTGTAGAATACGAGGGAGTGTCAAAGCGCAGCCATATAAATATGCCCCAAACTGTCCGCACCTCGTGGGTTTAATTATTAGAGAGGATAAAGATCGTGGTCTTAGGAGTTGGTGAGTGATTTGTTGTTCTATATTGCGAGCTCTGAGTGTTGTAGTGTCTTTGTAAGCTGTCTAGTCTTTATTGTTGTATTGTTCTTTATTAGTGTGTCATTTTTTAAGTCATTGTTGTTTTAATTTGAGTCCCTTGTCAGTGTGTGTGTGTGTGTGTGTGTGTGTGTGTGTGTGTGTGTGTGTGTGTGTGTGTGTGGAGTGTGTTTTGTGTTTTTTTTTTTTTATAAGTGTTCTCGGTTATTTGTCTTCAGTATGTCTCATGCAGTGGTTAGTGAGGGAGGTGAGGTGGAGGAGGTTAGTGAGGGAGCTGAGGTGGAGGAGGTTAGTGAGGTAGGTGTGGTGGAGGAGGTTAGTGAGGTGGGGCAGGGGGAGGATGCGCCTGAGTCCTCTAGTTCAAGTGATGTGGCTCCACAGCCACGCACCAGGACCAAGTCAGGGCACAATGTCAAGTTTACTTTTGCTGAAAATGAAGCCCTGGTACGGGTTATTATGAGGTACCATCTGCAGCTTTTTGGTCCACAGGCTGCCAAGGTATCCTCCCGTAAGAAAGCAGCCATCTGGAAGAAGGTGGTTTATGCTGTTAATAGTGAGGGGTTGGTGAGGCGAACTGAGGACACATTTAGAAATAGGTTCTATGATATCAAGCGGCGTGTGCACGCCAAACAGGAGGTGGCCATCCTTTTGTGGCCTTTTATTTGGATTATGAGGTGCCCCTGCAGAACCTGATTCCGCCTGAAGTCGTGAGGGGGACTTTTGTCCGTGACTCAGAACGCCCCAAGAAGGCTGGTAAGTTGATGATTGTGTTTTTTGAAGTATTATGATGTCCTTTTGTTGTTATATCAATAGTTTTGCTTTGTGTTGTTTGGTCCAAATAATATTTTGTTGTTTAATATGTGCTCATGTTTGATAGTAGTCAATTGTGCATGGTGTATGCATTTTTTTTTTAATTTTTGGGTGTGTTGTCAAACTGTTGTATTTTACCCTGTTTATTGTGATTGCATCATGCTCATTTTACAAAAAATGGTGGAGTGTGTTTTTTATGGTGTGCTTCTAAAACCAACCATACTGTTTGTTCTTCTGCATTGGTTTTGGTCATTGGTTGTATTTTAAGTGTTTAGCCCAATATAGGGTTAGTAGCTGTATGTGTATTATTTTGAAACACAGTATGTATACATTTATGGTGATTTATTGTTTGGTTTTTAAAATAAAGGTCATACAGAGATCATGTATTGGGTACTATTTTTGTAATGGGGGATACTAAAAAACAAACTAATTGCATCATACTCATTTGCAGTATCCAAAAAGTCACACACAGCCACAGGCCCAGGCTCCACTCCTACTGATGCTGAGGATGCTGCTGATGCTGGTAAGAACAATAGCTTTGGGTTTGTTTTGACATCATTTTGCCATGGCCATTAATGTTTGTTTTGTGGTTTAGGGCCATCAACACATGTGTTGCCATCACGGAAACGCAGTCTGGGTGTGTCTGCCCGCCCAGTACATATTACACCCCCATGTTGACGCATGTCAGAGGTATCAGACGCCCCTCCTATGCAACTCCTGGACAGTCCGCAGCCATTGTCACCACATTCTCCACACCCGCCTGGTGAGTGTTCAAAAACCAGCACAAAATAAACCCACATACTTCCACACCCACACTGTACCATATGCCAAACATTGTGCCAATTCTTCAAAGATGCCGTTCCGATTTCACATGGCTTATTGGCCATGCCGACCAAACACATTCCACTCAACATTTATGTTAGTCCATATGGTATAAACATCTGTGAATGTGTTTGCATTGTATGTGCAACAGGCATGGTTAAAAACAACACACATCTTAGTTAAAACTCCCCTTTGTACTTTCCCAGTTTAAGGCAGCAGCTTACGTTCTAAGTGGGGAAGCAAATAATGCAATGCTTAAATTTAGCATTATGTCCTTTATTAACTTAATGTGAATTAATTTATGGACCTATGTTAATCCCATTCAGGAAAACAAAACGATAAATTATACAAACACCTATTGAAGCACACCACAAAGAAAAAAAGGAGAATACAAACAACATCCAGTAATTATCAATTTTTGAGAAACAATATTTTGAGTGCCAGGGAACAAAACACATTGGATATTCTGTAATACATCATAAACTTACACTTACATGCAACTGGTCTCTCATTTCAGGGGATCCCATTCTTCAGCCAACTCCACCAGCCCAAGTGCCGGAAGCTGACAATGGAGAAACATACACATTACACCTCACAGAAATATCACCGCCTGGCCAAAACCCAACACATTTGTATACTCCGCCCAGGCAAATGACACCACAGGCGGACCTAAGACCAATCCCAACTCAGCCACAGTCTCAGGAACAGGCTTTCTGGGACAACTGGACCACTCAGAAAAGCAATACTCTAGAGTGCTTGCGTCGCCAAACACAATTAATTGGTAGTCTGGCCCATCACATACAGTACCAAGATTATGTCGAAGCAACAGTCGTCAAACCACTGAACTCATGAGAATGGCTAACACCATGGAATTACTGAGGACAGACAATAATAGGATGCTAGACACCTATCAAAGAAAAATGGATGAAAATCAAAGATCCACCAAACATATCTGCAAATATTAGCTGCTACACAAACTACACAACAGAGCATGCTCTGAATAATGGAAAGCCACACAACAGCCACTAGAGACTTAAATGTCACTATAACTACACTAACCCAACATCTGACGCATCAATCAGAGCAAACAAGTACCAGCTCAACAGGCACAACCCCCTTAGTGTCACCTGTCACCTCACCACCAAGACATTCAGGATGATCCCGTCCACACACAAGTGCCAAAGGACCATCCACATCCAGAGGAAGACCTGCAAAATAATTACAACAGCACAGGTTATTTATTGTTTAAAGTATAATTGTTTGCCAAAAAAATTATACATGTTTGTGTCCAAATTAAGGGCATGGGTTATTATTTGTTGACAAATAACTAAAAAAACAAGGCACAGCACTCACTGGTGTCTGTCAATTATTTCACTAACAAATATAATACAGTTGTTTAAGTATTTAATATGCATGGTGACAGTCAAAAAACATGATGCATTGGTTAAGTCTTGATATAAAGAAGAGTGTCCTTAAATACAGTTTAACACATTTGCCACAATTGACTTAGGGACATGTGAAAGCATGGCCAAACATACACCAAATAACCACAAAACAACATACAATAGTGTGGTACTTTAAGGGATTACACAAATGTGCTTACACATTTTATCATTATAAAGGTATACTGCACCCCGACAAAAGTGTTTTTGGGATTTAGAAACAAACACCACCAAAAAAAAACACTAGAAAAACAATACGGGGATATTCTAACACTTACCTTAGCAATTGGGCAGTAGTAAGAGATGAGAATCACGCCAGCCAAAAGCAGTTCTTCTATTTGAAATGTCCTCATTTATGTGAATTGAGGCATTTTCCGGCCGATTTTAGGGTATTTCCAACCGTATTCATAAATACGAATCCTTGGTAAATTACCATGTTCTATTAATGTACAGGTGCATTTGACCGATGGTGTATTCATTCGTATTTGGGGAGTCGGGCGTGCAAAAAAATACGAATGCACAAAACACTGCCGAGATTATTGTTTGGTAAATTACCGAGATGCCACTTTGGAAAAAACCCCCGAAAGGAATGAATTCGAAAAAAAATCGAGACCTTAGTAAATAGACCCCGTGATCGGTGCTGCGTGTTTTTGCACAGCAGCCGATCAGGTCTGAACTGCGCATGTGCCGGCGCTTGCCAGACAGGTAGGCAGAGGCATTGACAGGAAGAGGCATTCGCTGGGCGGGAGGGGGCGGGCCAGCGGCGTTTGGCCGCCATTTTAGGGGCGCGGTCCAGGTAACGCAGGCATGCCCGGACTGTGCGGGGGCGGGCCATGATGGCTGCCTGACTTCACACGCAGCTGCTGCGACCCTCACAGTGATGAGTAGCTCCCTGCCAGAATGCAGGAGCTGCGCTGGTAGGGAGCTACTCTTCAAGTACAAAAACATCACCGCTGTGCAATGCTTTTGTACTTGTGTGGGGTGGAAAGGGTGGGTGGTGTCGGGCCTGACATGTAGGGCAGACTAGCCCAGTGCTGGGGGGCATGTCTGTGTGACTGATTGTAGATGTGCTAAATTTAGCACATCTGCGATCAGGTCTGAATTAGACCAAATGATCCCTATGGCTACACGCATTTTAAATAAGGTTTCTTGTGGCCACTTACAGTATATGGAACCTCTTGTAAAGCACAATACACACACAAATCCTGACAAATATCAGTGTCTTTTCTTCAACAAGTAGATCTTACAAACTCTGGGGCTCATTTACATTTGGATGTTAGTCATTTTCATGACACGCCTCTCAGATGTGGCAGTACACGTCCGCGCTGATAGCTGTTACTTTCACAATCTCCCCAAAATGCTTTTTAAAAAGTAGGCAAGTATGCTGTGTACCTATTGCAGCCCTGAGTCTCTAACTCCATTTCTGTCCGCTGCTGGTGTGGTACAGCAGGTGTAGCACACATGCCGACATCCTGGCTGTTCTCTCCGGGAGAGAGCAGCCAGGTCGGCTCAGCAGTGGGGCGGGACAGGGCTATGACATGCATAGGAGGTGGGACGGAGGCGGGGTGGAGGCGGAACAGCGGCGGGCGGAGGCAGAATAGGTGCGGGGTTATCACGGCACATACTTTAAGCCACGTCCCCTGCTCTGTAATGCTGCGATTACCGGCATTATACAGACCGTGGCTATGATGACGCGATTCAGCAAGAATCGTGTCATCGACTGCCTGGACCGACCACTTTACTCACTAAGTGGGCTGCCGGGCAGGGGGGGTACATTAAAAATTGGGAGACTTTCCTGCTCTTCCGGGGGGGCCGGGAGGGTCACCCAATTTTTGGGAGCCTCCCGGCCATTCAGGGAGAGTAGGCAAGTATGGGTGTAGTTCCCAGGGTGATCTAGCCCTAAGCTGCTCGCCCTGCAATTCCAATTTCCTCCTTCAGACATAGGTACAAGGAAACAGAGTCCAGGTTCAGTACTATGGTGCTCTGAGTTTCCCAAGCAGCCTAATACCACACAGGTTAGGGTATACCCTGCTGGCGATCCAGGGCTACATGCTGGTAACTATTCTGTGCTTGCTGTCATTTGTAATGGCCTTTGACTTCCCAGCACCTGTTACATTCTATCTATTCACTCCATGAGCAGACTATAGTGAGAGACCTTCCAGTTTCACTCATAAATCCTCCTCAGCTGCTCCCAAGGGTCCCGATATGTCCATCCCCTTTACCTGACCATGACATTGTTAGGGCCTTATCATATAAGAGCCATTAATAACTGATTCAACTAAATAACGACTACACTGGGGTACCTATAAGGTAAGCACCCATATGGACAGTCTTTATAATAGTTGTGTCACAATAGTGTGGCCAATCCTATTTCCCAAAATGCATACAGTAAGGCCAATGTATACATAATAATATATAAATCCTTAGATCTGATTATCCGCACACATACTCTGTACATTCGTGTAAGAGGTATATTTTTAATGAATAATCATAAAAGTTCATTTTTTTAATATGCACAGAGTTCTACTTGACTCTTCGCTTTTCTGATTTTGTACATTATTGCCCTTGCACATTCTGGGGTAAATGAAATAGGTTCCAAGTTCTGGTGTGTTTCTATTATGTTTTGCTATTTCAAGTTGTCGTATGTAATAAAGGTAACCTTACAAGAAAAGCTCCACTATCAATGTAGACGTCAGTGCCGTAACTAGGCATTTTAGCGCTGTGTGCAAGGAACGGCATTGGTCCCCCCCCCATGCAAGATAGGGGCAGTGCGCGCCATAGGCATGCAAAAATATATAGGGGCGTGGCTTCGTGGGGAAGCGGCGTGGCCACAAAATAATACCGATTCATACTACGGTGCACAGTAGTCTCCATTATTCAAATTGCGCTGCACAGTAGCGCCACTACACCAGGTAGAGCCCCTTTTACACATTACGGCAGACAGTCCTTTTTACACATTACGGCAGACATTGTCCCCCTTTTACACATTACAGCAGACAGCGTCCCCCTTTTTACACATTACGGCAGACAGCGTCCCCTTTTTACACATTACGGCAGACAGCGTCCCCCTTTTTACACATTACGGCAGACAGCATCCTCTTTTTACACATTACGGCAGACAGCGTCCCCTTTTTACACCTTACAGCAGACAGCGTCCCCCTTTTTACACATTACGGCAGACAGCGTCCCCTTTTTACACCTTACGGCAGACAGCTTCCCCTCGTTTTACACATTACAGCAGACAGCGTCCCCTTTTTACACATTACAGCAACAGAGTCACTCTTTTACACATTACGGCAGACAGTCCCCCTTTTTACACATTACGGCAGACAGCATCCTCTTTTTACACATTACGGCAGACAGCATCCCCTTTTTACACCTTACGGCAGACAGAGTCCCCTTTTTACACATTACGGCAGACAGCATCCCCTTTTTACACCTTACGGCAGACAGCTTCCCCCCATTTTACACATTACAGCAGACAGCGTCCCCTTTTTACACATTACAGCAGACAGAGTCCTCTTTTTACACATTACAGCGTAGAGCGCAGAGTTGGGAGCAAAGTTGGTGGTTGAGTGAGGGTAACAGAGGGTGTAGGGATCAGTGAGGGTGAGAGTAGGGAGCAATGTTGGTGGGTGAGTAAGGGTAACAGAGAGAGTGGGTGTAGGGATCAGTGAGGGTGAGAGTAGGGAGTAGTGAGGGGAACAGAGAGTGGGTGTAATGCACAGTGAGGGACATCAGTGTGGACTGCGGAGGCGCCGAGCAAAGTGTGTGTTCCCAACTTCCAGCTGTAACCCCCCACCACCACCACCCCGCCCTGTGACTCACCCCATGCTGCCTCTGCTCCTGCGCTGGACTCTTCCTCTGGCAGGCCATGTGTGCGACACTGCCGAGTGCAAGGTCGCACAGCAGTTCTCTCAGGGGCGCAGTCAGGAAGGGGGGGATGCAGCGCCGCTGCGTTTGTGTCCACTCCCAACGCCGAGATGTGCTGCTGCAGTGAGCTGCTGGCTGTTCCTCTTCTCTGTTCTCCCGCTGCCGCTACCAGAATGCCATGCGCATCCCCAGCTTGAAACGCTGGGAGGGAGCGCAGCGCGGCACTGCTGTTTCCAAATTTGGCTGACAGCGACGGGGGGACAGTGGTGCCTACAGGGTAAATACTAATACCCTGTTTGCCCGCTTCCTGTGTGTGCTAGCGGGTGCACCCCCAGTGCACATGCGCTGTGTGCAACGCACCGCTAGCACACACCTAGTTACGGCACTGGTCGGGGGTGCTACGGATAGAGAAGGGATGGGGGGTTAGAACTGTGAAGAGAGAGAAAGAGCAGGAGAAGGGAATCTGCGTGGGGGACAGGGGGGCGGAGATGCGGCGGATGGAGGAGGGGGTTGGAGCTGTGAGGAGAGAGAGCCAGCAGAAGAGAGGAATCTGGGTGGGGGACAGGGGGTCGGGGGTGTTACGGATGGAGAAGGGGGGGCGATTAGAGATGGGAACGGAGAGAGAGAAAGCAGGAGAGGGGAATCTGGGTGGGAGACAGTGGGTCGGGGTGCTACGGATGGAGAAGGGGGATTTAGGGGCTGTGAAGATATTTATTTGGGGGGTGCATACGATTACACACACATTATATATATATATATATATATATATATATATATATATATATAGTCTCTTCATGTACAGACTCGATGACAGACAGACTCAATGATGTTGAGATCAGGGCTCTGTAGGGGCTATATCATCACTTCCAGGCTCCTTATTCGTTACGTTGGAGAAAGTTCTTAATGACATTGGCTGTGTGTTTGGGGTCATTGTCCTGCTGCAGAATAAATTTGGAGCCAATCAAATGCCTCCCTGGTGGTACTGCATGATAAGTACCTGCCTGTAATTCTCAGCATTAAGGACACCATTAATCCTTACCAAATCCCCAACTCTATCTGGCAAGGTAGCATTCAGATTAGCGGCTAGTACAGTGGCACTCAGGCATAACCTCACGGGTGGTCCTCACTTTGCCGGCGGTTGGCCTCCCGGTGACCAGCATACTGGCGCTGGAATCCCGACCGTCGGCATACCGACAGTTCTTCTCTCTCTTGGGGGTCCCTGACCCCTCTGGAAGGAGAATAGATGGCAAGGTACGCGTAGCGAGCCCGCAAGGGGCTCATTTGTGCTCACCCAGCTGTCGGTATGCCGGCGGTCGGCATTCTGGCGCCGGTATGCTGGTCGCCGGGAGCCCGACCGCCAGAATAGCATACTACACCCAACCTCACACCCAGAGGCTTGAGCAGATAGAAACTTGCACCCAGAGGTTTGGCCAGAAAGAACCTCCTACCTGGAGGTGTAGAAAGACCAAACATCATGCCCAGAGACAAGGGTAGATGGAACCTCATGCCTTGAGGCAAATACACTCAGTTTGGTAGCCAGTTGGACAGTATTCTGGTTGACTACTACCTGGCCAGCACTCAGAGACAACTCAGGTTGTGCAGCACTGTGAAGCAATTTGGGCACAGAAGCAGGTGGATGGCACTGTCTCAGCAAGTAATGTACAGTAGTTCCCGAATGGGACTGGGAGGGTGAATTCCCTCACTTGGACTAGCCAAGAGAAGTCCCACACTGGGGCACACAGACAAGATTTCCCTTCTAAGGGAATGGACCCAGAACCCTTCCTAGGTCTGTGGCACTAGAATCCCTCCTCCTGAGGCTGTGGACTGTGAACCCTCTTCTGGGGCTGTGGTCCTAGATTTCCCAGGGGTGGAGTTTCAGCTGGCCTGAGGATGGAGCTCGGAGTAGACAGGGTGTGTGTGAATGGGTGATGCTTCGGACAGTTGGGAGGTGTATGTGCTGGGCTTTGGAATACTGTTGATGGTGACAGGAAACATTTTTTTTCCTGTCAACAGGGCCGTCTTAACAGCAGTTTAGGCCCCTGGGCAAAGCAATGCACTGGGGCCCCTACCCATCCTCCGGTAGGGGTGGAGGGTGCTATCAGCAGCAGCTTTGATGTCCTGAGGGCAGTAGGGGGTTATCCATCTTCCGCTCAGCATGTAGGACATGGAGCAGTAATTTTGGCTAATTAATCTTTTACTGCACAGTTGGTGGGAGGGAGAACACAAAACTGTAGAAGGGGGCATTGGGCTGAATGAAGGGTCACTGGTACATGACTTCCAGGGTGGTAGGGGGTTTTTAATACGCAGACCTTGCATTAATTCAACACCGTATAATGCCTGTGCCCTCATTGTAAATAACCGGCTAGTGGATCAACCATGAATTTACTGGAGACAATTGTGGTTCTATTATTGGGACTATATCTAATATTCTGCTATTTGAGCCTACACATTCCGCCTGTAGAAGGTCCATGGGTTGTTACCCTGAGATCATCTGAATGGGTAAGAGTGTATCTTTGTGTACTGGTTGCTTTCTGCAATGCTCTGGTACAGGAATGCAACACTGCGTAAAATACACTATAATATATATACCTCTAGTATCCACGGTACCCATAGCATTAACTGGTTTTTGGGGTAATAATTAGAGATGAGCGGGTTCGGTTCCTCGGAATCCGAACCCGCCCGAACTTCAGCTTTTTTTACACGGATCCGAGCGACTCGGATCTTCCCGCCTTGCTCGGTTAACCCGAGCGCGCCCGAACGTCATCTTGACGCTGTCGGATTCTCGCGAGGCTCGGATTCTATCGCGAGACTCGGATTCTATATAAGGAGCCGCGCGTCGCCGCCATTTTCACACGTGCTTTGAGATTGATAGGGAGAGGACGTGGCTGGCGTCCTCTCCATTTAGATTAGAAGAGAGAGAGTGAGATTGAGACAGAGACACTTGATTTACTGGAGCTTAGGAGTACTAGAGAGTGCAGAGTTTACTAGTGACTGACCACTGACCAGTGACCACCAGTGCAGTTTTATTTAATATAATCCGTTCTCTGCCTGAAAAAAAGATACACAGTGACTCAGTCACATACCATATCTGTGCTCAGCCCAGTGTGCTGCATCATCTATGTATAATATCTGACTGTGCTCACACAGCTTAATTGTGGGGGAGACTGGGGAGCAGTTATAGGTTATAGCAGGAGCCAGGAGTACATATTATTAAAATTAAACAGTGCACACTTTTGCTGCAGGAGTGCCACTGCCAGTGTGACTGACCAGTGACCTGACCACACTGACCACCATTATAGTATACTATATTGTGATTGCCTGAAAAAGTTAAACACTCGTCGTGTGACTTGTGTGGTGTTTTTTTATTCTATAAAAAACTAATTCTGCTGACAGACAGTGTCCAGCAGGTCCGTCATTATATAATATATACCTGTCCGGCTGCAGTAGTGATATATATATATTTTTTATATCATTATTTATCATCCAGTCGCAGCAGACACAGTACGGTAGTTCACGGCTGTAGCTACCTCTGTGTCGGCACTCGGCAGTCCATCCATAATTGTATACCACCTACCCGTGGTTTTTTTTTCTTTCTTCTTTATACATACTACATCTCATTATCATCCAGTCTATATTAGCAGCAGACACAGTACAGTACGGTAGTCCACGGCTGTAGCTACCTCTGTGTCGGCACTCGGCAGTCCATCCATAATTGTATACCACCTACCCGTGGTTTTTTTTTTCTTTATACATACTACATCTCATTATCATCCAGTCTATATTAGCAGCAGACACAGTACAGTACGGTAGTCCACGGCTGTAGCTACCTCTGTGTCGGCACTCGGCAGTCCATCCATAATTGTATACCACCTACCCGTGGTTTTTTTTTCTTTCTTCTTTATACATACTACATCTCATTATCATCCAGTCTATATTAGCAGCAGACACAGTACAGTACGGTAGTCCACGGCTGTAGCTACCTCTGTGTCGGCACTCGGCAGTCCGTCCATAATTGTATACCACCTACCCGTGTTTTTTTTTTCTTCTTTATACATACTACATCTCATTATCATCCAGTCTATATTAGCAGCAGACACAGTACAGTACGGTAGTCCACGGCTGTAGCTACCTCTGTGTCGGCACTCGGCAGTCCATCCATAATTGTATACCACCTACCCGTGGTTTTTTTTTTCTTCTTTATACATACTACATCTCATTATCATCCAGTCTATATTAGCAGCAGACACAGTACAGTACGGTAGTCCACGGCTGTAGCTACCTCTGTGTCGGCACTCGGCAGTTCATCCATAATTGTATACCACCTACCCGTGGTTTTTTTTTCTTTCTTCTTTATACATACTACATCTCATTATCATCCAGTCTATATTAGCAGCAGACACAGTACAGTACGGTAGTCCACGGCTGTAGCTACCTCTGTGTCGGCACTCGGCAGTCCATCCATAATTGTATACCACCTACCCGTGGTTTTTTTTTTCTTCTTTATACATACTACATCTCATTATCATCCAGTCTATATTAGCAGCAGACACAGTACAGTACGGTAGTCCATGGCTGTAGCTACCTCTGTGTCGGTACTCGGCAGTCCATCCATAATTGTATACCACCTACCCGTGGTTTTTTTTCTTTCTTCTTTATACATACTACATCTCATTATCATCCAGTCTATATTAGCAGCAGACACAGTACAGTACGGTAGTCCACGGCTGTAGCTACCTCTGTGTCGGCACTCGGCAGTCCATCCATAATTGTATACCACCTACCCGTGGTTTTTTTTTCTTTCTTCTTTATACATACTACATCTCATTATCATCCAGTCTATATTAGCAGCAGACACAGTACAGTACGGTAGTCCACGGCTGTAGCTACCTCTGTGTCGGCACTCGGCAGTCCGTCCATAATTGTATACCACCTACCCGTGTTTTTTTCTTCTTCTTTATACATACTACATCTCATTATCATCCAGTCTATATTAGCAGCAGACACAGTACAGTACGGTAGTCCACGGCTGTAGCTACCTCTGTGTCGGCACTCGGCAGTCCATCCATAATTGTATACCACCTACCCGTGTTTTTTTTTTCTTCTTTATACATACTACATCTCATTATCATCCAGTCTATATTAGCAGCAGACACAGTACAGTACGGTAGTCCACGGCTGTAGCTACCTCTGTGTCGGCACTCGGCAGTCCATCCATAATTGTATACCACCTACCCGTGGTTTTTTTTTCTTTCTTCTTTATACATACTACATCTCATTATCATCCAGTCTATATTAGCAGCAGACACAGTACAGTACGGTAGTCCACGGCTGTAGCTACCTCTGTGTCGGCACTCGGCAGTCCATCCATAATTGTATACCACCTACCCGTGGTTTTTTTTTTCTTCTTTATACATACTACATCTCATTATCATCCAGTCTATATTAGCAGCAGACACAGTACAGTACGGTAGTCCACGGCTGTAGCTACCTCTGTGTCGGTACTCGGCAGTCCATCCATAATTGTATACCACCTACCCGTGGTTTTTTTTCTTTCTTCTTTATACATACTACATCTCATTATCATCTAGTCTATATTAGCAGCAGACACAGTACAGTACGGTAGTCCACGGCTGTAGCTACCTCTGTGTCGGCACTCGGCAGTCCGTCCATAATTGTATACCACCTACCCGTGGTTTTTTTTTTCTTCTTTATACATACTACATCTCATTATCATCCAGTCTATATTAGCAGCAGACACAGTACAGTACGGTAGTCCACGGCTGTAGCTACCTCTGTTTCGGCACTCGGCAGTCCATCCATAATTGTATACCACCTACCCGTGGTTTTTTTTTTTCTTCTTTATACATACTACATCTCATTATCATCCAGTCTATATTAGCAGCAGACACAGTACAGTACGGTAGTCCACGGCTGTAGCTACCTCTGTGTCGGCACTCGGCAGTCCATCCATAATTGTATACCACCTACCCGTGTTTTTTTTTTTCTTCTTTATACATACTACATCTCATTATCATCCAGTCTATATTAGCAGCAGACACAGTACAGTACGGTAGTCCACGGCTGTAGCTACCTCTGTGTCGGCACTCGGCAGTCCATCCATAATTGTATACCACCTACCCGTGGTTTTTTTTTTCTTTCTTCTTTATACATACTACATCTCATTATCATCCAGTCTATATTAGCAGCAGACACAGTACAGTACGGTAGTCCACGGCTGTAGCTACCTCTGTGTCGGCACTCGGCAGTCCGTCCATAATTGTATACCACCTACCCGTGGTTTTTTTTTCTTTCTTTATACATACATACTACATCTCATTATCAACCAGTCTATATTAGCAGCAGACACAGTACAGTACGGTAGTCCACGGCTGTAGCTACCTCTGTGTCGGCACTCGGCAGTCCATCCATAATTGTATACCACCTACCCGTGGTTTTTTTTCTTTCTTCTTTATACATACTACATCTCATTATCATCCAGTCTATATTAGCAGCAGACACAGTACAGTACGGTAGTCCACGGCTGTAGCTACCTCTGTGTCGGCACTCGGCAGTCCATCCATAATTGTATACTAGTATCCATCCATCTCCATTGTTTACCTGAGGTGCCTTTTAGTTGTGCCTATTAAAATATGGAGAACAAAAATGTTGAGGTTCCAAAATTAGGGAAAGATCAAGATCCACTTCCACCTCGTGCTAAAGCTGCTGCCACTAGTCATGGCCGAGACGATGAAATGCCAGCAACGTCGTCTGCCAAGGCCGATGCCCAATGTCATAGTACAGAGCATGTCAAATCCAAAACACCAAATATCAGTAAAAAAAGGACTCCAAAACCTAAAATAAAATTGTCGGAGGAGAAGCGTAAACTTGCCAATATGCCATTTACCACACGGAGTGGAAAGGAACGGCTGAGGCCCTGGCCTATGTTCATGGCTAGTGGTTCAGCTTCACATGAGGATGGAAGCACTCAGCCTCTCGCTAGAAAAATGAAAAGACTCAAGCTGGAAAAAGCACAGCAAAGAACTGTGCGTTCTTCGAAATCCCAAATCCACAAGGAGAGTCCAATTGTGTCGGTTGCGATGCCTGACCTTCCCAACACTGGACGTGAAGAGCATGCGCCTTCCACCATTTGCACGCCCCCTGCAAGTGCTGGAAGGAGCACCCGCAGTCCAGTTCCTGATAGTCAGATTGAAGATGTCAGTGTTGAAGTACACCAGGATGAGGAGGATATGGGTGTTGCTGGCGCTGGGGAGGAAATTGACCAGGAGGATTCTGATGGTGAGGTGGTTTGTTTAAGTCAGGCACCCGGGGAGACACCTGTTGTCCGTGGGAGGAATATGGCCGTTGACATGCCTGGTGAAAATACCAAAAAAATCAGCTCTTCGGTGTGGAAGTATTTCACCAGAAATGCGGACAACATTTGTCAAGCCGTGTGTTCCCTTTGTCAAGCTGTAATAAGTAGGGGTAAGGACGTTAACCACCTCGGAACATCCTCCCTTATACGTCACCTGCAGCACATTCATAATAAGTCAGTGACAAGTTCAAAAACTTTGGCCGACAGCGGAAGCAGTCCACTGACCAGTAAATCCCTTCCTCTTGTAACCAAGCTCACGCAAACCACCCCACCAACTCCCTCAGTGTCAATTTCCTCCTTCCCCAGGAATGCCAATAGTCCTGCAGGCCATGTCACTGGCAATTCTGATGATTCCTCTCCTGCCTGGGATTCCTCCGATGCATCCTTGCGTGTAACGCCTACTGCTGCTGGCGCTGCTGTTTTTGCTGCTGGGAGTCGATGGTCATCCCAGAGGGGAAGTCGTAAGCCCACTTGTACTACTTCCAGTAAGCAATTGACTGTTCAACAGTCCTTTGCGAGGAAGATGAAATATCACAGCAGTCATCCTGCTGCAAAGCGGATAACTGAGGCCTTGACAACTATGTTGGTGTTAGACGTGCGTCCGGTATCCGCCGTTAGTTCACAGGGAACTAGACAATTTAATGAGGCAGTGTGCCCCCGTTACCAAATACCATCTAGGTTCCACTTCTCTAGGCAGGCGATACCGAGAATGTACACGGACGTCAGAAAAAGACTCACCAGTGTCCTAAAAAATGCAGTTGTACCCAATGTCCACTTAACCACGGACATGTGGACAAGTGGAGCAGGGCAGGGTCAGGACTATATGACTGTGACAGCCCACTGGGTAGATGTATGGACTCCCGCCGCAAGAACAGCAGCGGCGGCACCAGTAGCAGCATCTCGCAAACGCCAACTCTTTCCTAGGCAGGCTACGCTTTGTATCACCGGTTTCCATAATACGCACACAGCTGAAAACCTCTTACGGCAACTGAGGAAGATCATCGCGGAATGGCTTACCCCAATTGGACTCTCCTGTGGATTTGTGGCATCGGACAACGCCAGCAATATTGTGTGTGCATTAAATATGGGCAAATTCCAGCACGTCCCATGTTTTGCACATACCTTGAATTTGGTGGTGCAGAATTTTTTAAAAAACGACAGGGGCGTGCAAGAGATGCTGTCGGTGGGCAGAAGAATTGCGGGACACTTTCGGCGTACAGGCACCACGTACAGAAGACTGGAGCACCACCAAAAACTACTGAACCTGCCCTGCCATCATCTGAAGCAAGAAGTGGTAACGAGGTGGAATTCAACCCTCTATATGCTTCAGAGGTTGGAGGAGCAGCAAAAGGCCATTCAAGCCTATACAATTGAGCACGATATAGGAGGTGGAATGCACCTGTCTCAAGCGCAGTGGAGAATGATTTCAACGTTGTGCAAGGTTCTGATGCCCTTTGAACTTGCCACATGTGAAGTCAGTTCAGACACTGCCAGCCTGAGTCAGGTCATTCCCCTCATCAGGCTTTTGCAGAAGAAGCTGGAGACATTGAAGGAGGAGCTAACACGGAGCGATTCCGCTAGGCATGTGGGACTTGTGGATGGAGCCCTTAATTCGCTTAACAAGGATTCACGGGTGGTCAATCTGTTGAAATCAGAGCACTACATTTTGGCCACCATGCTCGATCCTAGATTTAAAGCCTACCTTGGATCTCTCTTTCCGGCAGACACAAGTCTGCTGGGGTTGAAAGACCTGCTGGTGAGAAAATTGTCAAGTCAAGCGGAACGCGACCTGTCAACATCTCCTCCTTCACATTCTCCCGCAACTGGGGGTGCGAGGAAAAGGCTCAGAATTCCGAGCCCACCCGCTGGCGGTGATGCAGGGCAGTCTGGAGCGACTGCTGATGCTGACATCTGGTCCGGACTGAAGGACCTGACAACGATTACGGACATGTCGTCTACTGTCACTGCATATGATTCTCTCAACATTGAAAGAATGGTGGAGGATTATATGAGTGACCGCATCCAAGTAGGCACGTCACACAGTCCGTACTTATACTGGCAGGAAAAAGAGGCAATTTGGAGGCCCTTGCACAAACTGGCTTTATTCTACCTAAGTTGCCCTCCCACAAGTGTGTACTCCGAAAGAGTGTTTAGTGCCGCCGCTCACCTTGTCAGCAATCGGCGTACGAGGTTACATCCAGAAAATGTGGAGAAGATGATGTTCATTAAAATGAATTATAATCAATTCCTCCGCGGAGACATTGACCAGCAGCAATTGCCTCCACAAAGTACACAGGGAGCTGAGATGGTGGATTCCAGTGGGGACGAATTGATAATCTGTGAGGAGGGGGATGTACACGGTGATATATCGGAGGATGATGATGAGGTGGACATCTTGCCTCTGTAGAGCCAGTTTGTGCAAGGAGAGATTAATTGCTTCTTTTTTGGGGGGGGTCCAAACCAACCCGTCATATCAGTCACAGTCGTGTGGCAGACCCTGTCACTGAAATGATGTGTTGGTTAAAGTGTGCATGTCCTGTTTTGTTTATACAACATAAGGGTGGGTGGGAGGGCCCAAGGACAATTCCATCTTGCACCTCTTTTTTCTTTTATTTTTCTTTGCGTCATGTGCTGTTTGGGGAGGGTTTTTTGGAAGGGACATCCTGCGTGACACTGCAGTGCCACTCCTAGATGGGCCCGGTGTTTGTGTCGGCCACTAGGGTCGCTTATCTTACTCACACAGTCAGCTACCTCATTGCGCCTCTTTTTTTCTTTGCGTCATGTGCTGTTTGGGGAGGGTTTTTTGGAAGGGACATCCTGCGTGACACTGCAGTGCCACTCCTAGATGGGCCCGGTGTTTGTGTCGGCCACTAGGGTCGCTTATCTTACTCACACAGTCAGCTACCTCATTGCGCCTCTTTTTTTCTTTGCGTCATGTGCTGTTTGGGGAGGGTTTTTTGGAAGGGACATCCTGCGTGACACTGCAGTGCCACTCCTAGATGGGCCCGGTGTTTGTGTCGGCCACTAGAGTCGCTTATCTTACTCACACAGCTACCTCATTGCGCCTCTTTTTTTCTTTGCTTCATGTGCTGTTTGGGGAGGGTTTTTTGGAAGGGACATCCTGCGTGACACTGCAGTGCCACTCCTAGATGGGCCCGGTGTTTGTGTCGGCCACTAGGGTCGCTTATCTTACTCACACAGTGACCTCGGTGCAAATTTTAGGACTAAAAATAATATTGTGAGGTGTGAGGTATTCAGAATAGACTGAAAATGAGTGGAAATTATGGTTTTTGAGGTTAATAATACTTTGGGATCAAAATGACCCCCAAATTCTATGATTTAAGCTGTTTTTTAGGGTTTTTTGAAAAAAACACCCAAATCCAAAACACACCCGAATCCGACAAAAAAAAAATATATATACACACATACATACATACATACATACATACATACACACACACACACACACACACACACACACACACACACACAAATATGCTGATCTCAAAACCCCAGTCCAGAGGTGTTCTACAGATCATTGTTTTGTCTTTTCCATGAACATTTATGCCTTTAGCCGATGATGATTTCAGCTGGTAATTAATTACCGTTCTCAAGCGATGAGCATCACTTGCTGAATCACTTCACCACTCTTCAGTAACATATTAGTAAATTGCACAGAATGCATAATTGCTAAAAGCTTTTCTCAACTCCATCTTTGTACCTGTATGCCATCCCATTACAAGCATACTGTAAGTAGTATTAATTGATGTTAATAATTAACTAGTACACATCTTATATCTTTTGTCCAACTGGGCATTAATAATTGCCAAAAACATAAATATGTGACAGTGATAGTAGATTCATTATAATAAAGGATAAAACAGATGGAACTCCTTTTGGTATCAGGAGAGTTGCAATACAAACTAGGACAGCACAAACAATTTACACTAGGCAGCATGTACTGTCATTGCCAGCTTGTACATTCTTGCTAACAAAACTATGCAGTTCTGTATAAACAGTTTAATTATGTCATTATTCATATATGAATTTAGTTTACATGTGTCATTCAGTTTTTCGTTTTTGATCTTACAGATGATCTCTGCAACATTTTATGTTGCATGGTAAGTAAAGAATTATGTCATATGGATCCAATATAAGTAAATGAACTCTCCATACGGGCCTAATAACAGGTTAAACAGCACACAAACACAATGGCCCATAGGCAGTGGTGTGATTTTATAATGTAGCATTAAATTGCTTCTTTACATCTAGGGTCGAACTGCCTACAGAACAACCACGGCAGATTCCCAGTAGGCCGACGTGCATGTTGCATGGTTAACACAACATACAGTCCGCCGTCATCTGTCATAGCAAGCCAAGTGGCCCCCGTAACACAGACATTATCCACCCACCTGGCTACTAACATATGCTGGCTGTATGGTAAGAGGACACAGATATTGAAGAAGGAGAATAATGTCTTAACTAACTTCTGCCCTGATTTGGGATTCCCAGCCTGGCAGCTCTCTGCCTCCCTGTCCCCTCCCTGAGATTCTCAGACTTGCAACCCCCCACTACCCTGACCCTTCTCCCCAAGACTCCCAGGCTGGCAGCTCCCCTCTTTCTTTCACCACCACTGCCAGACTTCTGGAAGAAAAGACTATAGGCCCTGCCTCCTTCCCATGAAGCAGATGCCTGGAGTAATGTGGCCAGAGGGTGTAGTATGGTTTGCCGGCGGTCGGGGTCCTGATGACCAGCATACCGGTGCCGGAATCCCGACCGCCGGCATACCGACAGCTGGGCGAGTGCAAGTGAGCCCCTTGCGGGCACGGTGGCGCGCTAAGCACTCCACGCTATCTATTCTCCCTCCAGGGGGGTCGTGGACCCCCGAGAGGGAGAAAAGATGTCGGTATGCCGGCGGTCGGGATTCCGCTGCTGGTATGGTGGTCGCCAGGAGCCCGGCCGCCGGCAACCTGAAAACCACCCGTGGCCAGACACTGAGCCAGACCTGTGCAGCACAGCAGCATGTGAGAGGAGGAGGGGCAGTTGTGCTCATACTCATACACTGCAGCATTGTCACCATTCAATCCATGCTCCAGGGGTATTCTTGGTATTTCATCTCACGTCAGTGTATATACAGCAGTGACGTGCGGTGGGGTGAGGCAGAGCCTTTCCTGTCATACTAGCGGTTGTGTCAGAATTTTTGACTGTATAAAGTATTTCAAAAATACAAAGAATTTATTAGAAATATCTTGTTTGCATTATTCTAATCATTTTTATTGCCAAACTCTGGAGTAAAACGTCCCACCTGCATATTTTTTCCGCACATCTCTGATCAAAACGCAAAAAATTTCCAGGAGTTTATACTGCTGCACCTGTGTATAATGCCCACATGTACCCTTTGGCTCATATATTGCATGCAAATCTGGCTCTGGTACTAGCCAGTATCTCCTGAGCCATTTAGTTCACCACACGTCCTTATACACAGGAATTGCTAACCACCAGTATATATATAGCAGTACGGTACAGTAGTCCATTGCTCTACCCCTGTGTCATCAAGTATACTATCCATATCTGTGCTGAATTGTAGTTGTGTGCAGTATATAGTAGGAGGACAGTGCAGAATTTTGCTGACCACCAATATATATATATATATAGCAGTACGGTACAGTAGTCCATTGCTCTACCTCTGTGTCAAGTATACTATCCATATCTGTGCTGCATTGTAGTTGTGCGCAGTATATAGTAGGAGGACAGTGCAGAATTTTGCTGACCACCAGAATATATATAGCAGTATGGTACAGTAGTCCATTGCTCTACCTCTGTGTCATCAAGTATACTATCCATATCTGTGCTGCATTGTAGTTGTGCGCAGTATATAGTAGGAGGACAGTACAGAATTTTGCTGACCACTAGTATATGTATAGCAGTACGGTACAGTAGTCCATTGCTCTACCTCTGTGTTGTCAAGTATACTATCCATATCTGTGCTGCATTGTAGTTGTGCGCAGTATATAGTAGGAGGACAGTGCAGAATTTTGCTGACCACCAGTATATATATATATATATATATATATATATATAGCAGTACGGTACAGTAGTGCATTGCTCTACGTCTGTGTCGTCAAGAATACTATCCATATCTGTGCTGTATTGTAGTTGTGCACAGTATATAGTAGGAGGACAATGCAGAATTTTGCTGACCACCAGTATATATATAGTAGTGATGAGCGAGGTTCGGTTTTACTCGGTTTTACTCGGTTTTACTCGGTTCTCAAAACGGCATCTTATTGGCTATCCAAAACACGTGACATCCGTGAGCCAATAAGATGCTGTTTTGAGAACCGAGTAAAACCGAGTAAAACCGAGTAAAACCGAATCCGCTCATCACTAATATATAGCAGTACGGTACAGTAGTCCATTGCTCTACCTCTGTGTCAAGTATACTATCCATATCTGTGCTGCATTGTAGTTGTGCACAGTATATAGTAGGACAGTGCAGAATTTTGCTGACCGCCAGTATATATATATAGCAGTACGGTACAGTAGTCCATTGCTCTACGTCTGTGTCAAGTATACTATCCATATCTGTGCTGCATTGTAGTTGTGCGCAGTATATAGTAGGAGGACAGTGCAGAATTTTGCTGACCACCAGTATATATATAGCAGTACGGTACAGTAGTCCATTGCTCTACCTCTGTGTCAAGTATACTATCCATATCTGTGCTGCATTGTAGTTGTGCGCAGCATATAGTAGGACAGTGCAGAATTTTGCTGACCACCAGTATATATATATAGCAGTACGGTACAGTAGTCCATTGCTCTACCTCTGTGTCATCAAGTATACTATCCATATCTGTGCTGCAATGTAGTTCTGTGCAGTATATAGTAGGAGGACAGTGCAGAATTTTGCTGACCACCAGTATATGTATAGCAGTACGATACAGTAGTCCATTGCTCTACCTCTGTGTTGTCAAGTATACTATCCATATCTGTGCTGCATTGTAGTTGTGCGCAGTATATAGTAGGAGGACAGTGCAGAATTTTGCTGACCACCAGTATATATATATATATATATATATATATATATATAGCAGTACGGTACAGTAGTGCATTGCTCTACGTCTGTGTCGTCAAGTATACTATCCCTATCTGTGCTGCATTGTAGTTGTGCGCAGTATATAGTAGGAGGACAGTGCAGAATTTTGCTGACCACCAGTATATATATAGCAGTACGGTACAGTAGTCCATTGCTCTACCTCTGTGTCGTCAATTGTACTATCCATATCTGTGCTGCATTGTAGTTGTGTGCAGTATACAGTAGGAGGACAGTGCAGAATTTTGCTGACCACCAGTATATATATAGCAGTACGATACAGTAGTCCATTGCTCTACCTCTGTGTCGTCAAGTATTTAGTAGGAGGACAGTGCAGAATTTTGCTGACCACCCAGTATATATATATATATAGCAGTATGGTACAGTAGTGCATTGCTCTACGTCTGTGTCGTCAAGAATACTATCCATATCTGTGCTGAATTGTAGTTGTGCGCAGTATATAGTAGGAGGACAGTGCAGAATTTTGCTGACCACCAGTATATATATATAGCAGTACGGTACAGTAGTCCATTGCTCTACCTCTGTGTCAAGTATACTATCCATATCTGTGCTGCATTGTAGTTGTGCACAGTATATAGTAGGACAGTGCAGAATTTTGCTGACCACCAGTATATATATATATAGCAGTACGGTACAGTAGTCCATTGCTCTACCTCTGTGTCATCAAGTATACTATCCATATCTGTGCTGCATTGTAGTTGTGCGCAGTATATAGTTGGAGGACAGTGCAGATTTTTGCTGACCACCAGTATATATATAGCAGTACGGTACAGTAGTCCATTGCTCTACGTCTGTGTCATCAAGTATACTATCCATATCTGTGCTGCATTGTAGTTGTGCGCAGTATAAAGTAGGAGGACAGTGCAGAATTTTGCTGACCACCAGTATATATATAGTAGAACGATACAGTAGTCCATTGCTCTACCTCTGTGTTGTCAAGTATACTATCCATATCTGTGCTGCATTGTAGTTCTGTGCAGTATATAGTAGGAGGACAGTGCAGAATTTTGCTGACCACCAATATATATATAGCAGTATGGTACAGTAGTCCATTGCTCTACCTCTGTGTCATCAAGTATACTATCCATATCTGTGCTGCATTGTAGTTGTGCGCAGTATATAGTAGGAGGACAGTGCAGAATTTTGCTGACCACCAGTATATATATATATATATATATATATATATAGCAATACAGTACAGTAGTCCATTGCTCTACCTCTGTGTCGTCAAGTATACTATCCCTATCTGTGCTGCATTGTAGTTGTGCGCTGTATATAGTAGGAGGACAGTGCAGAATTTTGCTGACCACCAGTATATATATAGCAGTACGGTACAGTAGTCCATTGCTCTACCTCTGTGTCGTCAATTGTACTATCCATATCTGTGCTGCATTGTAGTTGTGTGCAGTATACAGTAGGAGGACAGTGCAGAATTTTGCTGACCACCAGTATATATATAGCAGTACGATACAGTAGTCCATTGCTCTACCTCTGTGTCGTCAAGTATACTATCCATATCTGTGCTGCATTGTAGTTGTGCGCAGTATATAGTAGGAGGACAGTGCAGAATTTTGCTGACCACCAGTATATATATATATATAGCAGTACGGTACAGTAGTCCATTGCTCTACCTCTGTGTCATCAAGTATACTATCCATATCTGTGCTGCATTGTAGTTATGCGCAGTATATAGTAGGAGCACAGTGCAGAATTTTGCTGACCACCAGTATATATATAGCTGTACGGTACAGTAGTCCATTGCTATTGATATATTACTGGCATATAATTCCACACATTAAAAGATGGAGAACAAAAATGTGGAGGGTAAAATAGGGAAAGATCAAGATCCACTTCCACCTCGTGCTGAAGCTGCTACCACTAGTCATGGCCGAGACGATGAAATGCCATCAACGTCGTCTGCCAAGGCCGATGCCCAATGTCATAGTAGAGAGCATGTAAAATCCAAAAAACAAAAGTTAAGTAAAATGACCCAAAAATCTAAATTAAAGTGTCTGATGAGAAGCGTAAACTTGCCAATATGCCATTTACGACACGGAGTGGCAAGGAACGGCTGAGGCCCTGTCCTATGTTCATGGCTAGTGGTTCAGCTTCACATGAGGATGGAAGCACTCATCCTCCGGCTAGAAAAATGAAAAGACTTAAGCTGGCAAAAGCACAGCAAAGCACTGTACGTTTTTCTAAATCACAAATCCCCTAGGAGAGTCCAATTGTGTCGGTTGCGATGCCTGACCTTCCCAAGACTGGACGGGAAGAGGTGGTGCCTTCCACCATTTGCACGCCCCCTGCATGTGCTGGTAGGAGCACCCGCAGTCCAGTTCCTGATAGTCAAATTGAAGATGTCACTGTTTAAGTACACCAGGATGAGGATATGGGTGTTGCTGGCGCTGAGGAGGAAATTGACAAGGAGGATTCTGATGGTGTGGTGGTTTGTTTAAGTCAGGCACCCGGGGAGACACCTGTTGTCCGTGGGATGAATATGGCCATTGACATGCCTGGTCAAATTACAAAAAAAAATCACCTCTTCGGTGTGGAATTATTTTAACAGAAATGCGGACAACAGGTGTCAAGCCATGTGTTGCCTTTGTCAAGCTGTAATAAGTAGGGGTAAGGACATTCACCACCTAGGAACATCCTCCCTTATACGTCATCTGGAGCGCATTCATCAGAAGTCATTGACAAGTTCAAAAACTTTGGGTGACAGCGGAAGCAGTCCACTGACAACTAAATCCCTTCCTCTTGTAACCAAGCTCCTGCAAACCACACCACCAACTCCCTCAGTGTCAATTTCCTCATTAGACATGAAAAACGATAGTCCTGCAGGCCATGTCACTGGCAAGTCTGACGAGTCCTCTCCTGCCTGGAATTCCTCCGATGCATCCTTGAGTGTAACGCCGACTGCTGCTGGCGCTGCTGTTGTTGCTGCTGGGAGTCGATCGTCATCCCAGAGGGGAAGTCGGAAGACCACTTGTACTACTTCCAGTAAGCAATTGACTGTCCAACAGTCCTTTGCGAGGAAGATGAAATATCACAGCAGTCATCCTGCTGCAAAGCGGATAACTCAGGTCTTGGCAGCTGCGGTGGTGTTAAACGTGTGTCCGGTATCCACCGATAATTCACAGGGAATTAGAGAATTGTTTGAGGTACTGTGTCCCCGGTACCAAATACCATTTAGGTTCCATTTCTCTAGGAAGACGATACAGAGAATGTACACAGACGTCAGAAAAAGACTCACCAGTGTCCTAAAAAATGCAGTTGTACCCAATGTCCACTTAACCACGGACATATGGACAAGTGGAGCAGGGCAGACTCAGGACTATATGACTGTGACAGCCCACTGGGTAGATGTATTGCCTCCCGCAGCAAGAACAGCAGCGGCGGCACCAGTAGCAGCATCTCGCAAACGCCAAATCGTTCCTGGGCAGGCTATGCTTTGTATCACCGCTTTTCATAAGAGGCACACAGCTGACAACCTCTTACGGAAACTGAGGAACATCATCGCAGAATGGCTTACCCCAATTGGTCTCTCCTGGGGATTTGTGACATCGGACAACGACACCAATATTGTGCGTGCATTACATGTGGGCAAATTCCAGCACATCCCATGTTTTGCACATACATTGAATTTGGTGGTGCAGAATTTTTTTTAAAACGACAGGGGCATGCAAGAGATGCTGTCGGTGACCCGAAGAATTGCGGGCCACTTTCGTCATTCAGCCACCACGTGCCGAAGACTGGAGCACCAGCAAACACTCCTGAACCTGCCCCGCCATCATCTGAAGCAAGAGGTGGTAACGAGGTGGAATTCAACCCTCTATATGCTTCAGAGGATGAAGGAGCAGAAAAAGGCCATTCAAGCCTATACAGCTACCTACGATATAGGCAAAGGAGGGGGAATGCACCTGACTCAAGCGCAGTGGAGAATGATTTCAACATTGTGCAAGGTTCTGCAACCCTTTGAATTTGCCACACGTGAAGTCAGTTCAGAGACTGCCAGCCTGAGTCAGGTCATTCCCCTCATCAGGCTTTTGCAGAAGAAGCTGGAGAGATTGAAGGAGGAGCTAAAACGGATCGATTCCGCTAGGCATGTGGGACTTGTGGATGGAGCCCTTAATACGCTTAACCAGGATTCACGGGTGGTCAATCTGTTGAAATCAGAGCACTACATTTTGGCCACCATGCTCGATCCTAGATTTAAAACCTACGTTGTATCTCTCTTTCCGGCAGACACAAGTCTGCAGAGGTGCAAAGACCTGCTGGTGGGACACTTCTCAAGTCAAGCGGAACGTGACCTGTCAACAGCTCCTCCTTCACATTCTCCCGCAACTGGGGCTGCGAGGAAAAGGCTAAGAATTCCGAGCCCATCCGCTGGCGGTGATGCAGGGCAGTCTGGAGCGAGTGTTGACATCTGGTCCGGACTGAAGGACCTGCCAACGATTACTAACATGTCGTCTACTGTCACTGCATATTAGGGATGTGCACCGGAAATTTTTCGGGTTTTGTGTTTTGGTTTTGGATTCGGTTCCGCGGCCGTGTTTTGGATTCGGACGCGTTTTGGCAAAACCTCCCTGAATTTTTTTTGTCGGATTCGGGTGTGTTTTGTATTCGGGTGTTTTTTTACAAAAAAACCCTCAAAAACAGCTTAAATCATAGAATTTGGGGGTCATTTTGATCCCATAGTATTATTAACCTCAATAACCATAATTTCCACTCGTTTTCAGTCTATTCTGAACACCTCACACCTCACAATATTATTTTTAGTCCTAAAATTATCACCGAGGTCGCTGGATGACTAAGCTAAGCGACCCAAGTGGCCGACACAAACAACTGGCCTATCTAGGAGTGGCACTGCAGTGTCAGACAGGATGGCACTTCAAAAAAATAGTACCCAAACAGCACATGTTGCAAAGAAAAAAAGAGGCGCAATGAGGTAGCTGTGTGACTAAGCTAAGCGACCCAAGTGGCCGACACAAACAACTGGCCCATCTAGGAGTGGCACTGCAGTGTCAGACAGGATGGCACTTCAAAAAAATAGTCCCCAAACAGCATATGATGCAAAGAAAAAAAGAGGCGCAATGAGGTAGCTGTGTGACTATGCTAAGCGACCAAAGTGGTCGACACAAACACCTGGCCCATCAAGGAGTGGCACTGCAGTGTCAGACAGGATGGCAGATTTAAAAAATAGTCCCCAAACAGCACATGATGCAAAGAAAAAAAGAGGTGCCCCAAGGTCGCTGGATGGCTAAGCTAAGCGACCCAACGGGCCGACACAAACACCTGGCCCATCTAGGAGTGGCACTGCAGTGTCAGACAGGATGGCACTTCCAAAAATAGTCCCCAAACAGCACATGATGCAAAGAAAAATGAAAGAAAAAAGAGGTGCAGGCATCGCAACCGACACAATTGGACTCTCCTTCTGGATTTGTGATTTAGAAGAACTCACAGTTCTTTGCTGTGCTTTTGCCATCTTAACTCTTAAGTTTTCTAGCAGGAGGTTGAGTGCTTCCATCCTCATGTGAAGCTGAAACACTAGCCTTGAACATAGGCCAGGCCCTCAGCCATTCCTTGCCACTCCGTGTCGTAAATGGCACATTGGCAAGTTTACGCTTCTCCTCAGACGCTTTTAATTTTGATTTTTGGGTCATTTTACTGAACTTTTGTTTTTTTTATTTTACATGCTCTCTACTATGACATTGGGCATCGGCCTTGGCAGACGACGTTGATGGCATTTCATCGTCTCGGCCATGACTAGTGGCAGCAGCTTCAGCACGAGGTGGAAGTGGATCTTGATCTTTCCCTATTTTACCCTCCACATTTTTGTTCTCCATTTTTTAATGTGTGGAATTATATGCTAGTATCAATAGCAATGGCCTACTACTATATATACTGCGCACAACTGAAATGCACCACAGGTATTGGTGGATAGTATACTTGACGACACAGAGGTAGGTAGAGCAGTGGCTTACTGTACCGTACTGCTATGTAGTATATACTGGTGGTCAGCAAACTGTGCAAAACTGAAATGCACCACAGGTATGGATGGATAGTATACTTGACGACACAGAGGTAGGTAGAGCAGTGGCCTACTGTACCGTACTGCTATATAGTATATACTGGTGGTCAGCAAACTGTGCAAAACTGAAATGCACCACAGGTATGGATGGATAGTATACTTGACGACACAGAGGTAGGTAGAGCAGTGGCCTACTGTACCGTACTGCTATATGTATATATATATATATAGTTATACTGGTGGTCAGCAAAATTCTGCACTGTCCTCCTACTATATACCTACAATGCAGTACTGATATGGAGCGTTTTTCAGGCAGAGAACGTATAATACTGGTGGTCACTGGTCAGCAAAACTCTGCACTGTCCTCCTACTATATAATACTGCTGGTCCCCAGTTCCCACAATAAAGCAATTAGCACACTGAGCACAGATATTTGCAGCACACTGAGCACAGCCAGATATGGAGCGTTTTTCAGGCAGAGAGCGTAGAGATTTGCACTTGCAGCACACGGAGCACAGATATTTGCAGCACACTGAGCACAGATATTTGCAGCACAATTTGCAGCCCACTGAACATAGAAACTGAGAGGACGCCAGCCACGTCCTCTCACGATCATCTCCAATGCACGAGTGAAAAATGACGACGACGCGCGGCTCCTTATATAGAATACGAATCTCGCGAGAAGCCGACCGCGGGATGATTACGTTCGGGCGCGCTCGGGTTAACCAAGCAAGGCGGGAGGATCTGAGTTTGCCTCGGACCCGTGTAAAATGGGTGAAGTTCAGGGGGGTTCGGATCCCGAGGATCCGAACCCGCTCATCACTACTGCATATGATTCTGTCACCATTGAAAGAATGGTGGAGGATTATATGAGTGACCGCATCCAAGTAGGCACGTCAGACAGTCCGTACGTATACTGGCAGGAATAAGAGGAAATTTGGAGGCCCTTGCACAAACTGGCTTTATTTTACCTAAGTTGCCCACCCTCCAGTGTGTACTCCGAAAGAGTGTTTAGTGCTGCCGGTCACCTTGTCAGCAATCGGCGTACGAGGTTACTTGCACAAAATGTGGAGAATATGATGTTCATCAAAATGAATTATAATCAATTCCTCCGTGGAGACATTCACCAGCAATTGCCTCCAGAAAGTATACAGGGACCTGAGATGGTGGATTCCAGTGGGGACGAATTAATAATCTGTGAGGAGGGGGATGTACACAGTGAAAGGGGTGAGGAATCGGACGATGAGGAGGAGGTGGACATCTTGCCTCTGTAGAGCCAGTTTGTGCAAGGAGAGATTGATTGCTTCTTTTTTGGTGGGGGCCCAAACCAACATGTCATTTCAGTCACAGTCGTGTGGCAGACCCTGTCACTGAAATGATGGGTTCGTTAAAGTGTGCATGTCCTGTTTATACAACATAAGGGTGGGTGGGAGGGCCCAAGGACAATTCCATCTTGCACCTCTTTTTTCTTTAATTTATCTTTGCATCATGTGATGTTTGGGGCCAATTTTTTTTCAGTGCCATCCTGTCTGCAGTGCCACTCCTAGATGGGCCAGGTGTTTGTGCCGGCCTCTTGGGTCACTTAGCTTAGTCATCCAGCGACCTCTGTGCAAATTTTAGGACTAAAAATAATATTGTGAGGTGTGAGGTGTTCAGAATAGACTGGAAATGAGTGTAAATTATGGTTATTGAGGTTAATAATACTATGGGCTCAAAATGACCCCCAAATTCTATGATTTAAGCTGTTTTTGAGGGGTTTTTGAAAAAAAAAAACACCCGAATCCAAAACACCCGAATCCGACAAAAAATTTTCAGGGAGGTTTTGCCAAAACGCGTCCAAATCCAAAACCAAAACACAAAACCCGAAAAATGTCCGGTGCACATCTCTAGTTGTAATGCTTGTTGGGAACTGAGGTTTTGGCTCCGGTTACCCAGAGTAGCATTGAGTTCTCTGGTAGCTGCAGTGTGACTTTCCATAATGCGGCTGATGCTTTCTATTAGCATTTGGTTTGTTTCCAAAATGTTGAGGTAGTTTTGGTGCTGTCTGCGTTGTACATCCATTACTCTCTGGAATGTGCTTATCATTTGTGTGTTGTCGGCACGCATTAATTCCATTGTGTTGGCGATTCGAGTTACTTGCACATTTAGCCGACTACTATTTCTAGTGATTCTGGGAAGATGATGTGGCAGACTAACTAGAAATTGCGTCTGACTATGCAGACAATCCAGGTTATTTGCCTGCTGGGTTGACCATGTATTCCAAAAAACCTGATCCTGTGTTGTCACTTGTGGTGATGGTGGACTGATTTGTGGTGCAGGTGTTGTTTCTGTTGGAGGCGAACTCACAGGTGGTGTTGTAGATATTGTTTGGTCGATTGGCTGGAGATGTAACACAAAGCTTTCCTCCATTTGTGTGTCATGCTGGGGGTCCAGGGGAATGTTGTCATCGGTATGGCCTGTAATGGGACAACATATTAGTTTATGTAGACGTATATTGTTTTAATATGTTTTTTAGTTTTTTGTGCCAAGACATTATAAAGATGATTCCAAATGGTGTTGTTGCCAACAACATCAATACTCCGGTTACATTAAGACCATGCCTGTTGACTATATTAGATGTGTTGTTTTAGAATGTAATATTAATACGAATATGTCTTACAAATACATAACATACAGTGTAAACACTGTGTATGACTTGTTTAAACGTGTGTAAAACTAGTATTGCTTACACCAAATTTATGATGGATATGCAGGATCTCCACACTACATCTAAATACATCACCAACCACCATTTTTTGATGATCTAATTCTTGTGAAGCTTGCACTTCTGCTTTTGGTGCAGCATCGTCATCTATTTATGCTACTCTTTGGCTGAAGTGTGCACACATATATTTTGTGTTGAGCTGTAACGCCATAACGTCAGGAACCAGCATTCAGTGATGTCTTACTTACCGGCATGCTGTTGTGCTGGCCTCCGGAGGTCACGCCCCAGTCTGCCACTATTGTGTTGCACCCCTGAAGTCCATTCTGCGGGTGTCCTCCTGTGTACCGGCCATCTGTTCAGCATGGACGCCGCCATGATACTTGCGGTCAGCTGACCGGAGAGCACCCAATCCTGTGCTGTGATTGCTCACATGATCCAAGTATCCAATGACTGCCGACCAGGGGGTATAAGTCCAGAGCACTGGCTCAGTCTCATCACCTTGGACAACGCGTCACATTGCTGCATAGCGTCTCCTGGTCTCCATTCCTGTTTCCAGTTTCCAGTCTTCAACTCCTGTTTTCAGCAATCTTCTGTTTCCAGTTATCTCCAAGTGATCTCCTGGTTCCAGCATTCCTGTAGAACTAGAGGTCCCAGCATTACATCAACTCCAGCTTCTGCTACAGTCAGCTTCCACCGTTTGCAATAGAGACTTTTCTCCAGGTGCTATCCATTGTTTTCACCTGTGTATGATTGACTTGTTTTGTGCTTTGATATCTGGCACTCAAATACCATCTCTTCATATGCATTTCATGCCGTCTCCTGCTTAAACCTTGCTTGGTTATGGACTTGCATTACTATTGACTGTGTGGAGAATTATTGCTGGGTTTTAATCCAACTGTGGGAGTGATCACCATCAGATTGCTAATTCAGGTTCCAGACTGATTCATTGCATGTGTTTCTACACTGGTTCCCAGACCAGCTGAATATCAGTGACTGTATTATTGTTGTCAGCATTCCTGTACCCATCATTTCAAATCATACTTGCCTACTCTCCCGGAATGGCCGGGAGGCTCCCGAAAATCGGGTGACCCTCCCGGCCCCACGGAAGAGCAGACTAGTCTCCCGGTTTTTAACTTACCCCCTGCCCGGCCGCCCACTTTGAGAGTAAAGTGGGCGGTCCGGACAGTAGATGACGCGATTCTTGTTGAATCGTGTCATCATAGTCACGCCCCCTGCTATAAAATGCCGGTTATAGCGGCATTACCGAGCGGGGGGCGTGGCTCAATGGTGTAACCCTGCCCTCGTTCCGCCTCTGTCCCTCCTCCACCCGCCCCGTTCCGCCTCCTCCCCGCCCACTCCTCTCGTCATTTTCCTGCCCAGCCCCTCCATTGAGCCGTCCTGGCAGCTCTCTCCCGGAGAGAGCTGCCAAAAAGTAGGCAAGTATGTTTCAAATTCATCTATTATAATCCGTGAGCATTTAATAAACATCATTGTGCACATGCGCAGGAATCATTTACAGCCTCCCAGGTTTCTCCATCGCACCACCACTGCCCCACTAGTGCCCCCTCTGGGGACAGACAAAACCACAAATCTGACACATAACATTTATTAGGCCTTTTGTTGTTGGGGTTCAGCTGTACGTAGGTTATTATGTGGTCTCCAACCAGGATAAATTAAAAAAAAAAGTGCCCTGTGTAAGTATGTGTCCTAATGTTTGTTTTTTTCTACTCACCAGGCAGCTGAGGGGATTGTGGTTCCCATGTTGGCGGACTATCCAAAAGTTGGAATGGTGGCCTTGAGGACACATTTCATATGCGTCGTTGAGGTGGTGACTCGTGTTGTCTGGTGTGCAGTGCACATCCGGCCTGTGTCTCTTGTGGGCCATATGTTTTTGCCTGGCAGAATCCTCTGGACACCTCCTTCTGGGAATGAGCCGTTGTGTGGATGGTCCTAGACACAAAAAATTGTATGTTGTGCCAAATCATTTGCATTCATAATTGTTACAATCCTGAGCACTCATGTTTTGTTTTTGTTATAAATTACCTTTGCTTCAGTTTGTGGAACTACAGGTCACAGCTAGCTCCTGCATAGTTGTCTCCCAGTGCCTTTGCTCCTGCACTCAGCAACTGACTTCACAGGTGTCTGGATTCTGTAATTACAGCTCGTTACCTGGAAACTACTATTCAGCTTGTCAGCCTGCTCAGTCTGCACTGCAGCTGCATGTTGTTATATCAATTACTGGGGGCCTGTCTGGTGCTCACAACTGATTGGTCCAGCCTGTTCTTTTAAGCCTCTCAATCCCAAGAGGCTTTGCCAGTTATAACTACTCCATGTGGTGTTCTGCTTCCTGGTTCCTCTCTGGTCTCAGTTCATCTGTCCAGTGGGTATTGCCTTGTTCCAGTATTGAATTCCAGCTTCAACATCTTGCTGACAACTTTAGTCTGCCGACTGCTGCTACCTCCTGTGTCACCCCTGGAGTGCCTGCTGCTGTTCCATCTCCACGGCCCCAGCGTACCATCTGGCCGTGTGCACCCTGCCACCTTCTCCAGTTCCTGTTTGTTCCTGTGTATCCCTGTGGTTGGTCATATACAACACCTCTACCATAACTCCAGTCCAGTTCAGGTATCAAGTGACCCAGACAGGGGGCCGCGACCTGCACGTCGGAAGCCGCGAAGCCCATATCCCCTTGCGGGGTTCCCTGGTGAAAACCTTCCGGCGTGTTAGACTCCGCGCCTCTGTTCTGGGTAACGTCAACCACTTGGTACCTGATCCCGAATTCCGGATTCTGCACCAGTTCCTGACATTATAACTGGCCCACCACTTCCTGGGCATGGACCCGTCACAGCAAAATCCGGCTCAAATCTTGGCTGGTCAAATACAAAATTTGACGCAGCAACTGCAAGATCTAAAGCTCTGAGTTTCCACCCAGGAAGAAACTAGCAGGTCATTGGTTGTAACCAGAGCTCCTGGGCCTGAACCAAAGCTGCATCTTCCAGATCGGATTACAGGTGACCGGAAACAGTTCCAGAATTTCCGTGATAGCTGCAAGCTATATTTCAGACTCCGGCCATTATCGTCTGGTTCTGAGGCTCAGCGAGTAGGTATCATCACCTCCCTCCTGCAGGGGGAACCCCAGTCCAGGGCGTTTGGATTAAAAACGGAGAATCCCGCCTTGCACACAGTGGATGCCCTTTTTAGCGCTCTAGGAATTCTTTATGATGACCCGGACCGAGCAGCTTCTGCAGAGGCTCACTTACGAGCCCTGAGACAAGGGAAAAACACGGCTGAGGTATACTGCACTGAGTTTCGCAGATGGGCAGGTGATAGTGGTTGGAATGACCCAGCTCTCTGAAGTCAGTTCCGCTTAGGCCTCACTGAGCAAATTAAAGACTACCTTGTCCAGTATCCTACTCCTGAAACCCTGGACAAGCTCATGCAGTTAGCAATTCGAGTAGATCGTCGGATCAGGGAACGGAGGATGGAGAAAGGTGGAGGGTCACCATCTCCCTCAGCAGTAGCCTTGGAAGAAGCCGAAGATTCCAGTGAACCCATGCAGATTGGGGCCTTTCGTCTTTCTGCTCAGGAAAAATCTCGTAGACGATCGATGGGCCTATGCTTATATTGTGGAGCAAAGGGTCATTTTGCTAATGTTTGCACCCTGAAGTCAGGAAAAGACAAGACCCAGGGGTAAAAGGGGAGTTACTCCTGGGTCTGGCTGGAATCTCTCCAAAAAATTCAGTCTTGCTTCCAGTTCAAATTAGTCTACCTACTCAGCAAGTTGCAGTCAAGGCTTTTGTTGATTGTGGTGCAGCTGCCAACTTTATGGATATCTCTTTCGCCCGGTCCTGGAACATTCCTATACTAAAGATGAAACCTTCTGTGACTATTTGTGGCCTTGACGGTAACCCCCTCCTCAGTGGGCAAGTGTCTCAGCAAACTCCTCCTGTTCATTTAACTACTGGTCTTCTGCATTCGGAGAAGATTATTTTCCTCCTTGTCAATTGCCCCATGGCCTCCATAGTCCTAGGGCTTCCATGGTTGAAATCCCATAATCCATCCATCTGCTGGAAGACAGGAGAACTCTTACAGTGGGGAACAGAATGTACAGGAAGATGTCCGTCCTTGCCAGTGCGATGCTCTCAAGTTATACCAGAGGGGCTACCGACTCCATATCATTCATTTGCGGATGTCTTCTCCAAGAAAGAGGCAGATACTCTTCCCCCCCATCGACCTTACGACTGTGCCATCAGTCTGGTATCCGAAGATAAATTACCTAAGGGTAGATTATATGCTCTTTCTTTGCCAGAAACTAAAGCCATGGAAGACTATATTCAGGAGAACCTAAGCAAAGGGTTTATTCGTCCCTCAAAATCACCAGTAGGAGCAGGATTCTTCTTTGTGGCAAAAAAGGACGGCTCCTTACGTCCATGCATTGATTATAGAGGACTCAACAAAATCACGGTTAAGAATTCTTATCCTTTGCCTTTGATTTCCGTGTTGTTTGATCAACTCCGGATGGCGGAAATCTTCTCTAAAATTGATCTTCGGGGGGCATATAACCTCATACGAATTAAGGCCGGTGACGAGTGGAAGACGGCCTTCAACACTCGTTCTGGGCATTATGAATACCTTGTTATGCCATTTGGATTGTCAAATGCTCCTGCCGTCTTCCAAGATTTTATCAATGATGTGCTCCGAGAATTCCTGGGAAAATTTGTTGTGGTCTACTTGGACGACATCCTGATATATTCACGGTCACTTGAGCAGCATCGAGTCCATGTCCAGATGGTGTTGCAAAAGCTCCGGGAGCACCATCTATACGCCAAGTTAGAAAAATGTGAATTCGAAGTGAAGGAAGTCGCTTTCTTAGGATACGTCATCTCTCCCAAGGGGTTCTCCATGGATCCCAGTAAGCTTCAAGCAATTCAAGATTGGGCACAACCTACTAACCTTAAAGCTATACAACGCTTTCTTGGGTTCGCTAATTATTACAGGAGATTTATTCGTTCATTTTCAGACATTGTTGCACCTATTGTTGCTTTGACCAAGAAAGGTGCGGATCCATCACATTGGTCACCTTCAGCTCTACAAGCTTTTCTCAAGTTAAAAAAAGCCTTTATATCTGCACCTGTTCTTAGTCATCCAAATCCTGACCTGCCTTTTGTTATGGAAGTGGATGCTTCTGAAGTGGGAGTGGGAGCAGTCCTATCACAGAAAGATCCAGTGGATTCTAAACTTCACCCGTGCTCTTTTCTGTCCAGAAAGTTCTCTCTTGCCGAAGCCAACTATGATGTTGGAAATCGTGAACTGCTTGCTATCAAGTGGGCTCTAAAAGAATGGAGGCATTGGTTGGAAGGGGCGAGACACGTGATTACAATCCTCACTGACCATAAAAACTTATCCTATATTGAGTCAGCCAAGAGACTGAATCCAAGACAGGCACGATGGTCATTATTCTTCACTAGATTCAACTATGTGATCTCCTATCGGCCAGGATCGAAGAATCTTAAAGCAGATGCCTTGTCACGAAGCTTCCTTCCAATTCAAAATTCATCCTGCTCTTCTGAACCAATTATTCCTGTTTCCAATATCCATGCTGGTCTTGCTCAAGATTTAGTCTCCCAGATTCAAGCCAAACAGTCTCTTGCACCCATGGGGACTCCCTCAATACTCCTCTTTGTCCCTAAAGAGTACAGGAAAGCAGTTTTATCTGAATTTCATGTAAAAAGAGTCTCTGGGCATCCAGGGATTTCTAAGACTCTGAATTTATTGTCTCGCTAAGTTTGGTGGCCTTCTATGTATCAAGATGTTAGAGAGTTCATTCTTGCTTGTGAGATCTGTGCTCAACATAAAACTCCTCGTAAAGCTCCCATGGGACATCTTACGCCTCTTTCGGTTCCCTCAAGACCTTGGTCCCATATTTCTATGGACTTTGTGGTTGATCTTCCCAAGTCATCGGGGTACAATACCATTTGGGTTGTGGTAGACCGGTTCAGTAAGATGGCTCACTTTGTTCCTCTTCGCAAGCTCCCCAGTGCCAGGGAATTGGCAACCTTGTTTATCCAACATATCTTTAAATTACATGGATTACCACAGGACATCGTCTCCGACAGAGGAACTCAGTTTATTGCTCAATTCTGGCGAGCTTTCTGTTCAGCCTTGGATATTAATCTTAGTCTGTCCTCTGGTTATCATCCACAATCCAATGGAAAGACTGAGCGAGTGAACCAGTCTATTGAACAGTATCTCCGTTGTTATGTTTCCAAGTACCGTAACGATTGGGTGGACCATCTGGCATTTGCTGAATTTGCATATAATAATTCCAGTCACTCTTCTTCATCCATGTCACCCTTCTTTTGTCTCTCTGGGTTCCATCTTAGGTCTAACGCTTTTGACATCCTGCAGCAACAGACTTCTTCCCTTGATCCTGTAGCTCGTCTGAGGAAAATTTGGAGGAGAGTACGTCTGGCACTCAACCAAGTCTCTGTTCGTTCCAAACAATTTGCTGACAGACGACGAAGACCTTGTACTCTTAAAGTGGGTGACATGGTGTGGCTGTCCACTCGAAATATCAAGTTACGCCAGCCCTCTCAAAAATTTGGGTCTAGGTTCATTGGTCCATTCCGGATTATTAGACAGATTAATCCAGTAGCCTTTCGACTCCTTTTACCAAAATCACTAAAGATCAATAACACTTTCCACTGTTCCTTGTTGAAACCAGCATTTGTGTCCCAGAGATTTAGAAGATCTCCTTCCAGAAGGCCTGCCGCTGTGTTAGTTCAAGGTCACAAGGAGTTTGTTGTGGAAAAGATTCTGGATTCCAAGTTCAGGAGGGGTCAAGTTCATTTCCTCGTGCATTGGAAGTGTTACGGTCCGGAAGAGAGAACCTGGGTACCAGAGCGGTTTCTTCATGCACCCAGACTTAAGAGGTCTTTCTTCTGTGAATTTCCGGATAAGCCTGGTTCTAGGGGTTCTTAACCCCTCTTCAAGGGGGGGGGGTGGTACTGTTACAATCCTGAGCACTCATGTTTTGTTTTTGTTATAAATTACCTTTGCTTCAGTTTGTGGAACTACAGGTCACAGCTAGCTCCTGCATAGTTGTCTCCCAGTGCCTTTGCTCCTGCACTCAGCAACTGACTTCACAGGTGTCTGGATTCTGTAATTACAGCTCGTTACCTGGAAACTACTATTCAGCTTGTCAGCCTGCTCAGTCTGCACTGCAGCTGCATGTTATATCAATTACTGGGGGCCTGTCTGGTGCTCACAACTGATTGGTCCAGCCTGTTCTTTTAAGCCTCTCAATCCCAAGAGGCTTTGCCAGTTATAACTACTCCATGTGGTGTTCTGCTCTCTGGTTCCTCTCTGGTCTCAGTTCATCTGTCCAGTGGGTATTGCCTTGTTCCAGTATTGAATTCCAGCTTCAACATCTTGCTGACAACTTTAGTCTGCCGACTGCCGCTACCTCCTGTGTCACCCCTGGAGTGCCTGCTGCTGTTCCATCTCCACAGCCCCAGCGTACCATCTGGCCGTGTGCACCCTGCCACCTTCTCCAGTTCCTGTTTGTTCCTGTGTATCCCTGCGGTTGGTCATATACAACACCTCTACCATAACTCCAGTCCAGTTCAGGTATCAAGTGACCCAGACAGGTGGCCGCGACCTGCACATCGGAAGCCGCGAAGCCCATATTCCCTTGCGGGGTTCCCTGGTGAAAACCTTCCGGCGTGTTAGACTCCGCGCCTCTGTTCTGGGTAACGTCAACCACTTGGTACCTGATCCCGAATTCCGGATTCTGCACCAGTTCCTGACAATAATATGTCAATAAATTGTAACTTTACCTGCTTCACCATCATCATCATCATCTTGTGCCTGAGTGGTGGCAGGCAGCCCTGTTTTTTTCTTTTTGGACACTGTGAAGATATGACAAGCGTGTTTTTTTATAATACTGTGTAATCTAAATTTGAACATCATTATCGTTGGTTTATTTCTTCAGTAAATACACATTTTCGAAAATAAAAATGCATCAACATTTTTTAAAGTGTATATTGTGTGTACTTTGTCCAGGAACCGAACCAAAAGCAAAATCCACATAATTGGGCCATGTGCTTAGCTCACATTTCCAACCAGCCTAATGTTTAAGCACTAATAGTATCACACAAAAAACATACATTAACACACAACACTACAAGTACCAATTATGTTTATACAGAATGTGGAGTGTAGAATAATTAATGTAGGCGGAAACAAAACAGTATGATGTGTTCAAGTCCACAAACACCATCACACCATCCCCAAAAAACAAATGCAAAAAATATTTAATAAATAAATATTAGCACTGACTTCCGGTTCCGGGTGCATGGAGTGAGCAGCGTGTCTCACAGCTCCTCTTCTTCTCCGGCTGATTTGCTGCTATTACAAGGCTTTAAATAGCCTCCATTCTCCCTAATCTGTACCCTGGGCTTCTGCACTCAGAAATATGGATAAATACATCACCTCCTCTCAGCCGCCGCGTAAGCAGCAGCAAGCGCTGCGCCAGGTGAAAAGGAGCCCAGACCCTGTCATGGCGCCGGACACGGATACGCTGGCTACCTCTCCGGTCTCAAAGAAACAGGCCACCGATACTCAGGACGCTGATAACGCTGCACTCCACCCTCATCGTGATTTCCCGCTTTCATATGGAGACTTAGTGGACGCAATTTCTTCCACAGTGGGACCGCTACTGTCAAAAGCGGTAAGTGACATTTCCACTCAAATACAGCAACTTAACATGAGAGTCTCCACAGCAGAGAACAGAATAGGCTCTATAGCTCACAACCTGGCTGACTTCCAGGGGGATGTTAAGAGGCTAGAGAAGGAGAATTATGCTATTATTAACCGCCTAGAGGAAATTGAAAATCGCTCTAGGCGCAATAATATCAGGGTGGTCGGTCTCCCTGAAACATTTAAGGGCCCATCTTTGGAACAATTTGTAAAACAAACCCTCCCCCAAATCCTGGGGATCCAGGACTTATGCAAAGATATGGTTATAGAACGGGTTCACAGAATTGGCCCTCCTCCTCGCCCTAACGATTCCCGACCTAGAGTCACTATATTCAAATGCCTCAGCTACGTTCATAAACTAGAAATCTGGAAGGCCTCCAGGAAACAGCCAGTCATTAAGTGGGAAGGCCTCAGCATACGCCTCTTTCAAGATTTTTCTGTGGAATTAACCAAGGCACGAAGAGCCTTCTCCCCCATATGCTCTCGTTTAATAGCAGATAAACAGAAATTTGCATTGATTTACCCAGCTAAACTGCGCATCTTTTACAATGAAAAGCATTTTGACTTTTTATCCCCGGATGACGCTGCGGACTTTCTCTGCGACAAGGGAAAAAACACAGAAGCTGATATCGCAGACCAAGTTTAGTGTGCTACTCTACTGCCTACTACACAGTGGTTTCCTGAGTTTTAAGACCCACTTGCTCACCTTTTGCCAAACCAGATGCTGAAGGATTTTTCATTCCTCCTGCAGAGGCCTCTCAGTGCCTGCTATTCAGTTTTGCTCTCAAGGGAGAAAAATCTGCCCCCTCAGCCGGAGGGGATGGGAGCTATGCTCCGGGTCATGTTGGAACTTTGCTTATACCTAGTTAGGTTACAGATTTTTGTAATTTTCTGGAAGTTATATTACTATATACTACCCTCTCTGGACATGCTGCGCATGTCAAGTTATGTTATGCCTGTTTCAATATTTTGTGTCTTTCGTCCCCCCATACTCCCTGGTGTTCTTTCCTCCCCCTCTCTCTCCCCTCCATTCTCAATAGCAAGATATCATATTGCTGCATGGAACTTATCGGTCTCTCATTGCCTCATCAATTATGACATCAATTAAGGTAGGCTCCCTTAATGTGGGAGGTTTTAATTCACCAGCTAAGCGAAGAAAAATATTAGTGTACTGCAATAAACTGAAGCTTGAGTTAATTTTTTTGCAGGAAGCTCACCTTGTTCAATCTGAAATGGTTAAGCTCCAAATGTTGGGGTGGAAATTGTTGGCCTGTTCACCCTATACCTCTAAAGCTAGAGGTGTGGTAATCTTGGTAAAACGGTCAATTCCCCTAAACATAGTTAAAATTATTTCTGACCCTGAGGGACGTTTTGTCATTGCTCAAGTTACACTATTATCCAAATCTTTTACCCTGTGTAATGTGTATGCCCCTACAGTTTACAGTAAACATTTTATTTTAAAACTCATTTCTGATCTTACAACCTACAGCCATGAATCGCTAATAGTTTGTGGAGATTTTAATTTAATTTCTGATACTCATCTAGACAGATCCTCCTCACCCAAACGCCCATTAACATTGCCAAAATATGGGATACCCCATTTAACCTCCCAATTGAATCTAGTAGATGTTTGGAGAGCGCTCAATCCCACCGCCAAGGAATATACGTGTCTCTCGGCTGCACACCAGACCTTGTCAAGAATTGAATATATGATACTATCTCAGACCCTGTTCACAAGAATATCCTCCGTGGAAATTGAACCCATTTCTGTTTCTGACCATGCTTTACAGAGGTTTATATTACACCTCTCAGTTGAACAATCTTCCCAGATCTCCTGGCGCTTCCCCTCCCATCTCTTGGTGTCCCCGAATTTTAAATCCCTACTGTCTACTAGTTGGCAGAATTATGCCTCTAGCAACCAGTCTCTGGCTACTTCAGACCCTCCCCTATTTTGGCAAACCGCAAAGGCGGTCCTCAGAGGCGATATAATCTCCTATGTTGCCAAACTTAACAAAGCCTATGCAGCCACCTATCTCCGCCTACAACAAAATCTCACTGCTGCCTACACCATCTTTAGCCGAGTGCCCACTTGAGCAAATAAACTTAAATATTCTACAGCAAAGACACACTTTAATGAATATCTTAATAAGCAAGGTAACAGACATTTATATGGAATCAATTATAAATATCACAGATTCGGAAACAAATCAGGCAAATTGCTCACCAACATTTTAAACGGAACTAGATCCGCCACGACGGTCCACCCCCTTCGATACCCAGATGGGTCTCTCACCTCCACCAACAAGCAGATTGCGCTTTATATGAAAGAATTTTACTCTCAGCTATACTCTCACACTCCTCCAGCAAATGATAGTCCTCTCACACCTCCTTCTCCGCCCTCCCCCCTCAGCCACAGTATCACTGTCCCTCAATTTACTGGTGAGATGAGCGATAAGCTTCTGGCACCTGTCACAACGGAGGAAATATCCAAGATAATTAAATCCTTACAGAATAATAAGGCTCCAGGCCCTGATGGGTTGGGAGGAGACTTCTATAAGATGATGCTACCTGACATTCTTAGCCCTCTTGTGCTAACCTTCAATCATATACTCACCACGGGTACCGCACCACTATACTTCAATGCAGCATATATCAAACTCTTACCCAAACCAAATCGTGATCTAACTCTCCCGGGCTCATACAGACCCATATCCCTCCTTAATTTTGACTACAAAATATTAGCAAAAGTCCTAGCTGATAGACTTAAAACTGTCTTACCAGAGATTATCCACCCCGACCAAACAGGATTTATAGCAGGTAGGCACTCGGTCCTGAATGTCAGAAAGGTCATCTCGGCGATCCACCATCTCCAACACACTAAGGGTATAGCCCCCCCTGGTGTGATAATGTCTTTAGATGCTGAGAAGGCCTTTGACCTTGTCCTATGGCCCCACTTATTCAACACTATGGACAGGTTTGGCTTTCCCTCCTCGTTCCTTACCTATATCAAAACGCTCTATACTAACCCTCTCTCCCAGATTATGTGCAATGGCCAATTCTCGGACCGTTTTCAGTTGCATAAAGGAACGAGACAGGGTTGCCCCCTGTCCCCTCTCTTATTCGCAATTGCCATAGAGCCCTTAGCCATACTGCTTCGTGAATCACCTGCTTTTAAAGGGATAAACATCTCCAATTATGAACTTAAAGTGTCACTATTTGCAGATGACATGTTACTTTTTGTCTCTGAACCCATGACCTCAATCCCTGCAATTATGTCTATTATTGATAACTTTGGCACGATCTCTGGATATAAGATTAATGTTGAAAAATCAGAGATCCTTCCCATCGGTAATTATTCCCTACATCTTCCCTCAGCCCCCATATTCTCCAATTTTAAAATTACTACAGCCCCCTTGAAATACCTAGGTATATTTATTACAAATAAAGTCGAGGACCTATACAAAGCTAATTTCTCTCCTCTAGTGAATAAGATTACAACGTTAATGTCAACATGGACTTCTCTCCCCCTTTCACTTCTTGGTAGGGCGGTTGCGGTTAAATCAATAATCTTCCCAAAGTTATTTTACGCAATCCAGATGCTCCCCCTAGCACTGCTCCATAGGGACATACTTATGGTTAATGCAGCTATGTCCAACTTCCTGTGGAATGGCAAACGTTCTAGAATTGCTCTCTCAAAACTGATGCTCCCTAAGTCTCATGGAGGCCTTGGTCTCCCAGATTTCAAATCCTATACTATGGCTGTGTTTTTCAGGTATGCCAGAGACTGGTTGTTGGAAAGCTCCTCTTTCACTGATACCAAATTGGATCAAGCTATATTTCATCCTTATTCCCCATCTGCATTATTACACCTCAGACCTAGATCCATTCCACCCCAGATTTATTCACATCCCATTTTTCATGACACATACATCCACTGGATGCTCATACATAAAAAGCTACGTAGAGACTTTAGATTATCACCCTACCTTCCTCTCTGGGGTAATCCAGACTTTTCACCGTCACTCCACAACCCCTCCTTCCAGATTTGGAGACAAAAGGGACTATCACTTGTGAACAGGGTCTTCGACCCGGGAGGATACGTCCTCCCCTTCGATGACCTACAAAGGCGTTATTCCATCCCAAACAATCTCTTCTACTTATATTTACAGGTCAGGCATTATGTCCAGACACTCCCGCTTACCTACCCTTTGCCCAAGGAGACACATGTTATTCTACAGGTGCTGCAGCTGAGACCCACGGTTACCTATAAGATTCGACATCTCTACTCCCATTTTATCCTAGCGAATATCAACCCCTCATTACATGCTCAAAAAATGCTTACCAGGTGGGCTGCCGATATCCCAAACTGGACACACACTCCTGAGTCCATACTTTATAACTATAATAAACAATCCAAACACCTAAAAATCGGCATACTTACAGGAAACACACTTCCGATTCCTGCACAGAGCATATGTCTCCCCAGCTCAGAGGAAATATATGGCCTTGTCCGAGTCGGGGAAGTGTATGAAATGCTCAATGTCAAATGCCAAGTTATTCCATTGCGTTTGGGATTGCTCCAAGGTTCGGAGATTTTGGGCTAAAATTGTATGTTATTTAAATGTAATACTGCAATCCTCATTAATCCCTCTACCGGAAGCCTGCCTATTACTAGATTTTGAACACTGGTCCTTTAACACTCATCCCTCTTGCTGTACCCCCTTTATTGTAACTGTCCTAACACTAGCTAAGAAACTAATATTCATACACTGGATTAAGAAATCTGCACCGACAATCCAAGAACTCAAGAACCGTCTTCTTCTCCTACTATACTTTGATATACGAACTCAACTACTGAACCCTACATCCCCAACCTCCGCTTTCCACCTCAGATGGGACCTATTTATATCCTCATTGGATGAAGACTCTAGTAGGACTATATCCACATTCTTTGGATCGCAAGAATGGTCTAGAGCTAAAGCTTTAATTGATAAAACAAGATAGCGTCAATGTCCCAACTACAGCTTTATTTACTCCTTTGATGGCTCCCCCCTTTTATCTTGAATTGGGCCTCCCACGGGAGGAAGCTTCATATCCTCTGTTTTGTATCAAAAAAAAAAAAAAATCATAGATGTACCATTGTAGCATATATGCTCCACTTGTGGCCTTAAACCCCCCCCCCCCATCTTTCTCCACCTCCCTTCGTCTCTTCCCCCTTTGTATTTGTCTATGTCTAACCCAGTTTCACTGACTATTTACCTATTTGAATTAACAATATCAATGTACAATCGATAATTCTCTGAAATCATTTGACTTATGGCACTGTACCTAATAGAAAATTTCAATAAAATGTTTAAATAAAAAAAATAAAAAAAAAATATTAGCACTACATGGCGAACACATTGTCCTCAAACCAAAAAACAAAAAGAGTACTTTTGTCACATGGCAAACACAGTGAACATCAACACCAAATAATGAAAAACACCTGAAAAACACACTCAATCCACAAAAAAACACTGTCAGCTAATTTTTAATGCAAGACATAAATTTGACATTTGCAGACAAATTTACAATACAAAGAGTAAGTGGCTCTGCCTCATGAGCCACACAAAAAAGGTCTACCGTCTTAAAACATAGCCAATCAACATAAACAAGCAAATGCAGTAATGTGATTATGAGTTTCAACATACGGAGAGTGAAATGACAGCATAGGAATGGAGAGAGTTAAACCTCCTGTGAGGGGTGGACCTAACTGTGTTGAAAAGTACAGCGAATGATAGAGAGGGGAGGGAACAGTATATATAGGGATGTATAGCCTAGCTTGGTCTCTCTTGCTGCTGGTTTTCCTTTCTGGTGAGTGCTGCTGAATTGCACATGCACTAGAGCTTAGCTAGCTAATTAGAGTATTCTGCCTTGCATTTGTTTCGTATTCACTGCATAAGCCACCCTCCTCTCTCTCTCAATTTACTGCTCTTGTTGATAATGGCCGCCTCTCGCCCCCTCCGCTCTGCAAGGGCCTCAGCTCGGTACCGCTCTGCTGGCGGTGATGCGGGGTCTGCAGATGGGCCTGCGGGCTCATCGGCCCGTTCCCCGTCCGCCGGCGACGGCACGGGTTACCGTGCAGCAGTCGTTGGGCGGACCCGTTCTTCCCTGCCCCTCACTCCAGATCCAGTGTTTACCTCCGGCCGAGGGTGGCGGGGGGGGGGCCGGGGTCACGGGGGGGACCGTTCGGGGGTGGCCGAGCATGGGCCTTCGCCTGCTACGATTGCGGGTGAGGCGCCGATGCTGGGAGCGGGCGCCCGCGGGCGCGCTAGTGCGTGCCTGAGCGGGCAGCCTACGGGGGATCCCTGCACAATTTCCCATCCGTCCCCTTTGTCGCGGCCGAAGACTGATGCCGCGCGAGGGGGCCGGGGTGGGCAGAAGACGACGGCGGGGCGGGCGAGGCCGGTCACGGGGCCTCGTCCTGTGGTCCCTGCTGGTGGGAGTAGAGACGCGAGGAAGACGGTGACGGGAAGAGGCGGGCCGCGCGCCTCCTGTCTCAGTGTCTCCCCTGCTGCCTCCCTTCATGCCGGAGTCCGGCTGGGAGTGGCGGCGGGGGGGCGGGGCAATGTAAGGAGCCCCGCAGCGTTGCTTACCCTGTGGACGGGGAGAGCTCCGGTCGGCAGGGGGAGGCCACGCGAGGCGGGGCAGGCAGCAGGCACTCCAGCGGCAGCGAGGGCCAGCGTTCACGGTCTAGTGTGGAGGATTGGTGGGGGACCGCGCCAATCGTCGTCGGGGGGGGCAGCAGATTGCTGGCGGACCAGGCGGTGCTTTGGCCGTCGCGTTCCCCATCGGCACCTGTCGGCCAACGGGCCAGGAGAAGTGTGTCAGCATCTGCGGGGGCTCCCGCCGGGGCCGGCCGCGACTTTTGGGGAAGTCAAGGGGCTTCCAGCGAGCTGGTGTCGGCCCTCTCTATGGTGGTGGCGGCATTGGGCCCATTGGCCGCGGCCGCATCCCCGGGGGCGGCGAGGCGTTCCGGCGCTCGCGCCGCAGCGGGCGCATCCGGTGCGCAGCAGGGGTCAGCGGCTCGACGAATTGCGCGCGCTTGCCGTGACCTGGGAGCGGCCGCGGCGCAGTTGGGACACCGTCCTGTACAGACGGAGCGCGGGCGCGAGGAGAGGACTTCTTTGCCACGGAGTGCTAGGAATCCTCCATGTTTTTCCCATTTTATACCCCCCCGTTTTATTTTCCTTATTTTATTTTGCTTTTTCCCGTTGTGTGATTATGTTGCTTCGATTGGCTGGAAGCTTGTTTTAGATCGGCTAGGCCGTGACTTCTGCAAGACACGAAAACCCCTTTTTTCTTTTGGCAGATCCTTCAGGTTAATGCATTTCATATATACTCCTGTTAGGATACTTATTAACCGATTTTTACTCCTGGGTGGTTGGCCACTCTTATGTTTACTGGGCAGCCAGGTTTTTGGCCTCGGAGGGGGCACAGATGTTTCCTGGGGCTCATGGCGTTCGTTGGCTTGGTTGGCGGGGGTTGATGTGGAAAGATCTGAAGAGTAGATTGGTCAGTCAGGTCAGCAAGCATAGAGTCCCTAGGGTGCTGGTTGTCCATTTAGGTGGCAACGATCTGGGGAAGAGGACATCTTTGGAGCTGCGGTGGGACATGATGGAGGATCTGGCCAGTGTGGCCGCAGCGTGGCCCAATTGTGTTTTGGTGTTCTCTATGATGGTGCCAAGGTTGCGTTGGCGAGGAGTGGCGGACGGTCGCCCGATTGATGAGGCCAGGCAAAAGGTGAATGCGGCGGTGGCGAAGTGGGTGTTGGCCCACGGAGGGAAAGCGGTTCGCCACCCTAGGATTCGGTTTCGTGACAGTCACCTTTTTCGGCCTGATGGTGTGCATCTGTCCAAGAAGGAGATGCTGTTTTTTCTGGAGGATCTGTTTCTGATGTTGCAGGAGTTAGGTTGAGGATATGGTGGCGGTGCGAAGACTCTGGGGAAGAGTCTTTCGCTGTTGGCGGAAAAGAACGGCAGGTTGTAATTTGACTGGTTAGTTGCAGTTGTTTGCAGTATTTGTGTGGTTTAGGTGCACTCAGCTCCATTGACTTTTAAGGCCGCTAGATCACCCATCAGGGGGCTGCGTCATCACCCATCCGGGTGGGCAGTCAGCGTGGAGGTCTGAGTCGGGCACCTATTACCTACTTATGTTTTGTGGTAATTTAGGATCGTTTGGGTTTGATGTTTTTTGAAGTTATGAGGTTATTACCGCGGCCGCCCCCCAGGTTATTACCTGGGGGCGGCCGCGGCGCAGTTGGGACACCGTCCAGTACGGACGGAGCGCGGGCGCGAGGAGAGGACTTCTTTGCCCCGGAGTGCTAGGAATCCTCCTGGAGTGGCTTCCGGGTCCCATGCTGTGTCTTATTTTTCAGGAGATTGCGGAGAGGTTGATGTGGTCGTGAGCGATGAGGAGGATGTTGCAGTTTCCACACCGAAGGACTCCCAGGCCAATCAGTCGTCAGCGTCAGGTGAGGTTTACCAGTCGGCGTCGGGGTCCACCACACGCTCCAGCTCTCTCAGTTCCTCCTCCTCTTCATCACTCTCGTCGCAGGCGTCCGACGTCAGTAGCGTGACTAGGGCAAAAAAGCGGGCGACAAAGTACGCTAAGAGGGCAGCGGGGCGGCAGGAGCGGCGGAAGAGGCATAGGCGGGTTAGCGAGGATGCTCGCAGGGCCAAGAAGCGCCGCGATTTGCCTGCGGTGGTACACTGTGATTACACGGCAGTTTTGAGGGGGTTACGGGATAGCTGCCATAGGAAGATATGCAGGGGCGATTACGTGGACATGTTCGTGTTGACCAAGGACACGGAGAAGGATTTTAAGTCGGCGGCAGTTAAGAAGGGCATCGGAGCTGAAGCTTTCCGTACTTTCGACAACTGGCTGGCCGGTTTTTGCGTCTTTGCGGCGTGCTACCTCGAAGATAGGCCTGACGAGCATATGAACGTCATCCGATACCTGCACTTGATTCACGATATGCAGCGCACTTCGTCGGGTATCGAATGGCGGATGTATGATGAGAAATTCCGAGAAAAGCAGGACTGCTTGCGGATTATTGACTTCGGGTGCAAGGACGTGGAGGTCTGGCTCCAGATCACCCTGGCTTCCCAATCCGCAAAGGAGCCCCGGAATTCTGGGCCGGACGCGCAGCGCATAGGGTCGTCCGCTCAGGGGAATAGCGCGGAAGGGGGTCAGAGTCGGAAAGGTAGGTTGGCTGCCCGCGGGGGTGGGCAGGCCGCCGCGAAGGGGAAGTGCTTCGCATTTAATAATGCGACCTGTTCCTTCAGAAAGCAGTGTCGGTTTCGACATTTGTGCTTGCATTGCGGCGGCTTCCACCCGGCCTCCAACTGCTTTAAAGGGAATCGGCAAGGCGTGAAGGGGAAGCAAAGCTTCACTAGGCCCGGCACGAGCGGGATCGCTCCTCAGGGCCCCAACGCCGATTAATTTGGATGCCATGTCCAAATGGTTGGATTGGTATCCGAATAGAACAGATGCTCAGTTTTTGTTTCATGGTTTTAAGTTCGGTTTCCGCCTGCCTGTTGCGGGCGAGGTCTCTGTCAATGATCCACGGAATCTTCAGTCCGCTCGCTCCTTGCCATCCGTTTTGCGCGAGAAAGTTGAGAAGGAGGTGCGACTCAGTAGGATGGAGGGCCCTTTTAGCTCGCCCCCTGTGGATGACTTGGTCATTTCTGTCAAAGTCAAAAATATTACATAGAGAGAACATACAAACTGCACACATTTAAGTCGCTATACTTGCAAATATGCGCAGCGAGCACAGCAATATATGGTAACACACGCATTTACTCGGACATGGCACAGAGATGGATTCGACACTTATTTCATACAGTACATATTTATAATAATATCAAGCACCAGACATCATGGAGATTTAAAATTAGCTAATGAATTAATGTCATGAATGTGTATTATTGGAACGGAACCAGATACACCGGTCATATTTACTATTAAAACAACCAGCTCAATGCGTAGATTAATTTGATACTTGTTATTAAGTTGTAGGACATTGCAGCGGATAGTTATGATTGAATGTATAAAAGCTAAAATCACTTTGTTAGAACAATAAATGATACAGTGAACAGGGAACTCAAGCCAACCCTTTTGGCAGTTTCAGGGCTGAACCTGATCAGCATATACATAAGAGAATTGTGTAGTAGAGACCCCTCCCCCAGGAACTAGGAAAAACAGGAAAGTTGTTGCTGGCTAGGGAGAGAGGAGGGCAGTTGCTGGTGGACTCAGAGGAAGATGGAGGTTTTGCATGATTTTAAAGAGGAAAGAGAGAAAGACAGTCATATGGAGAGATAAACTAATAATGAGAAGGATCTGGTAAATGTATTCAGGCATTTAACTATAACTATATGTAATTGTGTTTTAACTATGTTCTAACTGTTTTTTGTGTGTGTGTGTGTGTGTGTGTGTGTGTGTGTGTGTGTGTGTGTGTAACCATGTAATTATAGATATACTGTACTTTGTCATATATATTGTATCCATATCCTTTTAACAAGAAATATATACTTCACTGAGCTTTGGAACTCAGATAATGTGTGGGTGTATCGTTTTCTCTTATGGGATGCTGTGGTATGCTTATGAGGTGTTGTGCGATGCAAGTGCACATTTATGGGATTTTGGTAATAAGATGTGCAGGGATTTACAATATATATATATATTAGAGCGGGCATCTTAAATATTTGTGAGAAATCTAAAAATGGCATTCATAGATGGGGGCTCTGGTCTGCGATATCACGTTCTTAATGATGCACTGTACATTACAAACGCGGCTGTAATTGACCGGCTAATGACGGACATCTAGCGAAATGCTGAGAAAAAAAAAAAAACATCCACATTAATGTATTGTGGTATCAGTAAGACGCTGATAGGAAATTTTAAGGGACAAGGCGTTTCTCTTAATATTTAAGATGCTAAAATGTATTTTTATAGTTGCAAAACAAGGTTCAAATGGATCATATCGTGTTTGATTAAGATTAGATTGTTTATCTGTTTAAGTAGGTTTAAAAGTACATTTAAAAGTTGCTGCATAGCCTTGATATAGTTTTTTTTAACTCAGGCCTAAATTACTTTAGAAGCTTGCATGGTGATTTTCTTTATGACAAAAGCCGCATGGTCTGTCCACCATTTTGTGTAACCCTCATGGAGGTGGAAGGGGGAGGAGCAGCGGCCATTTTGGGAAGGTCAATTTTTTTCCCTAAAATGGCTGATTTTCAGTAAATAATCAGCCATCCATTGTCAAAAAAAAAAAATCACCATTTATGAGTTACCAATGCATTTATTTAACCAGTGTCATAGTCAATTATAAATAGTTCAGATAGGGCTTAATGAAAGTTGTTGTTTTGTTTTTTGTTGTTTTTTTTCTTTTTCCCCTCTCACCTCCAAGATTCTAGGATTCTCTGCTAGTTGTGAGATGGGCCATTGAAATGCAAATGAACCTGTGTGACTGGTTTGTTGTTTTTTTTCTCTCTCCCAGCAGTGAAGGAGATTGCCTTCACAGATAGTTTGAAAGCACATTCGTATGCGAATTGGAAGCACTGAATAAGGTCTCATATATGTAATAAGTGATTAGTACATATATGTAATGTCTATATGTCTGTGCTTACATCAATGTATGTTATTAGATTAATTTAGAATTGCATTTTCATCTGTGTACTTTCACATATCTCACCTTCCTGTTTGCCATTGTATAATTGATAAACGTGCTGAGAAAGATTTGTTGCTATTGGTAGTTAAAGAGTAAAAAAGATACATTAAGGGGTAATTTGTAAAACACACGCACAGCTTCGCCTGAGATACAAGGAAAGACCTGTGTGGTGCTTGGTAGATGATTACAGTTAAAGATCATCTACATTGATAAACGTGCTAATTGTATTTTTGTATGGCCAGCGTACACGTGTCTCTAACAAAAGGCTGAGACTCGCGAACGCAACACAAAGGCCGACGCACGCAGCGTATATTACGCAACGGAGCGTCTGGGTACGCCCACCGAAACTCAAATCGCACAATAGCATTGTTTTAGTGGGGGCGGTATAGCATAGCCACGTGATAATAGCACAAATTGATTTAAGTTTTTCCAAAACTTAGTTTAAATACCTTACTTTACTGTAATGCCTCTGGGGACAGCTATCAGACTACGGGAAATGATTTTTCTGATCAGAAAACTATAAGAATGATAGTGGGTTGAAAACGGTATGAGTGTATTGAATCCCGCTTTGTGAACTGAGTGATCTGAGTGATCTTTGGTGGAACGTGATGAGCACGGTCTGAGTGAAAACGTGCAACAGAGTGTGATAAAGTTTTCGTTGTATTACGCTCTGGCTGTTTTGGAGCACAGTAGGGAGACTCCAATGATCCTACCATTTATGGGCAACAAGTGTCTATAAGTGGTACGATTGGACCGCACGGTTGTATGTGTGACCAATAACGCAACGTGATATGAGGTAGTATATCCATACTAATATCCATGCGTAAATCTTGCCCTCATACGTGTTGTAGGGAGCACATGCAAGCGTGATTTGTGTAAAGAAGGGAATTTTCACTGGTCTCTCAGGAAAATCTCTAGAGATAGGGCCTGTAACGGTTACACGTGTCTGCTAAAAGGGGCGGATTCGTTGTACTCGGAGCAGAAGGAGTTCAGTGGAAGAGCTTTAAGGATTTCCACCGTAGACTTCTGTGTTTGGTGCATTTTAGGAAGTTTTTCTGTGTTAAAAAGGTCCACAATGGAAGCCAAGTGCACAACACAGGGACGTTCAGCAGTCAGGGTTCAGACTGCAGAGGCTTGCAGACCCCGAGGGTCTGCTCGGTTAGTAATGTGGAGGAGGTATGGTCCCCACACTGAGACCTTTTGTGATGAATGGACAAGAATGACTGCGGGGGATAAGGCACCATTTCCCGGGATAGGTAGTTTTGACTTAGAGGTATTGCATAATTTAAGGCGAAGGATCTGTCTCATAAAATCCTGGAAACAACGAGTTAAACATAATGATTGTTTACAGATATGGCTACAGGAAAGTGACATGCAAAGAAATGTAACTTACATACCTAACTTTCATCCTGAGAGGAGAGACATGGCAATGGAGAGGATTATGGTTGCGGAGAAAGGCACGATGGGGTGCGATAAAAGTGCACTTAGTAACTATATTAAGAATGAATGTAACAAACGTAATAAGGTTTATAAAAATGAAAGTGTTAAATGTACAACTATTAACCCATGCAAGTCGCACCCCTTGTTAAACTTTCCTCAGGAACACCAACAAGAAAGTGAGCCCAGCACAATGTCGGAGCCTTTTCCAGCAGCCATCACACAAGACATCCAGGTGGACGCGACCAAATCGGTAAAGACTGTAATCAAACCCCCTAACGGAGGGTCAGGTGAGGTCGTGTCCACAGGTACGTATGGTATTATACATCACGCACAAACAAATGTACCTCATATCGTGGAATCAATTCAGAATGACGTTACTGGACTTAATCCTGTCAAGGTAATTGCAGTACCAAATGGGAAAACTGACTCTTCAGGAGTCACTCCTGTCAGGAACATCGCCATGTACTGCCCCTTTTCCCGAACAGAATTAAGAACAATTCTGTCTGAATTTCCTGATCCCAGGAAAGACTTAGTTGCTTGTCAAAAATACATTAGAGTGCTAGGAAACACTGCAGAGCCAAATAACAAAGATTGGAGGACAGTTTTGAGGGCATGTTTACCCCCCGATGTTGATTCATTGAAATGTATCGCTGATTGTAAGCTAGATGAGGAAGTACCACTAACAGACAAGTATAACCAAGATAATGTAAAAAGAATCAATCTACAGTTAGGAGTATATTTTCCTACAGTAGTAAAGTGGAATAAAATCTTTACAATAAAACAAAAAGAAGGTGAATCCGCATAAGAGTATTTTCACCGGGCTCTGCAGGATATGGCTAGGTACACTGGTATAGATGACATTGAAACTAACGTACACCACAGAGAGGTAGTTGTGCCTGTATTAATGGACAGCTTAAAAGACACACTAAAAATTAGGGTACAAACCTCTATACCTCATTGGAGAGGTATCTCGGTGGCTGCATTAAGAGAGTCCGCTATCGAGCATGACCAAAATATCCAAAGAACCAGGGAAGCACAGGGAGAGCGGTTGATGGTACTGAGCATCCAAGCACTAGAGGAGGCATCAAGTCGACCGGAACCCCAGGCCCCTAGCACATGGAGAAAGCCAAGGATTTGTTATCATTGTAGAAGAGAAGGGCATTATGCCAGCAACTGTAATAACCCACATAAAGTCAGACCCCCTAGACCAAGAAATGAGCAAAATTATAACACACACAATTATAATCAGGGATCTTTTAGGAAGAATTTTGGGCCACACCCATGATATGTAGTCAGGAAAGGTGATCATTAGGACTGATGGTAAGCCTGAGGTAACGGTTAATAAATTGGGAGGTCATTCACTGAAGACACAGGAATGACAAGGTGAAACGTTGTAAATGTATTTGTGAAAAATGTTTTTTTTCTCTCTCTCTCTCCCCATCTCTGACGATTATTAGTAAGGACTCAAACATTGCATATCCGCTTGGTCTTTGCAGAAGTCTACCAAACCCCAGCATGACCTATCCGCATCAATGTATCCTGGCCAGATACAGACAGTGAAGTAATGCAGGTGCTGGTGGGGAGGGACTGCGCAAGGAAACCATTGGACATGTAGATATGACAGCCTGATGATCTGACAATGTTTAAAAAAAAAAATGTTCGAAAAATGTTTTTTTCTCTTTTCCTATTGCTGGTTATTGTTGATTTATGTAATATATATATGCATATGAATTGTTCTCTCTTTTTTGTTTTTTTTTATTTTCCTCTCTTCTCACTCATGTTTTCATGGTTTAAAGATGGTATGTCATACATCAGCTAGACAAATGGTAATGCAAGATTTTTGCTCCTTACAGAAAGGTCGCTGGTTTGGAAGAAATATTGCATCACCGGAATGTTCGTTTGGAAGACTGAGAGACAGCACCTTTGAGATGACAGCAGAAAAAGAAGAACAAGACTAGAGAACTTAATTATCGTAACAAGTTTCTCTCCCCCTCAAACTGTTTTTCTGTACCCCATTACAAAGTTCTTCTTTTCTCCTCCTGTAAGATGGACTTGCCACAAGAGACTGTGATATGGATTTTCCTGTTGACCCTGATGTTGACCAGAGCAGTCTGTTTCGGTGAGAGTACCAGTGAGGTCGAGAAAGAAGTTTTGACACCAGAAAGGTTCCAATGACTAAGACGGAGGTGTAAATTTCCAATAGCAACACAAGCACCGAACAAAGGCGAGTACCGGAAACAATCTAACAGCCATGTTATTTGTAAACATTTTTTTTTGGATTGTTAGCTGAAGAAAACTGTATCTGTAGGCTCTGTGACAACGTAGTTGAGGATGGGTGCATTAAGAAATGCCAATCCAGTTTTAATATCCACATGGACCGGCATCCATTGAGTGACTATCACTCCTTAGTGGGTAGTGAGTGTTAAATCAAACAGATTGTTGGGTATGCTCTCAAGTACCTCAAGGTCATAGCAAATCAGGACTAGTACCATTTCCTTTAACGGTAGGGGAGGTACTTGAGCTAAAGGGTGGGAGACCGGTGGACAGGAGGTTTAATATCTCCAGTCCTCCTAGTTTGAAGCTCCACCAATATCATGTGGATAGATCCCTAATATGTTTTAACATTACCAATCCCCGAAAGCCGGGAAGTTGGGAAGTGTCATGGAGCAACCAAACCATGACCTTTTCATATAGAGCAGATAGAATGCCTACAGATACAGAGCTTATACGCCACATAGCCAGTAGAGAAAAAATCTTTCCGATATAGGTATACCCTAGGAGGTAGGATTACGAGAGTTGGAGAGGTATCACCAGGATACTGCGCACATATCGTACAAACTGATACGTGTACTAAACAAATGGGAGAATTAGGGGTAGGAGATTTCACATGGAGGATGTGTAATATGGTTATGTCTTACTCCGTCCCATATGTTCTCCCCGATGATGCATATTTCATATGCGGGAGGAAGGCGTATAAGTGGCTTGCCCCAAACTCTGAAGGATTGTGTTATATTGGAAAAGTACTGCCAGAAGTAATGACTGTATCACATGCCAAAATGAAAGATATACACAGTGTTGCCCAAGCTCCCTATACTCACACCCATTACGAGCATGTAGTTAAACGGCACCTGATAGAAAGAACAGAGCATCCGGCCTCTGACATGATCCATGAATCCACCGGGATTCAGTTTCTAATCGCGTTAGATATCACTCGCACCGCTAGAGGAGTGTTGAATTATAAATACATATCTGCGCTCGCAAATTTGTTAGATAATATCACAGAAATGCATGATGACACATTTAGGTATACTGGAAGAGAACTTCAAGCTTATAAAACAGAACTGGTTCAGCATAGAATGATTCTCAATTATCTCACGGCAGTAACAGGTGGATATTGTGTCACACTGGCAACGCAGTACGGCGTGAAATGTTGCACATATATTACAAATAGTACCGAGGACCCGGTCGAGGTCATAGACCAAAAGATGGACGATATTCTCCAACTGAAGTGGGAATTTCGCAGGAGACACAATCTCACTCTTGCTGCTGTAGGTAATGAGCTGACTGGTTGGGTGTCATGGTTGAACCCGCGAAATTGGTTCTCTGGTTTAGGAGAATGGGCTCACGGAGTCATAATGGATGTAGGGAAGTTTCTCCTATGTATCTTAGGTGTTATCATAACGATTGGCTTGATATTTAGATGCGGTCAGGCTTTAATGAAGTGCAAACGAGGTACTAGGGTGATGAGTTTAAGGAGTGAGGAAATTGTAATTCCAATGGATTTGATTTATGACCCAAATGTAGAAACAATGATGTGATGAAAATGCGATTTCTACGGTCCGTTTCTTTCACCTGTTTTTCCGTTTTCTCCAAGGTAAAAAGACCCACTTGGATGAGGAATTTGATGAGCCGATATACAGACAACAGATGGATTAAAGAAGAAGTTTTGACAACCTTATACACAGATTTTTGATGAACTATGCCATAGATCCCCAGTTTCCCTAGAAATTTTAAAATTACGCTAGCCCAACACTTTTGTAAATCTATGGACATTGACAAAGTTTTTGCTCGCACCTTATGGGCAAAAGCACAAAGAAGACTGCAATCAACAGACACCGAACAAGACCTCAACCGACAAATGTACATTAACCTGACATAGAATACCACTGCATTTACCGTAATTATGTCTTTTCTTCATCTCTACAACCTTCAGGTAATTACACACATAGTCGATAGGGAATACAGGCACAGATATCAGCAATCACATATTCCCCCATTCATGTATCATCAACTAAAATGTGCTCCCCATTTTGTTACAACCACAGCCGAAAAGAGCTCGGTAAAGTTTGACAGCCCATCCACAGACCCGTACCACGGGATAAGAAGGAATTCAAATGTATACTTCGCAATACCTCGAAGCTTGATGTACAACACGTACGGCACGATGATACACGACCCCCCCAAACATGGATTCATACACACATGCTTCCGCTATCTCACTAGGTCATACCCTTTTCCCACCTTCTTCTCTCCTCCCTTACCCAATCATAGAAATGTATTTACATATGACATATATTTTTCTCTTTTTGAAATGTTTTAGAAGTGGCAGTTATTGGTGACTGCCAAAGTCAAAAATATTACATAGAGAGAACATACAAACTGCACACATTTAAGTCGCTATACTTGCAAATATGCGCAGCGAGCACAGCAATATATGGTAACACACGCATTTACTCGGACATGGCACAGAGATGGATTTGACACTTATTTCATACAGTACATATTTATAATAATATCAAGCACCAGACATCATGGAGATTTAAAATTAGCTAATGAATTAATGTCATGAATGTGTATTATTGGAACGGAACCAGATACACCGGTCATATTTACTATTAAAACAACCAGCTCAATGCGTAGATTAATTTGATACTTGTTATTAAGTTGTAGGACATTGCAGCGGATAGTTATGATTGAATGTATAAAAGCTAAAATCACTTTGTTAGAACAATAAATGATACAGTGAACAGGGAACTCAAGCCAACCCTTTTGGCAGTTTCAGGGCTGAACCTGATCAGCATATACATAAGAGAATTGTGTAGTAGAGACCCCTCCCCCAGGAACTAGGAAAAACAGGAAAGTTGTTGCTGGCTAGGGAGAGAGGAGGGCAGTTGCTGGTGGACTCAGAGGAAGATGGAGGTTTTGCATGATTTTAAAGAGGAAAGAGAGAAAGGCAGAGTCATATGGAGAGATAAACTAATAATGAGAAGGATCTGGTAAATGTATCGCAGGCATTTAACTATAACTATATGTAACTGTGTTTTAACTATGTTCTAACTGTTTTTTGTGTGTGTGTGTGTGTGTGTGTGTGTAACCATGTAATTATAGATATACTGTACTTTGTAATATATATTGTATCCATATCCTTTTAACAAGAAATATATACTTCACTGAGCTTTGGAACTCAGATAATGTGTGGGTGTATCGTTTTCTCTTATGGGATGCTGTGGTATGCTTATGAGGTGTTGTGCGATGCAAGTGCACATTTATGGGATTTTGGTAATAAGATGTGCAGGGATTTACAATATATATATATATATATATTAGAGCGGGCATCTTAAATATTTGTGAGAAATCTAAAAATGGCATTCATATTTCCCTAGTGGGGGTAGTCCCCAAGAAGACTCCGAGTGCCTTTCGGCTCATTCAGCATCTTTCTTACCCGTCGGGGTCATTGGTCAATGACGCGATACCGTCGGCACACTGCTCGGTCGCGTACCAGTCGTTTGACGAGGCGCTGGGGCTGGTCCGTAGTTATGGCCCGGGGGCTCTGATGGCTAAGACAGATGTGGAATCCGCTTTTCGGTTGCTCCCGTTGCATCCGGACTCGTTCCGTTTTATGGGTCTTCGGATCGGAGCGGAATATTTCATTGACAAATGTTTGCCGATGGGATGTTCAGTTTCCTGCTCGTTTTCGAAAGGTTTAGCACATTTTTGCATTGGTGCGTGGAGTCTTCTTCAGGCGGTCATGGAGTTGCGCATTACCTCGATGATTTCCTGTGTGTGGGACCGGCGAATGCGCTGCGCTGCAGCGACTTGCTGTTCAGCATCCGAGCGTTGTTTTATCACTTTGGAGTTCCTGTAGCCGAGGATAAAACGGAGGGGCCTGTTTCCTTTTTGTCGTTCTTGGGGATTGCAATCGACACGGTGGCGGGATCGTGTCGCCTTCCTCAGGCCAAGGTTGCGAAGCTCCGCGAGGTTATTCGCCAGTTCGTAATGTCGCGGAAAGTCACGCTGAGGCAGGCGCAGTCATTGCCGGGCCTCTTGAACTTTGCATGCCGGGTGATCCAGATGGGCAGGGTTTTCTGCCGTAAACTGGAGAGGGCGACGGCGGGGTGTGCCAGGCCGCATCATTTCATTCGTTTGTCCTCCGAGATTAAGAGGGATTTGGCCGTCTGGGACTCGTTCCTGGAGGACTTCAATGGGGTGCATATCTGGCAGGCCCCAACAGTCGACAATGCTCGATTACAGCTGTTTACCGACGCGGCGGGTTCCTCTGCTACCTAGAGGGATCTTGGTGCGTGGCCTGAGGAATGGCATCGCGAAGGTTTCACTAAGGACCTTTTGCTGCTGGAGCTTTTCCCCATTATGGTGGCAATGGAGGTTTGGGGCGATCGTCTGGCTCATCGCAGCATTTTGTTTAGATGTGACAATCTGGGCATGGTGCATGCGGTCAATAACCAGAGGGCGAAGTCGCTGGTGGTTCTGAGGGTGCTCGGGCGATTGCTGCTGACATGCTTACATAAGAATGTATGGTTCCGCGCGCAGCATGTGCCAGGGCTTGAGAACGGTATTGCCGACGCGTTGTCCCACGGTCAGTGGGAAAGATTTCGTTTGTTGGAACCCGAGGCCGATGAGCGTGGGTTTCAATGTCCCGGTTATGTCTGGCAGGTGATCGGACTGGACTGGAGGGTCTAGCGATGCGGTCGGTGGCTCCGAACACGCTCAAGGCTTACGGGCAAGCTTGGAGTGAGTGGGAAGAGTTTGTCCAAGGACGTAGTCATGCAGGTAAGAGCGGGCATCGGATGATGCTTTCTTTTATTTGGCAGCTCTTTGTCACGGGTAGGTCCAGAGCGGTGGTGTCCCGGTACTTAGCTGGGATTTCGTTTTTTAGTAAAATCAAGGGCGTCCCTGACGTGACAAAGAGCGGGCTTCTGGTTAAGGCGATGAAAGGGTGGGTGCACGTGGCGCCGACGCCGCCTGATAGGCGACGGCCCATCGATGCAGCCTTGCTACCGGCGGTCATTGATGCGGTTGGCGGTTTCGCGTCGTCAATTTTTAAATCGCTTTTGTTCCAGTTGGCGTTCTCCATGGCTTATCACGGAGCCTTTCGTGTTTCGGAGCTGGTAGCGCCATCTAAGCGGACAGGCTCGCGCATGCTTCTGGATGACGTGGTGGTGGGTGACAGGTCCTTGCTATGCAGATTGCGTCGCTCTAAGACGGACCAAGTAGGTAGAGGGCAATGGGTCACTTTGGTTCAGTCTCTGGAGGAGAGCATTTGCCCGGTGAGGTTGGCATCGAAGTATGCAGCGGTTCGGCCCGCAGTGCAGGAGTCGTGGCTGCTGCATTATGACGGTTATCCTCTAATGAAGTATCAGTTTCGTTGGATGCTGAGTCGCTGTCTGGCAAGCTTGGGCCTTTCACCCGTTGCTTTCGGTACGCATTCCTTCAGTATCGGTACGGCGACGTCAGCTGCGTCGGCTGGGTTTTCCGTTGCGGAAATCCAGGCCGTGGGGCGATGGAAGTCGTCAAGTTACAGACGATACATTCGCCCAGTTCCTTGAGCATTTCGTTGACTTACAGTTCAGTTTATTAGTCGTTGTATAAGTTCATGTTGTAAGGTTAAGTACGTCCTTGTGCAGTTTTGTCTGTTTGTCCCCCCTGTTCATCCTACTCAGGGATTAGCTACTCGCCGCTGCTGGCAGCGGGGGTCTGGAGTTCTTTTGCGATTTTTTGCCTGACTTGACGGACTGAATTCTAATCTTTAATTCGGCTGATCAGTTCTAATCAAAGTCCCTCAGCAGGTTTTTACGCTTTCACCTCCAGCTGAGTTCTTACATGTTTTTCCCATTTTATACCCCCCCCCCCGTTTTATTTTCCTTATTTTATTTTGCTTTTTCCCGTTGTGTGATTATGTTGCTTCGATTGGCTGGAAGCTTGTTTTAGATCGGCTAGGCCGTGACTTCTTTTTCTTTTGGCAGATCCTTCAGGTTAATGCATTTCATATATACTTCTGTTAGGATAATTATTAACCGATTTTTACTCCTTTCCTTCTCTTCAGGTTGGGTAGAGGACGATTTGGCAACCTGGGTGGTTGGCCACTCTTATGTTTACTGGGCAGCCAGGTTTTTTGCCTCGGAGGGGGCACAGATGTTTCCTGGGGCTCATGGCGTTCGTTGGATTGGTTGGCGGGGGTTGATGTGGAAAGATCTGAAGAGTAGATTGGTCAGTCAGGTCAGCAAGCATGGAGTCCCTAGGGTGCTGGTTGTCCATTTAGGTGGCAACGATCTGGGGAAGAGGACATCTTTGGAGCTGCGGTGGGCCATGATGGAGGATCTGGCCAGTGTGGCCGCAGCGTGGCCCAATTGTGTTTTGGTGTTCTCTATGATGGTGCCAAGGTTGCGTTGGCGAGGAGTGGCGGACGGTCGCCCGATTGATGAGGCCAGGCAAAAGGTGAATGCGGCGGTGGCGAAGTGGGTGTTGGCCCACGGAGGGAAAGTGGTTCGCCACCCTAGGATTCGGTTTCGTGACAGTCACCTTTTTCGGCCTGATGGTGTGAATCTGTCCAAGAAGGGGATGCTGTTTTTTCTGGAGGATCTGTTTCTGGTATTGCAGGAGTTAGGTTGAAGGTATGGTGGCGGTGTGAAGACTCTGGGGAAGAGTCTTTCACTGTTGGCGGAAAAGAACGGCAGGTTGTAATTTGACTGGTTAGTTGCAGTTGTTTGCAGTATTTGTGTGGTTTAGGTGCACTCAGCTCCAATGTCTTTTAAGGCCGCTAGATCACCCATCAGGGGGCAGCGTCATCACCCATCCGGGTGGGCAGTCAACGTGGAGGTCTGAGTCGGGCACCTATTACCTACTTATGTTTTGTGGTAATTTAGGATCATTTGGGTTTGATGTTTTTTGAGGTTATCATCAGTTGAATATAGCCGTTCTTTTTTCTGCCACCATATGCCGGCTGAATCGGCATGTTAATTTAAATTTTACTTTACAGGTTTTTTCTAATGGTTAGGGTACAATAAATAGCCAACAGTTTTCTGCCAAATTCATGTCTCCGTGTCATTATTTCTTGGTATTAAAGGTATTGAATGCTTTACTTTTGAATAAGGGTCCACACACTATCATTAGGAGGTTTAAAATTAAATATGCACACTCCAATCTGTGTGCAAAAAAAAACACAACTACTAAATAGAGATGAGCGCCGGAAATTTTTCGGGTTTTGTGTTTTGGTTTTGGGTTCGGTTCCGCGGCCGTGTTTTGGTTTCGACCGCGTTTTGGCAAAACCTAACCGAATTTTTTTTGTCGGATTCGGGTGTGTTTTGGATTCGGGTGTTTTTTTAAAGAAACACTAAAAAACAGCTTAAATCATAGAATTTGGGGGTCATTTTGATCCCAAAGTATTATTAACCTCAAAAACCATAATTTACACTCATTTTCAGTCTATTCTGAATACCTCACACCTCACAATATTATTTTTAGTCCTAAAATTTGCACCTAGGTCGCTGGATGACTAAGCTAAGCGACCCTAGTGGCCGACACAAACACCGGGCCCATCTAGGAGTGTCACTGCAGTGTCACGCAGGATGTCCCTTCCAAAAAACCCTCCCCAAACAGCACATGACGCAAAGAAAAAAAGAGGCGCAATGAGGTAGCTGTGTGAGTAAGATAAGCGACCCTAGTGGCCGACACAAACACCGGGCCCATCTAGGAGTGGCACTGCAGTGTCACGCAGGATGTCCCTTCCAAAAAACCCTCCCCAAACAGCACATGACGCAAAGAAAAAAAGAGGCGCAATGAGGTAGCTGTGTGAGTAAGATAAGCGACCCTTAGTGGCCGACACAAACACCGGGCCCATCTAGGAGTGGCACTGCAGTGTCACGCAGGATGTCCCTTCCAAAAAAACCTCCCCAAACAGCACATGACGCAAAGAAAAATTAAAGAAAAAAAGAGGTGCAAGATGGAATTGTCCTTGGGCCCTCCCACCCACCCTTATGTTGTATAAACAGGACATGCACACTTTAACCAACACATCATTTCAGTGACAGGGTCTGCCACACGACTGTGACTGAAATGACGGGTTGGTTTGGACCCCCACCAAAAAAGAAGCAATTAATCTCTCCTTGGACAAACTGGCTCTACAGAGGCAAGATGTCCACCTCATCATCATCCTCCGATATATCACCGTGTACATCCCCCTCCTCACAGATTATCAATTCGTCCCCACTGGAATCCATCATCTCAGCTCCCTGTGTACTTTGTGGAGGCAATTGCTGCTGGTCAATGTCTCCACGGAGGAATTGATTATAATTCATTTTAATGAACATCATCTTCTCCACATTTTCTGGATGTAACCTCGTACGCCGATTGCTGACAAGGTGAGCGGCGGCACTAAACACTCTTTCGGAGTACACACTTGTGGGAGGGCAACTTAGGTAGAATAAAGCCAGTTTGTGCAAGGGCCTCCAAATTGCCTCTTTTTCCTGCCAGTATAAGTACGGACTGTGTGACGTGCCTACTTGGATGCGGTCACTCATATAATCCTCCACCATTCTTTCAATGGTGAGAGAATCATATGCAGTGACAGTAGACGACATGTCCATAATCGTTGTCAGGTCCTTCAGTCCGGACCAGATGTCAGCATCAGCAGTCGCTCCAGACTGCCCTGCATCACCGCCAGCGGGTGGGCTCGGAATTCTGAGCCTTTTCCTCGCACCCCCAGTTGCGGGAGAATGTGAAGGAGGAGATGTTGACAGATCGCGTTCCGCTTGACTTGACAATTTTCTCACCAGCAGGTCTTTTAACCCCAGCAGACTTGTGTCTGCCGGAAAGAGAGATCCAAGGTAGGCTTTAAATCTAGGATCGAGCACGGTGGCCAAAATGTAGTGCTCTGATTTCAACAGATTGACCACCCGTGAATCCTTGTTAAGCGAATTAAGGGCTCCATCCACAAGTCCCACATGCCTAGCGGAATCGCTCCGTGTTAGCTCCTCCTTCAATGTCTCCAGCTTCTTCTGCAAAAGCCTGATGAGGGGAATGACCTGACTCAGGCTGGCAGTGTCTGAACTGACTTCACGTGTGGCAAGTTCAAAGGGCATCAGAACCTTGCACAACGTTGAAATCATTCTCCACTGCACTTGAGACAGGTGCATTCCACCTCCTATATCGTGCTCAATTGTATAGGCTTGAATGGCCTTTTGCTGCTCCTCCAACCTCTGAAGCATATAGAGGGTTGAATTCCACCTCGTTACCACTTCTTGCTTCAGATGATGGCAGGGCAGGTTCAGTAGTTTTTGGTGGTGCTCCAGTCTTCTGTACGTGGTGCCTGTACGCCGAAAGTGTCCCGCAATTCTTCTGGCCACCGACAGCATCTCTTGCACGCCCCTGTCGTTTTTTTAAAAATTCTGCACCACCAAATTCAAGGTATGTGCAAAACATGGGACGTGCTGGAATTTGCCCATATTTAATGCACACACAATATTGCTGGCGTTGTCCGATGCCACAAATCCACAGGAGAGTCCAATTGGGGTAAGCCATTCCGCGATGATCTTCCTCAGTTGCCGTAAGAGGTTTTCAGCTGGGTGCGTATTCTGGAAAGCGGTGATACAAAGCGTAGCCTGCCTAGGAAAGAGTTGGCGTTTGCGAGATGCTGCTACTGGTGCCGCCGCTGCTGTTCTTGCGGCGGGAGTCCATACATCTACCCAGTGGGCTGTCACAGTCATATAGTCCTGACCCTGCCCTGCTCCACTTGTCCACATGTCCGTGGTTAAGTGGACATTGGGTACAACTGCATTTTTTAGGACACTGGTGAGTCTTTTTCTGACGTCCGTGTACATTCTCGGTATCGCCTGCCTAGAGAAGTGGAACCTAGATGGTATTAGGTAACGGGGGCACACTGCCTCAATAAATTGTCTAGTTCCCTGTGAACTAACGGCGGATACCGGACGCACGTCTAACACCAACATAGTTGTCAAGGCCTCAGTTATCCGCTTTGCAGCAGGATGACTGCTGTGATATTTCATCTTCCTCACAAAGGACTGTTGGACAGTCAATTGCTTACTGGAAGTAGTACAAGTGGGCTTACGACTTCCCCTCTGGGATGACCATCGACTCCCAGCAGCAACAACAGCAGCGCCAGCAGCAGTAGGCGTTACACGCAAGGATGCATCGGAGGAATCCCAGGCAGGAGAGGACTCGTCAGAATTGCCAGTGACATGGCCTGCAGGACTATTGGCATTCCTGGGGAAGGAGGAAATTGACACTGAGGGAGTTGGTGGGGTGGTTTGCGTGAGCTTGGTTACAAGAGGAAGGGATTTACTGGTCAGTGGACTGCTTCCGCTGTCGCCCAAAGTTTTTGAACTTGTCACTGACTTATTATGAATGCGCTGCAGGTGACGTATAAGGGAGGATGTTCCGAGGTGGTTAACGTCCTTACCCCTACTTATTACAGCTTGACAAAGGCAACACACGGCTTGACACCTGTTGTCCGCTTTTCTGTTGAAATACCTCCACACTGAAGAGCTGATTTTTTTGGTATTTTCACCAGGCATGTCAACGGCCATATTCCTCCCACGGACAACAGGTGTCTCCCCGGGTGCCTGACTTAAACAAACCACCTCACCATCAGAATCCTCCTGGTCAATTTCCTCCCCAGCGCCAGCAACACCCATATCCTCCTCATCCTGGTGTACTTCAACACTGACATCTTCAATCTGACTATCAGGAACTGGACTGCGGGTGCTCCTTCCAGCACTTGCAGGGGGCGTGCAAATGGTGGAAGGCGCATGCTCTTCACGTCCAGTGTTGGGAAGGTCAGGCATCGCAACCGACACAATTGGACTCTCCTTGTGGATTTGGGATTTCGAAGAACGCACAGTTCTTTGCGGTGCTTTTGCCAGCTTGAGTCTTTTCAGTTTTCTAGCGAGAGGCTGAGTGCTTCCATCCTCATGTGAAGCTGAACCACTAGCCATGAACATAGGCCAGGGCCTCAGCCGTTCCTTGCCACTCCGTGTGGTAAATGGCATATTGGCAAGTTTACGCTTCTCCTCCGACAATTTTATTTTAGGTTTTGGAGTCCTTTTTTTACTGATATTTGGTGTTTTGGATTTGACATGCTCTGTACTATTACATTGGGCATCGGCCTTGGCAGACGACGTTGCTGGCATTTCATCGTCTCGGCCATGACTAGTGGCAGCAGCTTCAGCACGAGGTGGAAGTGGATCTTGATCTTTCCCTAATTTTGGAACCTCAACATTTTTGTTCTCCATATTTTAATAGGCACAACTAAAAGGCACCTCAGGTAAACAATGGAGATGGATGGATACTAGTATACAATTATGGATGGACTGCCGAGTGCCGACACAGAGGTAGCTACAGCCGTGAACTACCGTACTGTGTCTGCTGCTAATATAGACTGGTTGATAATGAGATGTAGTATGTATAAAGAAGAAAGAAAAAAAAAACCACGGGTAGGTGGTATACAATTATGGATGGACTGCCGAGTGCCGACACAGAGGTAGCTACAGCCGTGGACTACCGCACTGTACTGTGTCTGCTGCTAATATAGACTGGATGATAATGAGATGTAGTATGTATAAAGAAGAAAGAAAAAAAAACCACGGGTAGGTGGTATACAATTATGGATGGACTGCCGACACAGAGGTAGCTACAGCCGTGAACTACCGTACTGTGTCTGCTGCTAATATAGACTGGTTGATAATGAGATGTAGTATGTATAAAGAAGAAAGAAAAAAAAAACACGGGTAGGTGGTATACAATTATGGATGGACTGCCGAGTGCCGACACAGAGGTAGCTACAGCCGTGGACTACCGTACTGTACTGTGTCTGCTGCTAATATAGACTGGATGATAATGAGATGTAGTATGTATAAAGAAGAAAAAAAAAAAACCACGGGTAGGTGGTATACAATTATGGATGGACTGCCGAGTGCCGACACAGAGGTAGCTACAGCCGTGGACTACCGTACTGTACTGTGTCTGCTGCTAATATAGACTGGATGATAATGAGATGTAGTATGTATAAAGAAGAAAGAAAAAAAAAACCACGGGTAAGTGGTATACAATTATGGATGGACTGCCGAGTGCCGACACAGAGGTAGCTACAGCCGTGGACTACCGTACTGTACTGTGTCTGCTGCTAATATAGACTGGATGATAATGAGATGTAGTATGTATAAAGAAGAAAGAAAAAAAAACCACGGGTAGGTGGTATACAATTATGGATGGACTGCCGAGTGCCGACACAGAGGTAGCTACAGCCGTGGACTACCGTACTGTACTGTGTCTGCTGCTAATATAGACTGGATGATAATGAGATGTAGTATGTATAAAGAAGAAAGAAAAAAAAAACCACGGGTAGGTGGTATACAATTATGGATGGACTGCCGAGTGCCGACACAGAGGTAGCTACAGCCGTGGACTACCGTACTGTACTGTGTCTGCTGCTAATATAGACTGGATGATAATGAGATGTAGTATGTATAAAGAAGAAAGAAAAAAAAAACCACGGGTAGGTGGTATACAATTATGGATGGACTGCCGAGTGCCGACACAGAGGTAGCTACAGCCGTGAACTACCGTACTGTGTCTGCTGCTAGTATAGACTGGATGATAAATAATGATATAAAAAATATATATATATCACTACTGCAGCCGGACAGGTATATATTATATAATGAGGGACCTGCTGGACACTGTCTGTCAGCAGAATGAGTTTTTTAATTTTTATAGAATAAAAAAACACCACACAAGTCACACGACGAGTGTACTTTTTCAGGCAGACAATCACAATATACTATACTGGTGGTCAGTGTGGTCAGGTCACTGGTCACAGTGGTCAGTGGTCAGTCACACTGGCAGTGGCACTCTGGCAGCAAAAGTGTGCACTGTTTAATATGTACTCCTGGCTCCTGCTATAACCTATAACTGCTCCCCAGTCTCCCCCACAATTAAGCTGTGTGAGCACAGTCAGATATTATACATAGATGATGCAGCACACTGGGCTGAGCACAGATATGGTATGTGAGTGTGACTGAGTCACTGTGTATCGTTTTTTTCAGGCAGAGAACAAGAACAGAACGGATTATTAAATAATAATAAATTATAAAACTGCACTGGTGGGTCAGGTCACTGGTCATCAGTCACTAGTATAACTCCTCCTAAGCTCCAGTAAGTAAATGAAGTGTCTCACTCTCACTCTCCTATCTATTTTAATTTCTAAACGGAGAGGACGCCAGCCACGTCCTCTCCCTATCAATCTCAATGCACGTGTGAAAATGGCCGCGACGCGCGGCTCCTTATATAGAATCCGAGTCTCGCGATAGAATCCGAGCCTCGCGAGAATCCGACAGCGTGATGATGACGTTCGGGCGCGCTCGGGTTAACCGAGCAAGGCAGGAAGATCCGAGTCGCTCGGACCCGTGTAAAAAAACATGAAGTTCGGGCGGGTTCGGATTCAGAGAAACCGAACCCGCTCATCTCTACTACTAAACAGAAATGCATAAAGTTACTTACACAAACAAATACAGTAAATAGAAGATGTTATGTTTTTTACAAATGCACTTAGAAATGCCAATATATTTTTCATAAAATAACTCACCATCCTGCCTGGCCCGATCCGAATCCCGGACATAAGTAGCCCCGACAACTTCAGGAGGAATTAGACTCCTCATGGGCTCCTTGTACTCCAGATATTTGGCGATAAAGGGATGTCCCCAACCTGTCAGTTGAGCAGACTTCGCCTCCTTGTCCATTTTCGCCTTCACAAGCCGCTTTATATCATAAAAGCGTTTGCGGCACGTGTCCTCTGTTTGCTTGACCACACCCTCACTTTTGACAGCCGCAAACACTTTGTCCCACAAGTCACTATTCTTGCTTGACATGACCATTGCTGACTCATACCCAAACAGCTGACGATAATATTTCATCAGCTCACGCACCAAAGCCACATTCTCTGCATAACTAAATTTCACATTGCGGCCAGTCTTAGTAGTGGTGCGTGGCTGCGGAGCCGCATGTCACTGTCACTAGAGGCTGCAGCAGCAACCTCACTAACCTCCTCCCTATCACTAACCTCCTCCACCTCACTCACCCCCTCCACCTCACTCACCCCCTCCACCTCACCCACCTCTGAGTCTGACATACTAAAGACAAACAACAATTAACACTGAGAGAAAAAAACAATTAACACACTCCTCCATTACACCATACACACACACACACACACACACACACACACACACACACACACACACACACTATAGACTAAAAAAAAAAATGACAAGGACAAAAAATAAGACAAACTCCAAACAAACTACACAACAAGAATGACTAGACTACTTTCAAACACAATACAGCACTCAGAACTCGCAAAACCTCACCAAATCCACAAACCAACTTACCAACTCCAGAAAACAACCTCTCACCTCTCCACGAAGTTCGGACGGTTTGGGGCATATTTACTGTGCCACACAGACACTCCTACATCTGAAACACAACCAATCACGTTTGAGTGACAAAAACGAAAGTACAAGTGGAAATGCGGCTGCAACTAACTAAAACACTGCCGCATATGAAAACTACGAATCTGGGGGGGAAAAAACATCTTCGGCTGGAAAACACTAATCCGGCCGCAAATTGATGATATAAAATCCGAATAACATTGACATAAAAAAATACGAAAAACTAAAACTTGACAGCATAGTAAATACCCGAAAATGATTTCAAAATGTTGCAGAAAAATACGACCGATAAAATTTGAGATCAATCTCCCACCAATTCCCTAGAAAATTTTGCAGGGCTACGATCATAACAATGCAGGGAGACGCCCAGCACAGGGCTATCCCGCCCCGCATGTCAGTGCCGCCCCCCCCCCCCCCGCAGAAGTGCAAAAGCATCGCACAGCGGCGATGCTTTTACACTTTAGGAGTAGCTCCCGGCCAGCGCAGTTTTAGTGTGCTGGAAGGAGCTACTCGTCGCTCCCCTCTGGCCTGCAGTGACTGTGTGTGACGTCACGCAGCCACTGCAGCCCCCCCCCCATCCCCCGCATGGTCCGGCCACGCCTGCGTTGGCCGGACCGTGCCCACGAAATGGCAGCCAAACGCTGCCGTTCTGCCCCCGCCACCCAGCGACTGCCTCTGCCTGTCAATCAGCAGAGGCGATCGTAGCTCAGCGACGGCCTTCAGCCATCTGGCATGCGCCGACGCACTGCGGCGCGGGCGCATGTGCAGCTCTGACCCGATCACTGCGCTGCAGTAAACTGCAGCATGCGATCGGGTCAGAATGACCCCCAATGAGAAGACAAGAAAGGGCAGTACAGATGGTGTAATGGTTAGCATTACTGCCTCACAGCACTGAGGTCATGGGTTTGATTTCCACCAAGGCCCTAATTGTGTTGAGTTTGTATATTCTCCCCCGTACTTGCGTGGGTTACCTCTGGGTACTCTGATTTCCTTCCACAATCTAAAAATATACTGGTAGGTTAATTGGCTCCAAACAAAATGAACCCTAGTGTGAATGTTTCTACGTGTACATGTAGTAGGGAATATAGATTGTAAACTCCACTGGGGCAGGGACTGATGTGAATGGGCAAGTTTACTCTGTAAAGTGCTGCAGATTATGTGTGCGCTATATAAGTAACTGGTAATAATAATAAATACAGAACTACTCATTATTATAACATTACTGTACATGATGCTTTATAGTGGTCTGACATACTGTAGTAGCCTCAATTGTGTAGTTTTTCATAGCTAGTAGATTAAAATGACTATTTTTGTCTCCAGGTGTAGTGATGTTCTAATCCCACCAATTTTGCTGTTGGTTCCACCTACGGTTGACATGGTGCCGCCCACTTGAGGCCACTACTAGAATTTTTTCCAAGGCCACTTTTAGTTTATAATTCACTGCTGCATCTAGTATCTACATCACATACATCTCATAGCTACCGGCACCTCAGAGGCTATTACATTTGGGCTATGGTCTGTACATGTAAGCAGCAGAGATGGAGCATACTGTAGTTGCAACTGGAGGGAGACAAATGCTTTCTATCATAGCTGCTATCTACCATGAGGCTATTAGGAGTAATTACCTAAGGAGTAAGGTATCTAAGATTACATCTGATATTTGCAATAGGCAGTGTCAGACTGGAGCATGAAGGGCCCACTGGGGGAATGCAGTGGTAGGGGCCCATGTTTAGAGGTGTGTCCAGCCTCCAAAGTGGGTGTGGCCAGCCACCACAGAGGTTTGGCTAACCGTTATAGAGTACCTGGTCTGGACTCCTTGATAATTTATATAGTAATTAATGCTAGTGCATGCATGATAATGTGCCAGATTAATGACAGCAATGTACTGTAGAGAATACATCATAAACCTGTGCAGTATAAGGTAACATATGTATAATATATAATATAATAAAGTGCACAGTCTAGAACCTGATCCCTAGAGGAGATGGAGAGCCCCTAGGCAGTGGGGCCTACCGGTGGTTTCCCCTGTACCCCTGCGGGCCAGTCCGGGCCTGACAATAGATAAACCAAGACTTTTGGCTAATGTGCTAATAATTAGGATGCACTTAAACATTGAATGAGTGACATATTGTTATTCACCCAATGATCTTATTGCCACTGCAGCTCCTCCATGGAGCTCTCGCCACGGACATGATGGATATGCATCCATCTCTTCTTATAGCTGCTGACTGCTGCTCATCCATGGCAATGTAACATTTGGAGATGAGCACTTGCCTGTAATATCACAAGCAATCACCACTTCTCATTCCCGTCTCTTAATAAATCTTCTTGAAACCTCAGCAAGGAGCACAAGGAAAAAGAGATGATGCATTACCAGCCAGAATTTGCAAGCAAACTACTGTATATTCATTATTCAAGCATAATTAGCAAATTCTTGTTCTTTTTATTTACTACTTTTGTGTACTTTAGGCCTAAATCATGTTTGTAAGTTTGTACACAAATGCATACGCACCTTTGTCTTTACAGGTTACGGAACTGCTAATCATCACAAGTGAAGTTATCGTCCAGGAAAGAAGATAAATGCCCACCGGAGCCATCGCAAAGTTCTCCGCAAGTGTGTACTCATGTGCAGTACTGACACAATAATGAGGACTATAGACTCCTAGGGTTGATCTATGGCTAAGCAGACTGGCTGCGGCAGTAGCGATGCTGGTACCATGTTTCTCTTAGCTGAGGGCAGATACACACCTTGAATACGGGCATGACATGCCAATGTTTTTGCTGCCACTCCCACGTTAACTCCCTCAGTGGTCCCTTCCTTTCACTCACTCTGCGAATAAAATGTCAGCAAAAGTACCTTGGCACAGGCGCAGTGCGATCGCAGCATTTGCGCAGTCTGCTAATAATCACTCTATTGCAAAAACATCAGCATTGCGTACACACATATGAATTAGGCCCTTTGTTACATAATTGCGCAAAATGGATTGCCTAAACATAGTAGACTAGATAGGTGTAACTAGATCATTTGCATCTTAATGTGCTCCAAGAAGGATAAAATAGAAGGTAATTATACTAAAATCTATTAGAATCAATTACCCTTTGCCACATATCAATAATTATCCCTCAATGAAAATGTTCTAGGTTTAGTTTTGCAATCCACAAAAATAGGTGTGGTATCAATTTTACAGGGCACAGGATCTGGACGTTCAGAATGCCGGCAGTGGCACCCTGGTGTTCAAAATCCTCACTGATTTTGGCAAGTATTGTAACCTAACCCTAATGCTAACCATAGCCACGGACGGACTAGAGCCTTCCCGGCTCTCTGTGGACCAGACCTGCCCAACAGCCTATCGGCCCTTCTGGCATTTGCCAGATGGGCAGTCCGGCCCTGGCCATAACCCACCCCTCAAACAGTCTAACCCTAGTCCCCCCTCCCCACAGCCTAATCCTAACAGTACCTTCCCGCAGCCTAATATCCCTCTTCCCCCTCAAAACCTAAACCTAACTATCCCTAACCCCAAACCTAACCCTAATACCTTATTGTTGGGATTCTGACCGTGGGGATGCCACTGCCTACATTTTGACTGCTGGGATATTAACTACATCCCACAAAAAAGATATTACATCTATCTCATTAGCACAGTTAGGGCCTGATTCCGAGTGAAACGCTGCTGCGACTGCATCAGCATATGCTGCTGTAGGCATGCCAGTGGCAAGCCCTTTCCTGGTATATAACCTTGTGGCCAAATGTTTGAGGCCGCTCCCCGATGTATCTGTAATTAGATTGCGGATGCATAGGATCTAAGGTTTACCCCTGGCTGCGCAGCCCTGTCTGCAATCTTAATATCCAAACCTTGTAATTTTATTAATAAATAACTTGTATTTTCTTTTTATAAGCTAAAAGTTTTTTTACTGATAACAATTTACCCAGTGGAGCGCAACACCATCTCTATTGTTCTAATTCTATTCATTAGTGAGTCTCAGAAATTAAAATAACTATTTTTGTTTCTAGGTGTAGTGATGTTCTAATCCCACCAATTTTGGTGTTAGTTCCACCTACGGCTGAGATGGTGCCGCCCACTTGAGGCCACTACTAGAATTTTTTCCAAGGCCACTTTTAGTTTATAATTCACTGCTGCATCTAGCATCTACATCACATACATCTCATAGCTACCGGCACCTCACAGGCTATTACATTTTGGCTATGATCTGTACATATAAGCAGCAGAGATGGAGCATACTGTAGTTGCAAGTGGAGGGAGACAAATGCTTTCTATCATAGCTGCTATCTACCATGAGGCTATTAGGAGTAATTACCTAAGGAGTAAGGTATCTAAGATTACAGCTGATATTAACAATAGGTAAACCAAGACTTTTGGCTAATGTGCTAATAATTAGGATGCACTTAAACACCGAATGAGTGACAAATTTACTGATGCAGCTGAACTGGATAAATTAGAATTTCAACTAGATGGATTGTGTCTTAATAGGTTTATCTTTGCCCAGCGCCCTGTGAACTGTTTCTAATTTTTTTTTACCACAGTTAGTGCCTGATTCCGAGTGAAACGCTGCAGCGACCACATTAGCATATGCTGCTGAAGGCGTGCCATTGGCTTTGGACTAATGCTAGTATAAGCCCTTTCCTGGTATATTCCTGGTATATATAACCTTGTGGCCAAAGGTGTGAGGCCGCCCCCCAATGCGTCTTTAATTAGATTATAAACCTGACGATAGTGCTTGCGAACACTGAAATGTTGTTGAAATTCATCTGGTTTCCGGAGTCTTTGTTACAGCAAGCTGAGTGCCGCACGGAGGTAAATATATTATTGTACAAGCAGTACATGTGAGGGCACCAGCGCAGCAGTTTCATTAATCGAGGAGTGCCGGACCTATGCATATATATATATATATATATATATATATATATATATATATCTCTCTCTCTCTCTCTCTATATATATATATATATCTATATATATATATCTCTCTCTCTCTATATATATATATATATATATATATATATATATATCTCTCTCTCTCTATATATATATCTCTATAGTGCAACCGGAAAGTATTCACAGCGCTTCACTTTTTCCACATTTTGTTATGTTACAGCCTTATTCCAAAATGGAATAAATTAATTTGCCCCTCAAAATTCGGCACACAATACCCCATAATGACAACGTGAAAAAAGTTTTTTTGTGATTTTTGCAAATTTATTAAAAATAAAAAACTAAGAAATCACATGTACATAAGTATTCACAGTCTTTGCCAAGAAGCTCAAAATTGAGCTCAGGTGCATCCTGTTTCCACTGATCATCCTTGATACATTCCTACAGCTTCATTGGAGTCCACCTGTGAAACATTCAGTTGATTGGACATGATTTGGAAAGGCACACACCTGTTTATATAAGATCCCACACTTGACAGTGCATGTCTGAGCACAATCCAAGCATGAAGTCAAAGGAATTGTCTGTAGACCTCCAAGACAGGATTATCTCGAGGAACAAATCTGGGAAAGGGTACTGAAAAGTATCTGCTGCTTTGGGGGGCGTGGCTTGGACCTTGTGCTGAGCTGACGTGCTGCACTGGAGCTCCTCACAAAAGCACCCACAGAGCTGGCTAAGGAACCCCTATTGGCCCCTGCTGCAACCCAGGGAGCTGCTAGCGGCAGTGGGCTACCTGGGGCAGAAAACTGCGCTGCCGTGGGCCCCCCTCCACGCCGCTACGAGACCGCGGCCTACTCCACGTCCGGAAGCCGGGGCCTCGGGTTTGGAGGCGTCCCGACGGCGAGCTCCAGGACCTGATCGCAGCCGCGGCGGGACCCGGCTTGCTTACTACGGGCGCCCCTTACATCATATCCTCGGCGGGGACCCGCTCCAGACTCCCAGGTACCTCTAAACGGCCGGGAATCACCCTCCAGGGCCCGGGACAGCAGGTACAAACACAGACTCCCAGCATGTAAAGCTGGCGGCGGCCATCTTGAAAAGTCTTTCACTGATAATACTGCCTCAGGCAGCATACATTGGAGACACTGCACAGCGGCTCTATCGTGTCTCTTAATCTCACGAACCCTGCCTGCTGTGCATCTGCACGTGCTCTTAGTTCACCAAAGATATATTATACATTGCTGGCTTCAGCTGACACGGCCCGTTCTGTCATCTAGTCGTGCCTTCTCTCACTAACTCACGACTGCTCTCCAGCTCCGTCTGGGGTCTCCTCCCTTCATCATCAGGGTTTGAGACGGCCATCATCTCTACACTCCTACAGTTCGTCGGGATGTGATCCCTAATATGAGCCCTTCCCACCCGGGGTCCTATCGCTAAACATGCGATTACGTTCAAAATCCAGCATCCCGTTTAACTTATAATGCACAGACCTAGAAGTATCCATCTGCCGCATCACTCTCCGGCCACTTCTCTTCCTCTTTTATTTTTTCCCACATTATGGCGCCTAAAAAAGCAAAAGACTCGCTGCCTCCTCAGGTATCCTTCCCAATCCGAAAACAACCCCAGACGTCTCCGCCATCTCGAGGAGTGTCGGTTCCTTCTACGAAAAGCCCCTATTCGAAGGACCTGATCGGCTCACTTTCAGTATCAGGCGTGGATCCTAACTCTGATGATCCTCTAACTGTGAAGACCCTCTGTCAGGTCTTGACGGCCTTCAAATCAGAACTGACCCACGACCTCACAGCTGCTCTACGTGAAGTCAAGGTTGAGCTGACAGCTATCGGGGACAGAACCGACATTCTAGAGCGCAAAGTGGAAGAACTGGTGACGTCACACAACGAACTTATTACAGCTCATGACCAACAACAAAGCGACTTGGAAACGTTCAAAAGCAAAATGGCCGATATAGAGGACCGCTCCAGACGGAACAATATTAAAATACGAGGAATACCTGACTCTGTAGATAACTCAGACCTGATGGAATATGCTATGACCCTGTTCCATAAACTTCTACCAGGTGTTCGCCTCCCTAAACCTCGATTTCTTTCCAACACCTCACCTAGAGATACGTTACTTAGGGTGCACTTCTTTACCGTTAAAGAACGTATTCTCCAAGCAACTCGAGGCGCAAAGAACCCTGACACTCTGGGAGGATTGCAACTATTTCCGGACTTTTCCGCATTTACCCTTTCAAGAAGGCGCAGCTTAGCTCCGATTACCTCCGCCCTCCGTGCCCAAGATATTCGATACAGGTGGGGCTTCCCAGTGAAGCTGATTGTCTCTTACGATGGTTCTTCGTTTATAATATCAGAGCTGGAGGCCGGGGTGAAGCTGCTCGAAGACTGGGACATCTCAGTAAAACTCCCATCCCCTACTGAGAGGCGTCCTGCACCTCGTTCGGAATGGTCCACTACTTGAACGTACTCCGCAATTAATAATTGTTCTAATATGTTCTAATATGCTCTTCTCTACTCCGTTAGAGATATTGACCTTATTATGCATATGTTTATTGCTAACGTTCTGTTTATTATATTCCTCTAGGTGAGTTGCATTTGCTCTCTGCTGGTTCCTATAGTGCATGCTCTCCTGTTTATATGTGGTTGCTAAGTCTGCAACCTAGTTTATATGTTTATTGGCCTATTCTTTTAGCACATGTTGACTACAGAAGAGAGTTGTATCTTCTCTTGCAAGATATGCCGTACCATTTTGTGCCTTCTCTTTCTTCAATATATATATATTTCCCGTGTGCCATTTTTGTTTAGATGGAGATGTGTTTCTATTTTCTCTACGCATAGGTTTTTTTAGTTATCTCACTGACCCCGGGTGGATTGAAGAGTCCGCCTGCCCCTCGTTTATCTACTGTATTTATTTTTCCCCTGCAGTAGCTATGCAGACCCGATGTACTGGGTCGTTTTGTTTTTCCTTTCCCTTTGTTACTACTTTTCTGAGTCTATCGTCCCTTCCTATTTTTTCTATCCCCCCCCCCCCCTTCCTGATGGGATGCCGTCACCTACATGGCACTATGACTGAATAATTATGGTTGGTATTCTCTCATTGAATGTTAAAGGTTTTGTCACAACTGAGGGCCTGAGCTGACGGGAGGCAGCCTCAGTTGTAGGGGCTGAGATGTACCGGAACCTGGGAGGTTGTATCAGACCCCTGGACATGTAAGTAACATGAATAATAACTGCCCGAAGGCGTGACCACGACAACTTGGATAAAAGTCAATGATGTTTATTATGACAACTCCGCAACACAGCAGCAGTAAAAGAAAATGTAAAAGTCAGCAAAGAATAAATACAGTTCCTGGGTACAGGATGGCAGGAGCCACAGGGCACTGGTAGTGTGAGATAGTTCTTATGATCTTCTAGATGGAAAGTCCTTACCAGGCCCGACTGTAGCAATGGAGATAACCCAGGATTGTGCCAGCTGGTGTTCCAGGAAAAGCTGGGTTGCTGAAGATAAAACAGCTGCTGTGGATACTGGCTGGAACCAGACTGTTAGCACGGAGTGGATACTGGCTGGAACCAGTTAAATAATAAATGAACTTGGGAGCGATGAAATATGAACTGAAATGTAGAACTTGAGAGCGGAGAAATAATAATACCGGTGGAGAGTGGTAAAGTGTAGAAAGGACACCGGCCCTTTAAGGGAAGCTGTACTCTGCTGGAAGCTGAGCTGGAAGCAGGTAATGTTGTAGCTGGAAACAGATGAATCCACAATGGATTGGAGAGTCAGGCTACACCGCAGGTGGAATGCTGGTGCGGGTCTCTATGGTGGAAGTCTTGAGACAGGAGCTGGAACCTGGAAGACAATCACAGGAGAGAGACAAACAGGAACTAGGTTTGACAACCAAAGCACTGACGCCTTCCTTGCTCAGGCACAGTGTATTTATACCTGCAGCAAGGAAGGGATTGGCTAGGCAATTATGCAGATTATCAATACTGAGAACAGATTGGTGGAAATGATCAGCTGACAGAATCCAAGATGGCTGCGCCCATGCAGACACTTGGAGGGAAGTTTGGTTTGTAATCCATGTGGTAATGAAAACAGTAATGGCGGCGCCGGCCACTGGAGACAGGAGGCGCCAGGCTGACAGATGCACATCCAACCACGCGGACACAGCGGAGGCCGCGGCTGACGTAATCGCCACTCAGACACTCTGCATGCAGAAGTTCAGGGACGGCGGCGGAGGCCGCGGGAGACGCCATGCCAGGTGTAATATGGCGTTTACTGTGACAGCGTCCCAGAGTGACAGGAGAGGATACAGGAATGTACACATCAGGATAACAGATGGAATCCGGTCCTGGAGCGCTGAGCCAGCCTTAGGAGGCATCTGATGGGTAAGAAATGGCGTCCAGATACCCGGATCGTGACAGCACCCCCCCCTTTAGGAGTGGCCCCAGGACACTTCTTTGGCTTTTGAGGAAACTTGGAATGGAATCTCCGGACCAAGGCAGGAGCATGGACATCAGAAGCATTGGTCCATGAACGTTCCTCAGGACCATAACCTTTCCAGTCAATAAGATAATAAGAATTTACTTACCGATAATTCTATTTCTCGGAGTCCGTAGTGGATGCTGGGGTTCCTGAAAGGACCATGGGGAATAGCGGCTCCGCAGGAGACAGGGCACAAAAAGTAAAGCTTTAGGATCAGGTGGTGTGCACTGGCTCCTCCCCCTATGACCCTCCTCCAAGCCTCAGTTAGGATACTGTGCCCGGACGAGCGTACACAATAAGGAAAGATTTTGAATCCCGGGTAAGACTCATACCAGCCACACCAATCACACTGTACAACCTGTGATCTGAACCCAGTTAACAGTATGATAACAGCGGAGCCTCTGAAAAGATGGCTCACAACAATAATAACCCGATTTTTGTAACTATGTACAAGTATTGCAGATAATCCGCACTTGGGATGGGCGCCCAGCATCCACTACGGACTCCGAGAAATAGAATTATCGGTAAGTAAATTCTTATTTTCTCTATCGTCCTAGTGGATGCTGGGGTTCCTGAAAGGACCATGGGGATAATACCAAAGCTCCCAAACGGGCGGGAGAGTGCGGATGACTCTGCAGCACCGAATGAGAGAACTCCAGGTCCTCCTTAGCCAGGGTATCAAATTTGTAGGATTTTACCAACATGTTTGCCTCTGACTAAATAGCCGCTCGGCAAAGTTGTAAAGCCGAGACCCCTCGGGCAGCCGCCCAAGATAAGCCCACCTTCCTTGTGGAATGGGCATTTACATATTTTGGCTGTGGCAGGCCTGCCACAGAATGTGCAAGCTGAATTGTATTACACATCCAACTAGCAATAGTCTGCTTAGAAGCAAGAGCACCCAGTTTGTTGGGTGCATACAGGATAACAGCAAGTCAGTTTTCCTGACTCCAGCCGTCCTGGAACCTATATTTACAGGGCCCTGACAACATCTAGCAACCTGGAGTCCTCCAAGTCCCTAGTAGGCGCAAGGCACCAAAATAAGCTGGTTCAGGTGAAACACTGACACCACCTTAGGGAGAGAACTGGGGACGAGTCCGCAGCTCTGCCCTGTCCAAATGGACAACCAGATATGGGCTTTTTTGAGAAAAAAAACCACCAATTTGACACTCGCCTGGTCCAGGCCAGGGCCAAGAGCATGGTCACTTTTCATGTGAGATGCTTCAAATCCACAGATTTGACTGGTTTTAAACCAATGTGATTTGAGGAATCCCAGAACTACGTTGAGATCCCACAGTGCCACTGGAGGCACAAAAGGGGGTTGTATATGCAATACTCCCTTGACAAACTTCTGGACTTCAGGAACTGAAGCCACTTCTTTCTGTAAGAAAATCGACAGGGCCGAAATTTGAACCTTAATGGACCCCAATTTGAGGCCCATAGACACTCCTGTTTGCAGGAAATGCAGGAATCGACCGAGTTGAAATTTCTTCGTGTGGCCTTTCTGGCCTCACACCACGCAACATATTTTTGCCGCATGTGGTGATAATGTTGTGCGGTCACCTCCTTTCTGGCTTTGACCAGGGTAGGAATGACCTCTTCCGGAATGCCTTTTTCCCTTAGGATCCGGCGTTCCACCGCCATGCCGTCAAACGCAGCTGCGGTAAGTCTTGGAACAGACATGGTACTTGCTGAAACAAGTCCCTTCTTAGCGGCAGAGGCCATAAGTCCTCTGTGAGCATCTCTTGAAGTTCCGGGTACCAAGTCCTTCTTGGCCAATCCGGAGCCATGAGTATAGTTCTTACTCCTCTACGTCTTATAAGTCTCAGTACCTTAGGTATGAGAAGCAGAGGATGGAACACATACACCGACTGGTACATCCATGGTGTTACCAGAACGTCCACAGCTATTGCCTGAGGGTCTCTTAACCTGGCGCAATACCTGTCCCGTTTTTTGTTCAGACGGGACGCCATCATGTCCACCTTTGGTATTTCCCAACGGTTTACAATCATGTGGAAAACTTCCCGATGAAGTTTCCACTCTGCCGGGTGGAGGTCGTGCCTGCTGAGGAAGTCTGCTTCCCAGTTTCCATTCCCGGAATGAAACACTGCTGACAGTGCTATCACATGATTTTCCGCCCAGCGAAAAGTCCTTGCAGTTTTTGCCATTGCCCTCCTGCTTCTTGTGCCGCCCTGTCTATTTACGTGGGCGACTGCCGTGATGTTTTTCCCACTGGATCAATACCGGCTGACCTTGAAGCAGAGGTCTTGCTAAGCTTAGAGTATTATAAATTTACCCTTAGCTCCAGTATATTTATGTGGAGAAAAGTCTCCAGACTTGATCACACTCCCTGGAAATTTTTTCCTTGTGTGACTGCTCCCCAGCCTCTCGGGCTGGCCTCCGTGGTCACCAGCATCCAATCCTGAATGCCGAATCTGCGGCCCTCTAGAAGATGAGCACTCTGTAACCACCACAGGAGAGACACCCTTGTCCTTGGATATAGGGTTATCCGCTGATGCATCTGAAGATGCGATCCGGACCATTTGTCCAGCAGATCCCACTGAAAAATTATTGCGTGAAATCTGCCGAATGGAATTGCTTCGTAGGAAGTCACCATCTTTACCAGGACCCTTGTGCAATGATGCACTGATTTTAGGAGGTTCCTGACTAGCTCGGATAACTCCCTGGCTTTCTCTTCCGGGAGAAACACCTTTTTCTGGACTGTGTCCAGAATCATCCCTAGGCACAGTAGACTTGTCGTCGGGATCAGCTGCGATTTTGGAATATTTAGAATCCACCCGTGCTGTTGTAGCAGTATCCGAGATAGTGCTACTCCGACCTCCAACTGTTCCCTGGACTTTGCCCTTATCAGGAGATCGTCCAAGTAAGGGATAATTAAGACGCCTTTTCTTCGAAGAAGAATCATCATTTCGGCCATTACCTTGGTAAAGACCCGGGGTGCCGTGGACAATCCAAACGGCAGCGTCTGAAACTGATAGTGACAGTTCTGTACCACGAACCTGAGGTACCCTTAGTGAGAAGGGCAAATTTTGGACATGGAGGTAAGCATCCCTGATGTCTCGGGACACTATATAGTCCCCTTCTTCCTGGTTCGTTATCACTGCTCTGAGTGACTCCATCTTGATTTGAACCTTTGTAAGTGTTCAAATTTTTTTAGATTTAGAATAGGTCTCACCTAGCCTTCTGGCTTCAGTACCACAATATAATGTGGAATAATACCCCTTTTCTTGTTGTAGGAGGGGTAATTTGATTATCACCTGCTGGGAATACAGCTTGTGAATTGTTTCCCATACTGCCTCCTTGTCGGAGGGAGACCTTGGTAAACCAGACTTCAGGAGCCTGCGAAGGGGAAACGTCTCGACATTCCAATCTGTACCCCTGGGATACTACATGTAGGATCCAGGGGTCCTGTACGGTCCCAGCGTCATGCTGAGAGCTTGGCAGAAGCGGTGGAACGCTTCTGTTCCTGGGAATGGGCTGCCTGCTGCAGTCTTCTTCCCTTTCCTCTATCCCTGGGCAGATATGACTCTTATAGGGACGAAAGGACTGAGGCTGAAAAGACGGTGTCTTTTTCTGCAGAGATGTGACTTAGGGTAAAAACGGTGGATTTTCCAGCAGTTGCCATGGCCACCAGGTCCGATGGACCGACCCCAAATAACTCCTCTTCCTTTATACGGCAATACACCTTTGTGCCGTTTGGAATCTGCATCACCTGACCACTGTCGTGTCCATAAACATCTTCTGGCAGATATGGACATCGCACTTACTCTTGATGCCAGAGTGCAAATATCCCTCTGTGCATCTCGCATATATAGAAAATGCATCCTTTAAATGCTCTATAGTCAATAAAATACTGTCCCTGTCAAGGGTATCAATATTTTTAGTCAGGGAATCCGACCAAGCCACCCCAGCTCTGCACATCCAGGCTGAGGCGATCGCTGGTCGCAGTATAACACCAGTATGTGTGTATATACTTTTTATGATATTTTCCAGCCTCCTGTCAGCTGGCTCCTTGAGGACGGCCCTATCTATAGACGGTACCGCCACTTGTTTTGATAAGCGTGTGAGCGCCTTATCCACCCTAAGGGGTGTTTCCCAACGCGCCCTAACTTCTGGCGGGAAAGGGTATACCGCCCATAATTTTCTATCGGGGGGAACCCACGCATCATCACACACTTCATTTAATTTATCTGATTCAGGAAAAACTACGGTAGTTTTTTCACATCCCACATAATACCCTCTTTTGTGGTACTTGTAGTATCAGAAATATGTAACACCTCCTTCATTGCCCTTAACGTGTGGCCCTAATAAGGAATACGTTTGTTTATTCACCGTCGACACTGGATTCAGTGTCCGTGTCTGTGTCGACCGACTAAAGTAAACGGGCGTTTTAAAACCCCTGACGGTGTTTCTGAGACGTCTGGACCGGTACTAATTGTTTGTCGGCCGTCTCATGTCGTTAACCGACCTTGCAGCGTGTTGACATTATCACGTAATTCCCTAAATAAGCCATCCATTCCGGTGTCGACTCCCTAGAGAGTGACATCACCATTACAGGCAATTGCTCCGCCTCCTCACCAACATCGTCCTCATACATGTCGACACACACGTACCGACACACAGCACACACACAGGGAATGCTCTGATAGAGGACAGGACCCACTAGCCCTTTGGAGAGACAGAGGGAGAGTTTGCCAGCACACACCAAAAACGCTATAATTATATAGGGATAACCTTATATAAGTGTTTTCCCTTATAGCATCTTTTATATATTTCTAACGCCAAATTAGTGCCCCCCCTCTCTGTTTTAACCCTGTTTCTGTAGTGCAGTGCAGGGGAGAGCCTGGGAGCCTTCCCTCCAGCCTTTCTGTGAGGGAAAATGGCGCTGTGTGCTGAGGAGATAGGCCCCGCCCCTTTTTCGGCGGGCTCGTCTCCCGCTCTTTAATGGATTCTGGCAGGGGTTAAATATCTCCATATAGCCCCCGGAGGCTATATGTGAGGTATTTTTAGCCAAAAAAGGTTTTCATTTGCCTCCCAGGGTGCCCCCCTCCCAGCGCCCTGCACCCTCAGTGACTGCCGTGTGAAGTGTGCTGAGAGGAAATGGCGCACAGCTGCAGTGCTGTGCGCTACCTTAAGAAGACTGAGGAGTCTTCTGCCGCCGATTCTGGACCTCTTCTCGTTTCAGCATCTGCAAGGGGGCCGGCGGCGAGGCTCCGGTGACCATCCAGGCTGTACCTGTGATCGTCCCTCTGGAGCTAATGTCCAGTAGCCAAAGAAGCCAATCCATCCTGCACGCAGGTGAGTTCACTTCTTCTCCCCTAAGTCCCTCGTTGCAGTGATCCTGTTGCCAGCAGGACTCACTGTAAAATAAAAAACCTAAGCTAAACTTCTCTAAGCAGCTCTTTAGGAGAGCCACCTAGATTGCACCCTTCTCGGCCGGGCACAAAAATCTAACTGAGGCTTGGAGGAGGGTCATAGGGGGAGGAGCCAGTGCACACCACCTGATCCTAAAGCTTTACTTTTTGTGCCCTGTCTCCTGCGGAGCCGCTATTCCCCATGGTCCTTTCAGGAACCCCAGCATCCACTAGGACGATAGAGAAATTGTAGTTGACCGTAACGGTGACGTGAGTCCAGGATCTTGGCCACTTCATACTCAACGCCTCGTTGAGTTTGGACTTTCGGAGTTGGAGGAAGTGAGGAATGAAACCGATTCAAGATCAGCGGTTTCAACAGGGAAACATGGAATGTCCTGGGTATTTTTAAGAAGGGAGGCAACTGGAGTCTGTAAGCAACAGGATTGATGACTTGTTCAATCTTGAAAGGACCGATATAGCGAGGTGCAAACTTCATACTGGGAACTCTTAACCTCAAATTCTTCGTGGATAACCATACCCGATCACCCACCTTGAGAGCAGGAACTGCTCGACGCTTCTTATCCGCAAACTTCTTGTACCTGAACGATGCCTTGAGCAGAGCTGATCGTACGCTCTTCCAGATATTGGCAAACTGATGCAAGGTGATATCCACTGCGGGGACAGAAGTTGCTGGGAGCGGTTGGAACTCAGGGACTTTAGGGTGGAATCCAAAGTTAGTGAAGAATGGTGTTGAAGCAGATGAAGAATGATACTGGTTGTTATGACAGAACTCGGCCCAGGGAAGTAATTGAACCCAGTCATCTTGAGAGGAGGACACATAGATGCGAAGGAAGGCCTCCAAGTCCTGATTCACCCTCTCGGTTTGACCATTGGTCTGAGGATGGTAAGCCGTGGAAAACTTTAGCTTGACTTGGAGGACTTGACATAAACTTCGCCAGAATTTGGCTGTGAATTGAACTCCTCGATCTGAGATAATTTCTTCAGGAAGACCGTGGAGTCGGAAGATCTCTTGTATGAATACTTGAGCCAACTTGGAAGCTGACGGAAGACCGGTGAGAGGAATGAAGTGTGCCATCTTGGTGAACCGGTCAACTACCACCCAGATGGTATTGAACTTGTTGCACATGGGTAAGTCTGTAATGAAATCCATCGACAAGTGGGTCCATGGTCGACGGGGAACGGATAGTGGAACCAGTTGCCCCGCAGGCGACTGGCGGGATACTTTATGTTGGGCACACTTTGGGCAAGATGCAATAAACTCCAAGACGTACTTTTTCAGAGTTGGCCACCAATAGGACCTAGAGATAAACTCCAGGGTTTTTTGGATACCTGTATGTCCGGCAAAACGGGAAGCATGGGCCCAATGCATGAGCTTCTTCCTTAGCATCGGCTTCACAAAACTTTTCCCTGATGGGGGCGTAGAGTCCATCCCTACCGTGGAGAATGCCAACGGATTTATAATAGGATGCTTGTCTGAAGACTCTGACTCATTTTCTTGCTCCCATGAGCGGGAAAGGGCATCGGCCTTGCGATTCTGAGAGCCCGGACAGAACTGGAGTTTAAAGTCGAACCTGGAAAAGAAAAGTGCCCATCTGGCCTGACGAGGGTTGAGACATTGTGCGCCCTTCAGGTATAAAAGGTTCTTGTGGTCTGTAAGTATGGTGATTGAATGAGAAGCTCCCTCCAACAGATACCTCCACTCTTCTAGAGCGAGCTTGATGGCTAGCAACTCCTGGTCGCCAATGGCATAGTTGCGCTCAGCTGGGGAGAACTTCCGGGAGAAGAAACTGCAAGGGTGTAAATGGCCATCTTTAGCCCTCTGAGATAACACCGCTCCTACTCCAACGGAGGAGGCATCCACCTCTAAGATGAAAGGAGAGTCGATGTCAGGCTGTTTCAGAACAGGCGCAGAGATGAACCTTTGTTTTAAAAGATGAAATGCTTGCATGGCTTCTTCAGACCACTTGGACGGGTTAGCACCCTTCTTAGTGAAAGCAGTAATAGGCGCCACAATGGTGGAAAAGTCTCGTATAAACTTTCGGTAATAGTTGGCGAACCCTAAGAACCTCTGGACCCCTTTGAGGGTTAAGGGTACCGGCCAATTTTGGATTGCTTGTAGTTTCTCAGGATCCATCTCTAGTCCGGAACCGGACACAATGTACCCTAGAAACGGAATGGACTTGACTTCAAAGACGCATTTTTCTAATTTGCAATAGAGATGATTGACACGGAGACGGGACAGAACCTCTTTAACCCAAAAACGATGTTCCTCTAAATCGTTGGCAAAAATGAGGATATCGTCTAGATAGACCACGACATGACGGTATAGAATGTCTCTGAAGATCTCATTGACAAAATGCTGGAAGACAGCTGGAGCATTGCTCAATCCGAAGGGCATGACGAGGTACTCATAATGTCCGTCACGGGTGTTAAAGGCGGTCTTCCACTCGTCACCCTCACGGATCCGGATGAGATTGTATGCACCTCGCAAGTCCAGCTTTGTAAAGATGGTAGCTCCGCTAACTCTGTCAAAGAGCTCAGTAATCAGGGGTAAAGGATAACGGTTCTTGATGGTAATGTCGTTCAAACCTCTGTAGTCGATGCACGGCCGCAGACCACCATCTTTCTTTTTTACAAAAAAGAAGCCTGCGCCGGCTGGAGAAGAAGAAGGTCGAATGAACCCCTTTGCTAGGTTCTCTTTAATATATTCCTCCATAGAATGCGTCTCAGGCAGAGACAACGGATAAGTTCGGCCTCGAGGTGGAACCTTCCCTGGAACGAGATCAATCGGACAGTCCCATTCTCTATGAGGAGGAAGGATATCAGCAGAAGCTTTACTGAACACATCCGTGAAATCTTGATATGGAGGAGGTGGAACATCAGACGACCTGGGGGAGGAAGAACAGACAGGCAATACTTTAAACAAACATGTCTCAGCACAGGAGGAACCCCATGCCAGGATTTGCGTAGTCGTCCAATCAATTGTAGGGTTGTGAAGACGGAGCCATGGAAGGCCCAGGACCACAGGATGTGTGGCTCTTGGAATCACTAAAAAAGAAATAAGTTCGGAATGAAGAACTCCCACTCTCAGACGAACTGGTAGAGTCCTTAAAGAAATAACTGCATCAAAAATGTTGCTGCCATCCACGGCAGTTAAAGAAATGGACGAAGGAAGTCTCTCGGTGGGTAGGGACCACCGTTTAACATAGGCTTCGGTAATAAAGTTCCCAGCTGCTCCGGAATCAAGGGGGGCAATGACGTTCCGATAACGTTGAGCAACTTGAAGCGAGACTGGGAGATAACAATCTTGAGGAGATGGAGAGGAGATCATTACTCCTAGCCGGCCCTCTCCTTGGCGAGCTAGGATTTGGAGTTTCCCGGACGTTTGGGACAGGCATTAATGGTGTGAGACGGAGCTGCACAATAGAGACAGAGAAACTCGGAGAGACGTCTTCGGCGCTCAGCAGGAGTTAAACGGGAACGGCCAAGTTGCATGGGCTCATCTTTAGATGGTGACAGTTGACGAGGAGGAGGAGCAGAAGATTTTGGAGCAGATGATCTTCCACGCTCAGTTGCTCTCTCTCTGAAACGTAAATCAACTTTCGTGCAGAGTGAGATTAGCTCATCTAACTTAGAAGGTAAGTCTCTGGTAGCTAACTCATCTTTAATACGCTCAGATAAGCCATGCCAGAATGCAGCATACAGGGCCTCGTCGTTCCATGCCAGTTCGGATGCCAGGATCTGGAACTGTATCAGATATTGTCCTACAGTACGTGACCCCTGGCGTAAACGGAGAATCTCGGATGAAGCTGAGGTTACCCGGCCTGGCTCGTCGAAGATGCGCCTGAATGTTGACACGAAGGCAGTGTAGGAAGATAGCAGGGTGTCGGACCTCTCCCATAACGGTGATGCCCAATCAAGGGCTGAGCCACTGAGAAGAGAAATAATGTAGGCAATTTTTGTACGGTCACTGGGAAAATTGCCAGGTTGTAGCTCAAACTGAATCTCACACTGGTTGAGAAATCCCCTGCAGAATCTTGGAGATCCGTCAAATTTTGCTGGCGTTGGAAGATGAAGACGTGGAGCAGAAATGGGTAAGGTGGGTGGGGTTATAGCTGGAGTCACTGTGGTTGACGCACCAGACGCGCCTGATCCACGGAGAGTTGTCTGAATCCCATCCAGCCGAGTAGAGAGATCCTGGAGACAGCGGATGATGTGGCCCTGTGCAGCCTCCTGATGTTCTAGTCGGGCTGCCAGTTCTTGCATCGGCCTGGCCGCTTGATCCTGGTCTCCGGCTGGATTCATTAGGTCAGTGCTTACTGTCACAACTGAGGGCCTGAGCTGACGGGAGGCAGCCTCAGTTGTAGGGGCTGAGATGTACCGGAACCTGGGAGGTTGTATCAGACCCCTGGACATGTAAGTAACATGAATAATAACTGCCCGAAGGCGTGACCACGACAACTTGGATAAAAGTCAATGATGTTTATTATGACAACTCCGCAACACAGCAGCAGTAAAAGAAAACGTAAAAGTCAGCAAAGAATAAATACAGTTCCTGGGTACAGGATGGCAGGAGCCACAGGGCACTGGTAGTGTGAGATAGTTCTTATGATCTTCTAGATGGAAAGTCCTTACCAGGCCCGACTGTAGCAATGGAGATAACCCAGGATTGTGCCAGCTGGTGTTCCAGGAAAAGCTGGGTTGCTGAAGATAAAACAGCTGCTGTGGATACTGGCTGGAACCAGACTGTTGTTAGCACGGAGTGGATACTGGCTGGAACCAGTTAAATAATAAATGAACTTGGGAGCGATGAAATATGAACTGAAATGTAGAACTTGAGAGCGGAGAAATAATAATACCGGTGGAGAGTGGTAAAGTGTAGAAAGGACACCGGCCCTTTAAGGGAAGCTGTACTCTGCTGGAAGCTGAGCTGGAAGCAGGTAATGTTGTAGCTGGAAACAGATGAATCCACAATGGATTGGAGAGTCAGGCTACACCGCAGGTGGAATGCTGGTGCGGGTCTCTATGGTGGAAGTCTTGAGACAGGAGCTGGAACCTGGAAGACAATCACAGGAGAGAGACAAACAGGAACTAGGTTTGACAACCAAAGCACTGACGCCTTCCTTGCTCAGGCACAGTGTATTTATACCTGCAGCAAGGAAGGGATTGGCTAGGCAATTATGCAGATTATCAATACTGAGAACAGATTGGTGGAAATGATCAGCTGACAGAATCCAAGATGGCTGCGCCCATGCAGACACTTGGAGGGAAGTTTGGTTTGTAATCCATGTGGTAATGAAAACAGTAATGGCGGCGCCGGCCACCGGAGACAGGAGGCGCCAGGCTGACAGATGCACATCCAACCACGCGGACACAGCGGAGGCCGCGGCTGACGTAATCGCCACTCAGACACTCTGCATGCAGAAGTTCAGGGACGGCGGCGGAGGCCGCGGGAGACGCCATGCCAGGTGTAATATGGCGTTTACTGTGACAGCGTCCCAGAGTGACAGGAGAGGATACAGGAATGTACACATCAGGATAACAGATGGAATCCGGTCCTGGAGCGCTGAGCCAGCCTTAGGAGGCATCTGATGGGTAAGAAATGGCGTCCAGATACCCGGATCGTGACAGGTTTAAACTCCCCCAATAAACGTAGATTAGCTCTGTCCTCTTTCCATAAGTATAAAGCAGATATAGTCGCCCTGCAGGAAACTCATTTTTCCTCCCATAACCCCCCTGTATTGAAAGACCACAGATACCCCATAGGATATTTTGCTAACGGTCCCATTAAAAGAAATGGAGTAGCCCTGTTATTTAGAGATAATGTTCCTTTTACCCTCCACTCCCAAATTGCGGACAAAGCAGTTCGCTACTTGATTCTCACGGGTCTTTTGGAAAATAAATCTGTCACTATAGTCTCATTATACGCGCCTAATTCGAACCAGGTAGCCTTTATTCGGAAGCTATGCTTGATTATCCAAAAGGTCAGGGTCGGCTCCTTAATTCTCCTAGGATATTTTAACTTGGTTTTAGACCCCAAACTAGATAAATCGTCCCAGACTCCCTCAGCTACATCCAAAACCTGCCTTGGCCCTTCATTAGCGCTACGTAATGTGTTAGCGGAGTTCGATTTATATGACATCTGGCGCATCCGCAACCCCACCGGTAGAGACTATACGTTCTTCTCATCGGTCCATAATTCATATTCACGAATTGACCTTGTGTTATGTGATAAATGGACCATACAGGACTCTGGTACGGTTGATATCTTACCCATCACCTGGTCTGACCACGCACCGTTATATTGGAAATGTAATATTAAGTCTGCTTCCAGGCCTCCTAGACCATGGCGATTATCTCCACATCTCTTGTATGACCCGTTAGCAACAAAAATTATCTCTGATTGTATCTCTCTCTACACAGACACTAATTCCCCCTCAGATACCTCATTGCCAAACTATTGGTGTGCGTTTAAAGCGGTTGTCCGCGGCTCCGCAATTCAAGCTGGGGCTACGCTTAAAAAACAAGCCAAACAACTCCAACTAGATCTAGAACATAGACTTAAAATAGCTGTAGATAAAAATAAGAAGCACCCCACCCGACTCTTGCGTAAGGAACTTTCGGACATCCGCAGCCAGTTGCAAAAACTCTTAGTTTTCAGAACCCAAGTAGCTCTCAATAGGTTACGACAGAAATTCTATTTAGTGGGTAACAGACCTGGTAAAATGCTAGCTCGCAGACTTCGTGTCCAACGCGCCCGCAACAGAATTAAATTTGTCCTTTCCTCTACAGGTACTAAGCTTGCGAACCATCTAGATATTGCTAATCAATTTGCAGACTACTACACTAAATTGTATAATTTACACTCAGATCCCCTCACGTTTCAGCCTACCCCTGACAATATACAGGAGTTTCTTTCCTCTGTTAACCTCCCCTCTTTGACCCCCAATCAGTTAGATACCTTGAATGCCCCTTGGACCGCACTTGAGGTCGAATCAGCAATTATGTCCCTCCCTAGGAATAAGGCCCCTGGCCCCGATGGGTTTATTAACGACTTCTATGTTATCTTTAAGGACCGTCTCTCTCCCATCTTAACCGATCTATTCAATTATATATCTAGTAAAGGTGCTTTTCCTGGGGAAATGTTGGAGGCCCAGGTGGTAGCCATCCCCAAACCTGGGAAAGACCCTGCTAATTGCCACAATTATCGCCCAATTGCATTGCTTAATAGTGATATTAAGCTTTACGCTAAAGTGATAGCATCCCGACTTAGCGTATACTTACCCTTGTTGATCCACCCCGATCAGGTTGGGTTTGTATCTGGCAGGCAGGCCTCTGACAACACCCGCAGGGTCTTTAATTTGATAGACAGGGCCTCTGACACCGAGGGATTTCTGTTACTCTCGTTGGATGCTGAGAAGGCGTTCGACAGACTAAATTGGCTATATATGCGTACTGTTTTAGTTAAATTTGGCTTCTCGGCCCAGATTTTGGCGTCAATCTTAGCATTATATACCCTACCGTCAGCAAGGGTGTTTAGCAATGGATTCTTGTCGGACGCCTTCCCAATTACTAATGGAACCCGCCAAGGTTGCCCTCTCTCACCTTTGATATATGTGCTTGGCATTGAACCCTTAGCAGCTAAAATCAGATCGGACGATGCATTCCCTGGCTTGACCCATGGGGGACTCTCCCATAAGCTTTGTCTCTTTGCCGACGACGTCCTTCTCTTTGTATCTCGCCCCTCCTTCTCCCTCCCTCACCTACCCTCGATACTAGCAAAAATTAATTCTATTAGTGCTGCGCTCAATCCTAGTATGTCAATGAGATTAGTGCGTGTTGATAATTTAATGTTAGTTTTTTCAGAAACCCGCCCTCTTCTCCTTCAGTGATCTACCCTAAATGGAAGCTACGTATGGCACAAATTTGTAAATGGGAAAAATCAAATGACCGGTATATATGTATAAAAGGATTGACCAAATGGATCCTTTTGAGCACTGTTAATAGCTTTGTATTACTTTTTGTTAGTCCGCTTAAAGTCTGCTTGAAAATAAAAGTCTCTTAATTAAACCGTATAAAGCCCAGTCTCTAATGTCGGATTGCGGCGTCCCGCAAATCCATTGAATGTCAAGTCTATCAAAACTTCATGTGCACAGAAAAATTCCAGCTGTAGAAAAAAAGAGAATCACCGGTCTTCACGTTCAGAGGAGCCTCAGGTTAACAATAAGAGAAAATAGAAATGGAGGGGGATCCGGACTGGCTCCTGCTATCCAAACCCCGTCACCCGTGGTGCGTCCTGGTGCAGCCGTCCCCTGGGTGTCGGTCGGTCTGGTAGTGGAACCTGTCTAGGGCTGGGGGAGACTCAGAGTGCGCTCTGCAGAGCCGCACACTTTGTAACCCCTTGCTGCCTACGGACACTCACCTGTCTTCCCTTCTCGTTCGTCACCGAGGCTCCACCAACGACTTCCGCCTTCTTCTCCTCGTCCCGCGGTTGCTTGGTTACACAGTCGCGTCCCGTACTTCCTGGTCACGTGACCCGGATGTTTTCAGATGATCCAGCGATGTCTCCTCCGTGCATAAATGTAGAATTGATGTAGAATTAAAATCAGTAGATGCCTCCAACGCGTTTCGGCCTTTGTTAGGCCTTCTTCTGGGAGCAGTGGGACGGGACGAGGAGAAGAAGGCGGAAGTCGTTGGTGGAGCCTCGGTGACGAACGAGAAGGGAAGACAGGTGAGTGTCCGTAGGCAGCAAGGGGTTACAAAGTGTGCGGCTCTGCAGAGCGCACTCTGAGTCTCCCCCAGCCCTAGACAGGTTCCACTACCAGACCGACCGACACCCAGGGGACGGCTGCACCAGGACGCACCACGGGTGACGGGGTTTGGATAGCAGGAGCCAGTCCGGATCCCCCTCCATTTCTATTTTCTCTTATTGTTAACCTGAGGCTCCTCTGAACGTGAAGACCGGTGATTCTCTTTTTTTCTACAGCTGGAATTTTTCTGTGCACATGAAGTTTTGATAGACTTGACATTCAATGGATTTGCGGGACGCCGCAATCCGACATTAGAGACTGGGCTTTATACGGTTTAATTAAGAGACTTTTATTTTCAAGCAGACTTTAAGCGGACTAACAAAAAGTAATAAAAAGCTATTAACAGTGCTCAAAAGGATCCATTTGGTCAATCCTTTTATACATATATACCGGTCATTTGATTTTTCCCATTTACAAATTTGTGCCATACGTAGCTTCCATTTAGGGTAGATCACTGAAGGAGAAGAGGGCGGGTTTCTGAAAAAACTAACATTAAATTATCAACACGCACTAATCTCATTGACATACTAGGATTGAGCGCAGCACTAATAGAATTAATTTTTGCTGGTATCAGGTTGGTCACCTTTAAGTGCAGCAGCTCATCCGAACACTAGAGGGCCTCAGTGCGCAGTAAACACCAAAGAATTTCTACCCTCGATACTACACGGCTTTAGCAAGGCCTCATACTATAAACTGAACACAACTAAAACGGACGCTTTACCTGTCCACTTACCAGATACACTCACGGCTGCTTTACGAACTCAATACTCATACAACTGTAAACTTAAGTCACTTACATATCTTGGAATACATATTCCCCCTTCCTCCTCTAACGTTTTCGATTTGAATCTTCCTCCCCTGTTACTAACTCTCCAAACCCTGACATCCTATTGGCTTCTATATGAAATATCCTGGCTGGGTCGTTTATCTGCCTTTAAAATGTCCTTACTACCTAAACTTATGTATCTATTTCGCACCATACCTTATTCTTTTCCCAAACTTTATCTTGATAAATGCAGAGTTGTTTTGGCAAAATACCTGTGGAAATCGCATCCCCCAAAATTGGTGCATGCTAGAATGATACTCCCTCGACACAGAGGAGGCCTCGCACTACCCGATTTGAATTTATATCAAGAAGCTTGTTTGCTTGCCCAGCTTAAATCCTGGAACCTCTCCAACTCCGCATCCATATGGGCCCACATTGAAAATGTTGGATGCATTGGTTACCCCTTAGCAGATCTGTTGTGGACTCCTAAAGCCCTGCGTCCTATTGATCTGGCCCTCCTCCCTTCTACGGCTTCTTCTCTACGAGTGTGGGATGCTTGACGAGTAAACTCCCTGGCTTTACTGCCCCTTACACTGCCCTTTCACTTAAAGCTGTGAGTAAATGAATCCCCAATTTACATATCTCTGTGTGGAATAATTGTAACATTTATACTATCGGAGACCTATTAGATGGAACTGCCTTTCTTTCATTTGCCCAGCTGCACGATAGATTCTCCCTCCCGCGTACTGAATTATTTCATTATTTTCAAATCAGACACTGGTTTAAGAGCTTACCCATTGTACGAACTCCCCCCAGCTCCATAGTGCAATCTGTCCTATCCCGTGTAGTACAGCTTACATCCACTAAAGATATCACCTATTGGTACAACACACTCGTCTCATTGGTCCCATACCAGAAGTTTAATGCCCAGAAGCGTTGGGAGAGGGATTTAGGCATTCCCATTGCAGAGGCACAGTGGGAGAAATTGTATCATTTAACATTCCGCATGTCACGCTGTTTAAATCACTCAGAAATGCATGTTAAATTATTGAATAGATTGTACTTGACCCAAGATAGGCTGCACACATTCTGGCCCTCCTGCTCACGACTTTGTTGGAGGAACTGCGGTGAAATAGGGCATTTATATCATATTTTCTGGACATGTCCCCTCCTCCAAACTTTTTAGGCAGAAGTTTTTAAGCTGATAAATAAAGTTCTGTTTATCTTTAAGCCCATCCCCTCGCTTTGGCTCTCCTCCATATGTACCCCCTGGAGGTCTCGGCCTCTCAAAGGTACATATTGGGACACATTTGTATAGCAGCAAGGGCAACTTTGGCTCAGGCCTGGAAACAAGAGATAGTGCCTCCCGCTCTAAAAGTATTCCATAAGGTTCATCTTCATTATACCATGGAAACTGAGGCCGTGCCTTATTCCCCCTCTGTTTCCTCTCCCATTATGCAATGGTTCCATTAGCACGAATACGTCACGGAGGGAGAGGGCTCTGCTCTCATCTCACACCCAGGGAAACCATCCCCTTTACAGTTTAGCCTGAATGAGAAACCTACTACCTCTTAATTGTTCCATCCCCCATTCTCCTTCTCTCGGTTTATACTGGTAGTTATGTCTGTAGTAATATCAGTCCTTCCCCCCCCCCCATGATACTAGGGTTGGAGTTGGTAAACCTATTGACCTAGCTATGTACACTTTTATCTTATAGTATGATTATGATACCTGAATACCTGCTTAGTCGCTATGTTACCTATTTCATATATATGTTTGATTTAATTGACGTGCCCATCCCTCCCCACCCTATTCTTTTTCTGTACCCCCCCTCTTTGTTTTTTTGTATTCGATATAAAATCCAATAAAAAATATTGATGTTAAAAAGTATCTGCTGCTTTGAAGGTCCCAATGAGCACAGTGGCCTCCATCATCTATAAATGGAAGAAGTTTGGAACCACCAGAACTCTTCCTAGAGCTGGCCAGCCATCTAAACTGAGCGATCGGGGGAGAAGGGTCCTAGTCAGGGAGGTGACCAAGAACCCAGTGGTCACTCTGTCAGAGCTACAGAATTCCTCTGTGGAGAGAGGAGAACCTTCTAGAAGGACAACCATCTCTGCAGCAATCCACCAATCCGGCCTGTATGATAGAGTGGCCATACGAAAGCCACTCCTTAGTAAAAAAGCACATGGCAGCCCACCTGGAGTTTGCCAAAATACACCTGAAGGACGCTCAGACCATGAGAAACAAAATACTCTGGTCTGATGAGACAAAGATTGAACTCTTTGGCGTGAATTCCAGGCGTCATGTTTGGAGGAATCCAGGCACCGCTCATCATCAGGCCAATACCATCCCTACAGTGAAGCATGGTGGTGGCAGCATCATGTTGTGGGGGTATTTTTCAATGGCAGGAACTAGGAGACTAGTCAGGATAGAGGGAAAGATGAATGCAGCAATGTACAGAGATATCCTTGATGAAAACCTGCTCCAGAGCGCTCTTGACCTCAGACTGGGGCGATGGTTCATCTTTCAGCAGGACAACGACCCTAAGCACACAGCCAAGATATCAAAGGAGTGGCTTCTGGACAACTTTGTGAATGTCCTTGAGTGGCCAAGCCAGAGCCCAGACGTGAATCCAATTGAACATCTCTGGATAGATCTGTAAATGGCTGTGCACCGACGCTTCCCATCTAACCTGATGGAGCTTGAGAGATGTTGCAAAGAGGAATGGGCGAAACTGCCCAAAGATAGGTGTGCCAAGCTTGTGGCATCACATTCAAAAAAACTTAAGGCTGTAATTGCTGCCAAAGGTGCAATTGAGCAAAGGCTGTGCATACTTATGTACATGTGATTTCTTAGTATTATATTTTTAATAAATTTGCAAAAATCTCAAAAACACTATTCGCGTTGGGGTAGTGTGTGTAGAATTTTGAGAGAAAAAAATAATTTATTCCAGTGTGGAATAAGACTGTAACATAACAAAATGTGAAAAAAGTGAAGCGCTGTGAATACTTTCCGGATGCATTTTATTATTATTATATTTACAGTGATATAATTATAAATATCTTTATATGAGAGCTCCTTTGAGATGATGCAAAAACTGTTCTCTGAGGCTGTTGAGTCTATGTATCTTGTAGGGAGTACATTAAACTGACACTCTTTTGCAAAATAGCATCTGTCTGTTCCCTTCACTTTAAGAAACACATTGAGAGAGTGTAACAGGAGCATAATAATAATAAGTACATTGAAATGTATCTGTTACAGCATCAGGCACTGAAATGCCTGTAGCAAGCAGATTGGAAACTTTCAAAATAGCATTGGATGCTGCTTAACTGTACTTGGCATCGCTGGGACTTTGGGCCTGATTCAGGGATAGATGCAGGGCCGGTGCAAGGTTTCTCGGCACCCTAGGCAAAAGTTCTGCCTACTGCCCCTTCCACCTAACCGGCCTTCAGGTGAAAAGCATACTGCTGCTCTCCCCCAACCCCAGTCTGTTGCATGGCTGCTCTCTTCTCCCCATCTCCATAGTCTGTGTGGATTCCTGCTGCTGCTCTCACCCCCCGCCCCCACTCTTTTAAATGTCTTCTGTTCTATCCCCTCTACCATCTGTGTGCATGCTGCTGCTCATCCACCCCAGATAGTGTGCATGCCTGCTTCTTATCTCAGTCCCTGCCCCCCAAGACTGCTGCTCTCCCCCTCTTTCCTTATCAAATGCGGACAGTGCACTGTGTAGCCACCTCACCTGCAGGCTGCGATGCAGAGTTGGGACTGAGTAGTCTGTGAAAGAGCCTGGAATGAAGAGCAGCACCGCATGTCACCCTGCAATACAGGAGCTTGGCAGTCGTGGCTATTTTAGATATGAGTGCTGGGGGGATTGCGGCAGTTGTGAGAGGTAGGACCACGCTACCTTTTTCAGGCACCTGTAGCAGGCCGCCCCCTCAGGTCCCGGCGCCCCTAGGCAGCTGCCTAAAGCTGCCTAGTGGAAGCTCCGGCCCTGGATAGATGTAGTGTCAATGTTGTACGCAGTGGAGTGATGTTTTGCTACTGTGCATGGGTCTAGGCCGCAGAGCCGTAACTAGCCATTTTGGGGCCCTGTGCCAGAAAGAGAATTAGTGCCCCCCCCCCCAATAACTAAAATAGGGACAGTGTGCGGCGACTGGCAAAAATATAGGGGCATCTCTTCATGGGGAAGGGGCATGGTCACAAAATAATACCAATTCATATTACGCCGCGCAGTAGTCTCCTTTATTCAAATTATGCCACACAGTAGTGCCACTTATATACTTTACTCCAGGTAGAGCCACCTTTACACACTACTCCAGGCAGAACCCCCTTTTACATATTATTTCAGGCAGAACCCCTTTTTACACATTACGCCAAACAAAGCCCAGATGCTGCGGACACAGAAGGAGAAGCCAGGAGGGGAGGGGATGAGCGTACCAAGGAACTGGAAGCAGCAGCGTTGCCCAGCTACCTATGTAAGAAGTAGACGGGCGCTGCAGCTACCTAGCTGTGTTGGAGAAAGGAGAACACTGCATTTCAGTATAAATACCATCTGTGAAACACAGTGGTGGTGGTGGTATCATGGATTGGGCCTGTTTTGTTGCATCTGGCCCAGAACAACTTGCCATCATTAATGGGACAATGAATTCTGAATTACACCAAAATATTCTATTGGAAAATGTCAATGAGCTGCATCTTAAAAGAATGTGGGTCATGCAGCAAGACAATGACCTAAAGCACACAAGTAATTCGACCAAAGAACGGTTAAAGAAGTATACATTTAAAGTTTTGGAATGGCCAAGTTAAAGTTCTGACCTTTATCCAATCAAAATGTTGTGCAAGGACCTGAAGCGAGCAGTTCAGGGGAGGAAACCCACCAACATAACAGAGGTGAAGCTGTTTTGTACAACGGAATGGCGTAAAATTCCTCCAAGCCGATGTTCAGGACTAATCAACAATTACCGGAAACGTTTACATGCAGCTATCAAAGGTTCACATACTTTTGCCACTCACAGATATGTGATATTGGATCATTTTCCTCAATAAAGAAATAGTCTAATTTATTTGTCTCTTTTATTTGATTTGGTTCTCTTTATCTACTTTTAGGACTTTACAGTGTGCGTCCACGCCATTTTCACTCCGGCATTGGAGAGTGTAGAGAGAGGACATGTCTCCATCCTCTCAGTGTCCGTGTCTTGTGCTGCATCTGTCCAGTCACAGTGGTTGTGTCCTCTGCTGTCATATGTCCAGTGCTGCTGTATAAGTCCCTTACAGTGTTCCTGTATTGTGCTGCATCAGTTCAGTGGTGGTGTATTGTGCTGCATCAGTCCAGTCACAGTGGTGGTGTCCTCTGCTGCCATATGTCCAGTGCTGCTGTATAAGTCCAGTCCATTGCAGTGGGGCTGTGTTGTCCTGCATCAGTCCAGTGGTGGTGTCCCTGTGCTGCCGTATATGTCCAGTGGTACTGCCTTATATGTCCAGTGATCCTGCCGTATATGTCCATTAATCCTGCCGTATATGTAAATTGATACTGCCGTTTATATCCAGCGGTACTGCCGTATAATTCCAGTGATCCTGCCGTATAATTCCAGAGGTACTGGCGTATAATTCCAGTGATCCTGCGTATATATCCATTGATACTGCCGTATATGTCCAGCGGTACTGCCGTATAAATCCAGTGATCCTGCCATATAAATCCAGTGATCCTGCTGTATACTTCCAGTGATCCTGCCGAATAATTCCAGTGATCCTGCCGAATAATTCCAGTGATCCTGCCGAATAATTCCAGTGATCCTGCCGTATAATTGCAGTGATCCTGCCGTATAAGTCCAGTGATCCTGCCATACAATTCCAGTGATCCTGCCATACAATTCCAGTGATCCTGCCATACAATTCCAGTGATCCTGGCGTATATATCCATTTAAACTGCCGTATATGTCCAGCGTTACTGCCGTATAAATCCAGCAATCCTGCCATATAAGTCCAGTGATCCTGCCGTATAATTCCAGTGATCCCTGCCGTACAATTCCAGTGATCCTGCCATATAATTCCAGTGGTACTGGCGTATAAGTCCAGGGATCCTGCCGTATAATTACAGTGGTACTGGCGTATAATTCCATTGATACTGCCGTATATGTCCAGCGGTACTGCCGTATATGTCCAGCGGTACTGCCGTATAAATCCAGTGATCCTGCTGTATAATTCCAGTGATCCTGCCGTATAATTCTAGTGATCCTGCCGTATAATTCCAGTGGTACTGGTGTATAATTCCAGTGATCCTGCGTATATATCCATTGATACTGCCGTATATGTCCAGCGGTACTGCCGTATAAATCCAGTGATCCTGCCGTATAAATCCAGTGATCCTGCCATATAATTCCAGTGATCCTGCCATATAATTCCAGTGATCCTGCCATATAATTCCAATGGTACTGGAGTATACTGCCGTATATGTCCAGCGGTACTGCCGTATAAATCCAGTGATCCTGCTGTATAATTCCAGTGATCCTGCTGTATAATTCTAGTGATCCTGCTGTATAATTCCAGTGATCCTGCCGTATAAATCCAGTGATCCTGCCGTATAAATCCAGTGATCCTGCCGTATAAGTCCAATGATCCTGCCGTATAATTCCAGTGATCCTGCAGTATAATTCAAGTGATCCTGCAGTATAATTCCAGTGATCCTGCTGTATATATCCATTTGATACTGCCGTATATGTCCAGCGGTACTGCCATATAAATCCAGTGATCCTGCTGTATAATTGCAGTGATCCTGCTGTATAATTCCAGTGATCCTGCCGTATAATTCCAGTGATCCTGCTGTATAATTCCAGTGATCCTCCGCCATATAAGTTCAGTGGTGCTGTCCTGTTCTGTATATTATTTACTACAAATAAAAGGGTTAATAATATTTAATCCAAATAATTGGTGTAGAGGTACGCTCTATTGTACCGCATATTGGGGGTAATTCCAAATTGATCGCAGCAGGAATTCTGTTAGCAACTGGGCAAAACCATGTGCACTGCAGGGGAGGCAGATATAACATGTGCAGAGAGAGTTAGATTTGGGTGTGGTGTGTTCAATCTGCAATCTAATTTGCAGTGTAAAAATAAAGCAGCCAGTATTACCCTGCACAGAAATAAAATAACCCACCCAAATCTAACTCTCTCTGCAAATGTTATATCTGCCACACCTGCAGTGCACATGGTTTTGCCCAACTGCTAAAAAATTTCCTGCTGAAATCAACT